>NC_141147.1:116219452-116538452 GCF_053477565.2 Lygodium microphyllum
GAATAATAGCTACACGATAGCTATCCTTATCTACTCTAGTTTGTGGCTCAGTTAGTATGCCACCTTAGTTAGTTGAGTTTGGTTTGAGACCCATATATACAGGGTTCTTCTATTTCTTTGTAAGAGAGTTCATTTTGGCTTCCACAACTAAGAAGAGGAAAACTGTTTTCAGCCTCCACCCTTGTGTGTATTCCCCCATTGTGCAAGCAAGATAGCTACAAGTGAGACTCCTTCCTTCTCTCCCACAATCTTGACATGGTATCAGAGCCTTGTTCGTGGTAAGGAGCTCAAGAAAGCAAGCCAAGCTCGCGATGTTCTGGTAAGAGGAGCAGTGTTGCTTTCATTTTCTGTTTTGGGAGCAGATCTCTGCAGGTAGCACAGCCGAAAAGTGCAGGAGTGCATTGTCTCAGGTTGAGACGCCCTTCGCGGTGAAGCAAGAGGACAGTATATGCTGCGGGACTAAGCTTTAGCTCTTGGCGACCCTGTTTTTTTGATTTGAGGCCATTTCGGGGTCTGTTTTGGAGGCGGAAGTTTTCTGCACGCACTCAGGAAACGTCCCAGTTTTGTGCTGTGCAGCCACTGTTCTACAGGTCGGTGAATAGTTACTATAAAAATTGCATTGTATGCTTGTGCGCAGAGACATTGGGAGTTACAGAATCATCCCTGTTGCTTGTTGATGCAAAATCGTCACTAGGAAGTGACTGTGTGGTCAAATACCACTTTCGCCAGTTTTGCAGATTTTCCCTTGTGAGGGTGAAGCTGTGGTTTTTGCAGTGACAGAATTTTTTGCAGTCTTCTGTAATGGCATCTGATTCTCTTTCACAGATTGTCACTGAAAAGCTTGACAAGAACAACTTCCAAGCATGGAAGTTTAGAATGACGAATTTCCTTATGGGAAAAGGATATTGGGAATTTGTTGCAGGAAATGAAGAAGAACCAGTTCTTCCTGATGTTCCCAATCAACAGCAAATGCAGGCATTTAAAGCATGGCATGAGAGAGCCAGGAAAGTTATGTACTGGCTGTCTATCAGCATTTCAGACTCTATGATTGTGCATATTCAGGATGCAAGTACGCCAAAGGAGGCATGGGATACTCTGTCAAAGATGTATAGCACAAATACGCAAGCCAGGAAAATGCAGCTCAAGCAAGAGTTGCACAATGTGCAAAGAGAAAATATGAGCATCAATGACTACCACATGAAGGTGAAGAAGATTGCAGATGCACTTGCTTCCATTGGGTCGCCAGTGGAAGATGATGATTTAGTTTCTGTGACCTTGAATGGTCTAGGAAAGGATTATGCGCAGTTTCGGACATCCATTTCCGTCCGTGAAAGATTTCCTAATTTTGAAGAGTTGATTGCTCTTCTAATTTCTGAGGAACAGAGAAATGGTGGTGCATCTTCTTTAGGAGGAACTTCAAAAGAAGCTGTCTTCTACTCAAATGCTGGAAGAGGTAGAGGTAGAGGTAGAGGAGGCCGATTTGGAGGCCGTGGTAGAAATCAGAATATGCAGCAAACTCAAGAAAACCAGTCCTATGGAGGAGGACGTGGTAACTCTAGAGGCAGGGGGAGCCAAAGAGATCGTGGTGGATGGCAAAGAGGCCAAAATACAAACAGTAATGTTGAATGCTACTACTGTGGTAAAATGGGTCATATGGCTAAAGACTGCTATAAAAAGCAGAATGACATCATGAATGGAAAACTGCAACAAGGGAATTATGCATCTTCTAGTAGACAGGGTGATGACAGAAATGAGCATTTGTTCATGGTGCAGCACATGAACAATTCTGTGACAAGTGGAGAAGAAAGCAACGATGTATGGTATGTTGACTCAGGTGCATCAAACCATATGACAGGTCATGCAGAATGGATGGAGGATGCAAGGAAAATGGAAAAACCAGGATTTGTGGAGACTGGTGATGATACTGCACATCCTATTGTGCAGATAGGAAAAATTCCCTTGTCTATGCAGGATGGGAAAAAGAAATACCTATCCGATGTATTTCATGTCCCGAATATCACCAAGAATCTGGTTTCTGTTGGTCAAATGGTTGAGCAGGGCTTGCAGGTCAGATTTAATCCTCGTGGATGCTTTGTTGAGGATATGAAAAATAAAGGTCGCTTGATAGCAAAAGTAAAGAAGAAGGGCAGAATGTTTACATTGGATGCAGACATGCCTGAATTGAGTGCAGCAATGTTTGCACATGGGACCGGTGTAGTTGCAGATATTGATATCTGGCATAAACGCATTGGTCATGTTAATGTACAACGACTTAAATCAATGCAGGCCCAAAATATTGTTGCAGGTTTGCCAAAATTCAAGGTTGCAGAAATGCATAAGGTATGTGAAGCCTGTCAGTTTGGAAAACAGGCAAGGAAACCATTTCCTAGACATGTTCAAGAGAGTAAGAAGCCATTGGAATTAATCCACTCTGATGTGTGGACTACTAAAGCTGCATCTCTTGGAGGCTGTCATTATTTTGTCAGTTTTATTGATGACTATAGCAGAAAAGTTTGGGTGTATTTTATGAAAAAGAAAAGTGAAGTTTTTGGGCATTTCAAAACTCTTAAAGCTATGGTTGAAAAAGAAACAGGTCTGCAGATAAAATGCCTAAGATCAGATGGAGGGGGAGAGTACCTCTCAAATGAGTTTGCAAGGTTCCTGCAGGAGCATGGCATAAAGCAGCAATATTCATGCAGTCATACCCCACAACAAAATGGAATTGCAGAAAGGAAAAACATGCATATTGGAGAGGTATCTCGTGCCATGCTCAATGAAAAAGACTTGCCAGATTTTTATTGGGCTGAAGTAGTTGCTACAGCAGTCTACATAATGAACAGGACTCCCACTGCAGCAATACATGGAATGACTCCAGAGGAGAGGTATACTGGTAGGAAACCAGATATTTCTCATTTGAAAATTTTTGGTTGCATTGCCTATGTACATGTGCCAGATGAGCTGAGATCCAAGTTGGATCCAAAAGCTGAGAAGTGCATCTTTATTGGTTACTCTCTGCAGCAAAAAGGGTATAGATGCTATAACCCTTCTACTCGTAAGTTTACAGTGAGCAGAGATGTTGTTTTTGATGAGATGAGTAGCTGGTATAAACCAGTAAATGTGATTGATGATGTAGATGCACAAAATGGTAATGCTGCACAGAATTCACAGCAGCAGTCACAAAATATTAGTGGACCTGGAGCGTCCTCTAGCAGTGGTTCACATTCTTCGCCATGGACAGGCAGATTGAGATCAGGAGAATCTTCTCAAAGTAATGCAGATAGTGGTATGCAGGTATTACGAAAAGGAAAATAGAAGGTTGATCAGCCCATGTTTGATGTGAATGCAGGTCACTCTTATGTGGATGGAGAATCCAGTGGCTCAGAACAGAGCATTGATGATGAGTTGGGTATTCCTTCTATTGTTACACCTGGAGTAAGGAAGACTAGGGATGTTTTGAGAGCACCTGGGAGTGAACCCACTTTGCGCAGGTCTACTAGAGTTAGGTATCCTGTGGATAGACTGAAATATGATGGATTTACAGCCATTCACTATGCATATATGGTCAAGGTGATACAGGAACCAGAACCCACTTCTTTTGAGCAAGCCATGGGAAAAGAAAAATGGGAGAAAGCCATGGATGAAGAAATGGATGCCTTGGAAGCAAACGCTACATGGGAATTGGTACCTTTGCCTAAAGGTAAGAATGCAATTGGCTGTAAGTGGGTTTATAAGGTGAAGCACAATGCTGATGGTTCTATGAACAGATACAAGGCAAGACTAGTAGTCAAGGGGTATGCACAAACATATGGCATTGACTATGAAGAAACATTCAGTCCGGTTGCAAGGATGGCAACCGTAAGAGCAGTCATTGCTATGGCTGCATCAAAGGGATGGTCTTTACATCATATGGATGTAAAGAATGCCTTCTTGCATGGTGATTTGCAAGAAGAGGTCTATATGGAGCAGCCACCAGGTTATGTGCATGCTGTTCATCCTGAGTTTGTTTGCAGGTTGAAGAAAGCTTTGTATGGCTTGAAGCAAGCACCTAGAGCATGGTCTGACAAGATAGGACAGTATCTTGTCACTATTGGCTTTCAGATTTCCAAGGCAGATTTCTCACTTTATGTGAGAAAAACAGAGAAAGGTATTATGCTACTTGTCATTTATGTTGATGATTTGATTATGACAGGTGACAGTGATGAAGATATCCTTCATGTGAAAATGCTATTGAAGCAGAAGTTTGAGATGAAGGATTTGGGAGAGCTGCGTTATTTCTTGGGCATTGAGGTGATTAGATCACCAAGTGGGATACAGCTCTTGCAGAGGCAGTATGGATTGGACATGCTGTCCAAATATGGGATGACAGGCTGTAAGCCTATTTCAGTTCCCTTGGAGCAGAATGTGAAGCTGAGCACAGATGCAGGTGAGCTTCTGGAAGACCCTACTATGTACAGACGCATAGTAGGAAACTTGATTTATATGACTATTACCAGGCCAGATTTGAGCTATGCTGTTGGATTGGTAAGTCAGTTTATGCAGGCTCCAAGGAAACCACATTTGGATGCGGCTAGACGCATACTCAGGTATGTGAAGTCCACATTGCAGTATGGACTATTTTATGAGACTGGGGTTCAGATACAGTTGCATGGATACACTGATGCTGATTGGGATGGTAGTATTTCTGATAGACGATCTACTAGTGGATATGTGTTCTCTTTTGGGAGTGCTGCAGTCACTTGGAGCAGCAAGAAACAGCCTACAGTTGCCTTGTCGAGCACAGAGGCTGAGTACAGGGGTGCAGCAATGGCTGCATGTGAGGTAGCTTGGTTGCATAAGCTACTTTATGATATGCATCAGTCTACAGATGGGCCAGTTGTCATTTATTGTGACAACATGAGTAGTATACACTTGGCAAATAACCCAGTCTATCATGCTAGAACAAAGCACATTGAGGTGCATTATCACTATGTGCGAGAGAGGGTTTTACTAGGTCTTATTGATCTAGTTTATGTCAGCACAGAGGATCAGGTAGCTGACATATTCACGAAGGCATTGGGCGCAGAGAAGTTGCGCAAGTTCAGAGACCTGCTTGGTGTGCAGGAATTGTGATTGAGCTCGAGGGGGAGTGTTGACATATCGAGCTCCACTCGTGATACGCCAGGGTGACCGTTGTGCATTTATGTCACCGACGTGTTAGTTGCAGACGCGGTTGGTACACCGCCCCTGAATAATAGCTACACGATAGCTATCCTTATCTACTCTAGTTTGTGGCTCAGTTAGTATGCCACCTTAGTTAGTTGAGTTTGGTTTGAGACCCATATATACAAGGTTCTTCTATTTCTTTGTAAGAGAGTTCATTTTGGCTTCCACAACTAAGAAGAGGAAAACTGTTTTCAGCCTCCACCCTTGTGTGTATTCCCCCATTGTGCAAGCAAGATAGCTACAAGTGAGACTCCTTCCTTCTCTCCCACAATCTTGACACATCGTACTGCCATGGCCCTGCTCAATGAATTTCAGAGAGTGTATTTTCAGCTGGTTCCACATAATTGGAACCAGTTTGCAAATTCATTGGTGAATTTTGCTTATGAAGAAGACCTTTCCTTCAATGTGGTCCTAGTTCGGAAATATCCATTGACGATGAGATGAGACCTAGTCACCTATGGGGAGTTCTATCAAAACATACTCTATACATCAGGCGATGGTTGATTTGGGTGATGCATAGGGTGGCCTAGACTCATTTACATTTTTTATCTTGGACCCATCGGTTGATTAGATGACATATAATGTGTACACCTCTTGCGATTTATGCAGGAGGGATGGGTCACAATTTAATGCATTTAGTTTAGGCTTGTGCCCTTGATTTTCTTGGGATGGTATGCATTGTTGTCTATCAGGGTTATTCCCAGGGGGATATGCATTATAATGTCTGATTTGTTTAGGCCAAAAGGGCCAATTAATCTGTCTAGTGCGGGTGCGTTTAATGGTTTTCTATTTTAGTGATGTGCTTGACAGATTCTGTGGATCCTAGGGGAGCCATTGCGACGACTATGCTTCTTGTGGCCCATCCAAGTGGTATTTATCCTTTATGAGTACTTTGCTTTTTCACTATGTATGTATGAGTACTTGTAGGGAATCTTTTTCTTTGTTGGGGGCTGGAAATTTAGGCATGAAGTCCCAAGTTTAGGTTTAGTATATGTGATGACAGTCTGAGTAGTTGTGACCTCCTGTCAAAGCATTGTTAGGCACTGAAAGACTTATCTCTGAAGGTAGCCTTAGTGACCCTGTTCTACTAGCCTGCCAGGTGGTCGTTCTAGGAGTTCATGTTAGTTGTGAGGCGGATAGATAAGCCTGCCAAAGAAAAAGAATTAATCTATAGAAGAAAAGTCCTGAATATTTGAAAGGGAAAAAAAAAACCCTATGTACAGAGGTGTGTAAAAGGGGTTCTAACCCCTCTAAACAAAAAAGGCAAGATAGAAAAAATTTTGAGTAGTTGACCATCGCCTTGCGAAGGCCTGGTAGGTTCCTAGGAATGAGTTAGACCCGAGGCCAATGCCTTGTCTTCCTAGAGGTGGCATCTAGCTAGAAAAAGAATGTGAAGGAAGGTTGGAGCGAAAATAAAAGTGAGTGAAAGATTGAACAAGAAAAATGAATAGTGTCACCTTGCGAGGGTTTGGTAGTCTCTTCGGTACCGAAACTGGACTTGAGGCCGATGCCCTCTTCTACTTGGGTCACTATGCTCAGCTCCCTCCTTTTTACACACCCGCCTATTTAATAAATAAAAAAGCTACATGGAAAATGTGATAAGAAGAAATCTCTTTTGATCAGGCTATAGGAGACCTCACCTAGGAGGACCTCTTGGTTGTGTTGTCCTAAGTTAGGTAGGTAGTTTAGACCACCACTTAGGCCGACCTTTTGGATAGTTCTTTGTAGCTTGGCCATGTTGGAGCAGCTGGTTAGCAACTAGCTTCAAACTTTTTGATTTATCATGCTAGGCCTATTCCTCGTGGAATTCATGTCTGGCTTTTGGTGAGGGGGTAGGGTGAATGTTGTGCTGTGTTTAAATGTGTATCTATTTTGTATTAGCTTGATGCTTCCTTTGGTTGTTTTTGTGCATATCTGTTCATGGGATTCGATGGACAGAGTTGCCCTATCCCGTGGTCACCAATGAGAGCTAGATTTTGGAGCCCGAAAAGTGCCAAAAATTTGCCAAAAGCCTGAATTTTAAGAGAAAATTGGATCCCACTGAAGGCGGGAGCTACAGGCAGGTCGATTTTAAGTGGCAACTTGGAGATGGATTCGAAAAGCACTCGTGAGATACCCCCTGTCGGTTGCGGATTTTTCATAATTTTTCTATCAGTCAGAATGGACTCCAGTCAGATCCAGGCTGTGCGGGACATCGATCCGAGCATGCAGAATTTTTCAGAGCTCAGTTTGGATGCCGGACTGGGAAGATGTGCCAAAATTTGGCCAAGCCAATTGAGGAGCCAAGGGGTGCTAACCCTTTGGGGGGGCTTGGCACCCTAAAAAATTTCACGACGTGGGGAGTTTGGGGGGGCGTATTTTCAGCCGTGTGAAAAAAAAGGTGCCCTCTCCTACACACGACGACATTTTGGGGAGGGGGGCTATGGAGCTTCAAAGCACCCCCCCAAAACTGATCAGATATATCATCTTCCTCCTTTCTATGCTCTGTATCGCCTAGCTTCGCTCGTGAGATGGCTGCCCGGTTGCTGAGCTCCAGTTTTAGTCTTTCTCTCTCATGAAAGAGGCAATTTATGTGGGAAGAATCAAGAAGAGAATCGGGTGGTGAACGCTTGTCTGGCATGGTACCGGATCACTCCCAAATTGATGGAGGGCTAGAGTTGGCTATTCCAAGGTGGGCTCAGTCTTGAATGAGGGCTGATCTACAGTCCGGAATCAGATTTTAAAACCCGCAAAGAAGGAAAAAAAATGGTAACTGTATTTTACAAAGGAAAATTGATTCTTTTTTATATTTGATTGAGCCAATGTTATTCTTATGGAGTGAAAATTGGTAGACATGTTGTTTACTATTTATTCTATGCTCACATAGTTAAAAACTAAGAAAACATAAAGTAAAAATGCTGGAAATAATTTTTAGAAACCTGTAAAACACAGTTTTTATGAGAAAAATGGGGTTTTTGGTGTTTTCGGGTGGGATAAACCAATATACATGGGATAAAAGCCAATAAAATCTATATTTCTACTGTTCTAAGAATCAAGAGCCACAGCTCTAAAAATATATCAATTTTTTTATTGGAAAAATAGAGAAAATTAAAAAAATAGGAAAAAAATAAGAATATGCCTTGAAAAAAATAAGGAAAAATATAATAAATGGTTGTGAATGTATGCTAGTGGCAGAGAATGAGGTTTGGCCTTAGTTTGCCCTATCTTTTTGTCACAGTGCGTGATTTATCGCTTTTCATACATTAAACCATGACAAAACAACATTTATACACCTATGCAATGAAGCAAAATCTAAACGAAGAGGGAGAGGAGGACTTTGTGCAACAGTTTGAGGGCTGAAATAATACAAATTCTGATTGCTTTTTCTATGTATAGCATTTAGGAAATGGCCTATTTGAAAATAAGGGATCTAATAGCACAAGGTTCGCCTTGGTGCTAGATTCTTGCAAGCATATACGTATTAGTTGGAATTCATGAAAAGACTGTTTGTGTACCAGCACATAGGCTAATTTCGAAACATAACTGTTTATGCATGATGAGACATCCACTATTGCATTGATCATACATATGGTATCAACTCTTGGAAATGCATAGAAATTGTTTGAATTATAGTTGACCCACTCTTGAGAGGGTGAGATTCCCATTGCCGTAGGTTAGCCATTCGGTTCTTGGGGAAAATTATTGGTGAGGAAACATGGTATCTCTTGGATCTCACTGAAAAATAGGGGAGTCTTGTGCAAATGTGTTTATATGTAAAAGCAGTGTATCGAGGGGCCAATCTTCAAGATGTAGGAGAGCTGTAGTGGGGCCGCGGCAATCAGTCGATGGGTGCCTCCTATGTCCGTGATACGTGGCACTTATTGCCAATATGTGTGGGATACCCCATTTGAGGGGTTTTAGGAAAGGTGTCGTTGGACTCTTATCCAGCTACAAACACAATATTAGATGTATCTAGTGTGCATTTAGTTATTACAAACCTTCTTGGCCCGCGAGGCCGTGTGGTGGTGGAGTTGTCTATTGTGTGCATGAGGTCCAGCCAGTGCCATAGCTAGTGCCGGCCCATTTTTGGGCGCATCATAAGTATACAAAAAGGTACAGATGGAGCAATGTAATTGTAATTGAGCCTTCACATACGTAATACAATGATTTTTTCATTGTATAAAAATCTCTACTAATTTTATTTATATTTTTTAGATTTTCATTGCATTGAAGTGTCACACATTGCCATTTGAAAACACGATGCCAAAGTCTCATGATGAGATAAGACAAGTGAGAAACTAGGGATGGATTACAATAGCATACATGAATGTGTTAATGATTGTGGACTCTTTCAAGGAGAATATGAGTCCATGGCTACATGTTCAAAGTGTGTTGCAGATAGGTGTCAATAAGAGCTACAAGGTCAAATGGTCCCTTAGAAGGTTATTAGACACTTTTCATTCATATTGTGTGTCTGTCACATGTTTTAAACATCAACCATGGTAGGCTTGATAACATGGCATGTGCAAAATAGATCCATGGATGGCATGAAGTGTATACTAACAAACTCAAAGCAATGACATCACATCAATTCAATATTTTTTGACTTTGTAAGAGATAAGGAATCTTTGGTTTAGTCTTGCTATGAATGGTATGAATCCATTCGGATTATGTTCGAACCTCGTATAGCTAATGGCTAATAGTCCTTGTTAGCTACAAAATTCCACCATGGCTTTCTACCACAAAAGATTACATGACCCTTCGCTTACTTATGCTTGGCCACTATGTAGTCAAGAATATGGTTGTCTATCTCTATCCATTGGTTAACAAGCTTAAGATGTTGTAGGATGAGGAAACTATAATGGAAGATATAAGCAATCATTCTAGGAGGCAATCCATTGATATAAGGACCATTCTTCTGTGGACCATCATGACTTTTCGAGTTTAGGAGGGTGCTCAAGTAAATGAGTTTCCATTATCGTTGCTTTCTCTAATATCGCAGTAGCCTCAAGATATTGTGCATGTCCAAAGTTGGACTCTCAAAAGCCTCAGATGATAAACAAGATTGTTTATCAAGGACATGCAGAGTTCTTGCTAAAGGGCCATGATCTAAGATAAGGATTCCTTGGGTGGCCTCCTACAAGGATGAATTCCCAAAGCTAGTATGAGTGGAAGATGGTCTATGAAGAGTTACTTCCAAGCGAAATGCAATGGTTCTCTATTTTTTATAAGTTACCATATTGAACTCATTTGCAAATCAATCATTTTTTGGATCCCGTGCACATGTTCAAGAATGTTAGTAGCTTGTTGTTGGACCTTATCATAGGAAAGAGAAACGCTCTAGAGGAGGATGAACTTCAAAGTGTTAGGTAAGATAGAGGCATATTGGCCATAAACAAGCTCAAATTATTGTCTACAATTGCATCATGCTCCTTTGATCCTGCCCACCAAGAGGATTACATGGTGCAACAAATCATTAGATCTATCCACACACCAACGGATGTGATGTGCTCTCTCAAGATTGCATTTATTGAAAATGACAAGCTAATAGGACTCAAATCTTATGATTGGCATATATTAGGTTTGTATCAACCAAGATAGTCACTGACTTGGCATACAAGTGATCTTCTACCCTAACCCACAACAATTTCATTGGTTGTATTTTGTTCCTATAACACTTTGGACAACTCAAGTTGCACGAAATGGAAGATGAGGACGACTTGCAATAGCAAATGGAGGAGACAAGCTCGAAAAATCCAACAAAACCAATGGAGGAGATGAGTGTATAGGAATTATTTGAGAGTGAATTAGAATCTTTTTTTAATAGATTCCTCTATATATACCTCGAGGTGTATGCCAAGCTATGCCAAGATGAACATGTAGAGCCATAGAATCGATTCTGTTTACAATAGTATATTATTATGTTATTGGCCACTCACTTATATTAGTATTGCTAAAGTTATTGACCTCCCTCACTTACATTGGTACTTTATTACATCTTCTTGAACTTTTATACAAGTCCACATATATGTTCTTATTGTACCTCACTATCACTCTACATTGAATTAATTTATATCTCTTTTTGGTTATGTATCACCACACTTGGTCTAGAGAGTATTATGAGCCAACAACTCACTGATGAGGAGCTAGAGCAGATTTTCGCATGCATGTATCTAGATCAAATGGCATGCTTTAGAGACAAAGAAAATGTTGAGTTGTCACTGTTGATTTCCTCGCACTTTGGCTTAGTATGCTCTGACATGTTAATCTCCAGCATGCCTGGTCAATAATCTAGGTTGACCACACAAGGAGCTGGCTCAAGTATGCCTCGCTTGACTAGTGGGGAGGTGGTGGCTTCAGTGGATGCTGTAGAGACTCAGAGGCTTTGTCTCCTTGTTGTACTAGGACTAGTTCTTGGGGTGATACAAAATACAAATTCTATCAAGGCATCGCCTAAGCCCTAAGTTCTCTCCTTTATGTTTATTATCATCCTTGTGGTTTCTCTTGCCTCTAGGTGGAATAATTGAATAACTTGGTCAATTAGGTCATGGATGTGGGTGTTTTCAATGTATATGGATATGCTAGGAATGGGGTCTCTACTTGATGTGGGCATTGGAAGGTCATATCCGCTATGCAAGCGCATATGCCTACATCTTGAACTTAAGTTCTAGGTATTTATGAGTTCATTGTTTTGCTTTTTGTTTTTGAGCCTCCTACCCTTATCCCTTATTATTATTTATATTGTTAAACATTGAGCAAGAAAAATTTTCCTTGTTACAATTTTTATTGTGCATGCTTTGCACATAAATTAGATTTCTCCTTTCATAAAAAAATGTGTGGAAAACACTTATGTGCATCGCTTTTAACTTTTCAAACATTCATGTTTGCATTAGATTGAGCATGGTTTCTTCTAGTTTCCTTGATATTTCTTTTGCCCTGTTGAGTTTTCTTTTTTTCATTTGTGAGTCTTCTTTCCTTGTTATTGCAATTACCCTTTCCATTCACCTTGCGCATGTGCAAGTGTAATTATGTGCAGAAGGTGGAATGCACTAAGTGCATGGGGGTTGCATCAATGTACATGAGTGATTAGGTGCCTAAGTCCAGTGCTTGACATGCAAGTTTTATGGGTTACTTATCATGCCTTAAGGTATGCATATGTGGGTTGAGTAGAAATGTGCCCTAAGGTGAGCTTATAGACTAAGATTTAGTACTCAGATCAATGCACATTGAGTATCCACCATGCACATGTGTTGCTATGTGCATTTATGAAAGACATTAGGTGAAATAGCATGTGCAATTCTAGATGTGGTTCACAATAGTGGTTTATGTGCCAATACTGATGCAAGCGCAAGTAGAAGAGGCAGTGCACTCAAGCCCACACACCAAGTGCATGCAAGTGCTCCTAAGTGCACATGTGTCTAAGTGCTCTCAAGTGATCTCAAGTGCACACAAGAACACATGAGTGCACTTAAGTTCACAAGGTTGGCTCAGTGTAACTTTACGTGTACTAGTTTAAGGTCTTTAAATTTGTTGGCACAAGGTGTGTCACAAGTGCATGTACACACATGCATGTATGTGTCAATTTGTGCCGGTATCAATATGTGCCAGTACCAACCTGTGTTAGTGTTAATGCAAATACACCTAAGTGTACTCAAGTGCACACAACTCAACTAGGTGATGCTAGATGTAGAGTTTACAAAGCAATGGACCTAGAGTGGGTGAGGGTTTTCATACTAGTGTACTCAAGGATACTCAAGTGCACATGCATGTGCTAGTCCCAATGCCAATGCTAGTGCTAGTGCACACTAGGGAATATAAGCACATGGGTGCACATTAGTGTACACAAGTGCAATGCAAGGTATCACTTCCTCTCTCCTACTCCCCTCTAGACCTCCCTTGCAAAAACAAGATGGGCATTGGTTTGGTATTTGCACAAAGGAGACTCTTGCAAGTGCACATGAGTATGATACAGTGTTGTGCACTTGGGTCTTAAATGAATTTATGCTAATAGCGAGTGCACAAGGTATGTGTTTGTTTAGTGCAAGTGGCTATGCAAGGTTGTGTATAGGAGTGGGGTCGTGCACAAGCATATGTGCAGTAGGGTAGTGCACTAGTGCTCATGGGTGAGGCATAGTGCACAAAAGTGGAATAGGTCGATATATTAACCAAGATCACCGAAATGCTTTATGAATAGCCAAATGTACTTTTGCCCTTTTTGTTTATAAAAACCTATGAGGAATACTCTCTTGAAATAGTAAAAACTGTGACATAAAACACCTATATCAATAGAACCAAAAGCTTCAAAACTGTCCATTTTCTTACATATTTCAGGCAAGAAGGCACCCATATTAAGGTAACATCGTATCATTAGCATTTAGCCCACCTCTGTTAGCAATCACTTTGCCTACACACCCATGCCTACAAAACATCTATTCAAGAAGGAACTGACATACATCACTTGTGATCTTTGTTCTCAATGCTTTGCCTTCCACTTGATTGGTCAAGTTTTCTCTTGCCAAAACAATATACATCATGTGCCATCAGGCAAGTGGCATAGTCACCAAGCCAATCATCCACTTGAAATGCATACACAATGGATAAGTAGGATGCAACCCATCTCTGTGCTTGACTGAAGAATACATTTGACAATCTTTTCTTGTCTCAACAAATTGAGAAACATCTCTATACAAACCCTTCCACCAATAGTGTCATTTTATCTTCTCAAAGATTTCCTACACTTCTCTATGACCTACCCACAACCTTTCATGAAAGTCCTTCATCACTTGTACTTGAGTAGATCTATCACATACACTCTCAATGGTAGCCCGTCTCTCTTTTTTGGGTGTTTCCATAGTAGCCCATTCTTCAAAAAGTATCAATAAGCCTTTCATCTAATTCTCTTGCAACTCTACATTAGTGCAATTAGCCCTCCTAGTCAATGTGCTCAAGTATTTTCTAATTTGTAGCAATTCATATGCATACAATGCTTCTTCAAAAGCTTCCATTGATGATGCATGATATACATGGTTTAAAGTTGTGGCTGAAATTTTAGTAACCATTTGGAATGTTTGAGTAGGGCTAGTAGTGGATGAGTTTACTAAGGCCTTTGTAGGTAGAGCTATTTACTCTCTAGGTGATCTTTACTTAGGATATGACTAGTTCCAATTGGCTTTGGAGAGCAGAGCTTTGACTAGTATGAAGACTCCTTTAGGCTTGATTAGGATGTGTACTCTATTGTAGGGAGCTGCAAATTCCATGGTTCACATGATGAATGTGATGAACAAGATTCTTAGAGATTATATCCCTTAGTTGATGATGCCATTCCTAGATGATATGCCAATCAAAGATTGTGCAAAGGAAGAGAAGAATGAGGCATCGAATAGTTAGGGATACATGTTTTCTGTCACTGTGCATACATCAGATTGTAAGAATTTTCTATCTAGATTGGAGGAAGTGAACCTAACACCATCAACACAAAAGTCAATGTTTGTAGTGAATGAGGCACTCATAGGTGGACATATGTGTGATCCATATGGTAGGAGACCTTCCCTTACTAAAGTTGATGCTATAAAGAAAATTATGGAGAGTTGTTCATTAGTATTAAAGGTCATGAAATTTATTGGTGCATTTTTCTTCTATATGATTTGGATTCCACACTGCTCATATTCCAAACGAGCTATATTAGTTGCTCAGGAAAGGGCTGAAATTATTTTGGGATAAAAACCATACCAAGGCTATGAGAAATCTTAAGAAATTGTTGTGGACTACACTAACACTCAAGAAATCAAACTATGCATGTGGTAGACTAAGAGTGATTATAGTGGATACTAGTCCCATTGTTGGGATTGGATGGGCCATAGGTCAAGATGATGTAGATGAGAACATGCATGCAGTGAGATTTGGAGCCAAACTCTTGAATGACAGAAAAATGCAATACTTTGTAGATCACGATGAGCTATGGGATGTAGTGATTGCCCTAAAGTGTGATAAATATTATTTTATTGGATCTCTTGTTTTTGTAGAGACAGATTGTTTCCCCTCGGTTGGGATGATCACTAGTTGTTCTACACCCAACATTACTATGCTTAGGTGGATAGCCTACATAAAATCTATGAACCTTGAGTTTAAGCATATTGTAGGAAAAGAAAACCTAGTTGTAGATATGTTGTCAAGAGTAAGATATGAGGATGATGAGAGCTTACTTTGCAGATGAGACATACTCACCCCCATTATATGTCCTTAGGCATTTTAGTCGATATCCAAACTGGTTCTCAACCAATGCAAGCCATCTCTGAAACACAACCAAGACATCGAATTTTAGCTTAATGGGATAAGCCCAAACTTTTCGTGAAAAATCATCTATGAAAGTGACAAAATACTTTGCACCACCCATAGACTGACAAGGCATGGGGCCATAGACATCCGAATGTACCAATGCCAAGGGCTCACTCATGCGTGGCCTACCAGACTTCGTATGTGTAGACCTAGTCTATCTCCAATAAAAACAATGCTCACATGAATCAAAACATGCATAATCAAGGGGCAGTAAGTACTGCAAAACAGAAAGCATTTTCATTCCCTTCAAAGACTTATGGCCCAAACGGGCATGCCAAAGAGATACATGTGGGATAGAACCCACAAACAAAACATGATCAAGGGAAGAAGCGGATACAATCAAGGGATAGAGGCTGCCAGCCTTGGCACCTCTCACAATCACAAGTCTGCCACGAGTGATCTTCCATGCAGAGTCTCCAAAAGATACATGATAACCTGCAACATCAAGCTGTCCAACTGACAGGAGACTACGTGTCAAAGCAGGTACGTGACGTACATCTTGCATAACAAAACTATTGCCAGAAGAAAACTGCAGCCTAACATCACCAATGCCCACAATATCAAGAGAGCTGTCATCACCCAAGTGCACAGAACCTGAAACAGTACGGTATGAATGAAATCACTCTCGGCAAGGTGTCACATGAAAGGATGCACCTGAGTCCAAGAGCCAACACTGTGCATACATAGAGTGTATCTCTGTCATCTGTAAAGCGCTAGAAGAAGCTACAAGGATATAATCACCATCGATATCCTCAGGCTGCATAGCATTGATCTCTTCAATTTTAACACTGGACTTTGCAGGCACTATGCTGCGATCAAAATACTTATCCTGCACTTTGTCTTTCCTCTTATCTTTGCACCTTTCATTGCGCAGTTCATGGCATTGTGGCCTGATATGGCCCTTTTTCCCACAATGGTGACAAGTAACATTTGCATTCTTGCCACGGGATTTGCTACGTGACTTCCCATGAGACTTGGATTGAGATTTCAGAGAATCCCGTCCATGGCCACTACCACTGCCATGCTTTCCATATCCATCATTCTTGCCTCTAACTGTCATAGCATGCGACACACGAGAGGCATCCAAATTCTTACGGTTAACCTCTTAGGCTTGCAATAGAGCACTCTCAACATCAGATAATTTTAAGGTAGCAGTAGAGGCACATAATGCAGTGCGGAATACATCCCATGACTCATTAAGAGTACCAAGCAAGAAAAGAGGAGTGGCATCCTCTGCAAAAGTGATGTCCTGCGAAGTCAAGTTCTTGAGTATAGCATGGAACTGGCTCAAGTGAGCAGACATAGTCACATTCTCCTTCATGCGCAGATCCATAAGCTGCTCCGGCCAATACATCTGACTCGCTGGAGTTTTCTTGCCATAGAGATTCTTGATTTTATCCCTCAACTCCCATGCACTCTGTTCTTCCTCAAATACATTATAATAAACCTATTCTGTGAGAGATAATACAATAGTGGACTTGCATAACTCATCAAGTTCAAGCCATTCCTCATCTGGCATAGTTGCAGGTGGATGCCCGCTCAACCTCAAAGGTTTGATCTACGATTCCTGCACCAACACCTACCAAATGTGGCTCTTCCAATAAGAGTAATTTGTACTATCAAGCTTAATGATGCTGAAAATAGCATGATCAGTGGACGAACTCGCCATAATGCAGGCTGGAACACTGTAGATAGTTCAAAATTGCTTGCTATATACTACAAAAAATGACCAAAAAATCACCAAAATCAAGAGAAAATGGCAAGAAAAGTGTAACCAAAGCTGCTGCCCACCAAGTACTAGTGAAAGTACATCATTTTAAAATCTATGTCAATCCGGAGTTATATGCTTGCTGTAATAAATGACAGCAGGGTACTGTGAGAGTCAATTTCTGACCAAATCACTACACCAAGTCAATAAATGACAACCAAGACATGACCAGCCATAAACGAGCATAAATCAGCACCAAACAGTCATCAAGACCCTGAGCAAACACCCAAACATGTCACTAAAGCATCCGTTAGTGAGTAGGCATACCCCCTGGACAATAGGGAAAAGTATACATAACTTTGGCAAGACCTGATACTAGTAGGTGTATGCTCACAAGAATGTAAAGCCCAAGCTCAGGTCAAAAGTAATTCCAAGATATCAGTGCATGAACCATGGATCATTTAAGTGTAAGAGATCTCAAAGTCTCAAGTATCTACAAAATGCTCAAAATAGCATTAACCTATTGCTAAATGTCGGTCAAGCATACAAGATGCTCCCACTGGCTCAAAAGGTGGATAAACAAGCTCAACAGCTCAAGCAAACCAAGTCAAAGTACCAAAGACATGTAACCAAGACAATGCCTCAATAGCATCCAAGGTCATAATGGAAAAAGCCAAGTCGTAACGGAAAAATCCAAGTCAATGTCCAACTGCTCAAGGGAATAATCAAATGAATGTTGAGACGAGCTCAAACAACTACCATCCACAGCCAAAGCATAAAGCATTCACCAAGACATCATAACCCATACTGGGTAGCCTAGGCACAAACCATGTCATAGATGAAATGCTAGCTGCAAAGAAGTGATAGTCAAACCCAAATCGAGCTCTAATCTCAGCTCAAAAGCATTCTGGAGCATAAACAAGACATGTGGCATAGTCCAAATACATCATGACATCATACTGAGTAGCCGGGAGCACCCCATGACCAATAGGCATAACCCAACTATAGCATAAATAACTTCAACCCTGAAGTTTCAAGCATCATATAACCTCTGTAAACTAAGCAAATCAGTGCTCAATCCCATCTTAAATCCATAGGCATACATTCTCGTATGTATAGGCACCAACCGGACATAATTGGGCATCAAATGCCAAGACCTGTAAGCATAAAATTGAAGTAACAAGTGGCTGCCCTATTTTGGACAGATCTGGAATTGTTCAAAACAGTCAATGGCTGAGCTAAATTAGCTCCAAATGCATCTCATATAAGAGGCATAACATCCATAAGTGATCCGGTGTCAATAGACATCAGTAGAAGCATCACATAAGCCATATGCATACGAATACATACTATCTCAGACCTGAAATCTGTTGCAAAATATTCTGTCATCAAAATTTGGCAAATCCGACATCACCATTGCGTCCGGAGTGTACCAAAACCCCAATTTGGACTCTTACCTTGCCTGAATCGGATTCCGAATGCCTGAGATATGATAAAAAGAGTGATTTTTGGGCAGATTTTGAAACAGGCGCAAAAAAAACGTGAGCTAGTTGGGGGGTCTGCTGTCCCACGTGTCAACAATGGGGCCCAAAGGGGGCACAAATGGGGGCCAAAGAAGGCCTACACCAAACCTGAGCAAGCCTTGATAGGTTGGAAGCAAGATCCAGGTGAAGGAAGCTCCAAGAGGTGTGAGCTATGGCTGCCCACAACCTGTGAAATCCTTGTTTACCTAGGCCTGTGGACTGAGATATATCTCTGAAATAATGAAGCAATACCTCAACATTAATGCCCTGATGGTGCCTCAATAGGTCGGGAAGAAGCTCGGGAAGCCAGGAGTGACGGGAGCTCAAGAGAATGAGCTATGGCTACCGGGAAGGAGACCCAATGCGAGTGGGGAGTCAATGGGAAGCTGAGAATGCCACAAGCCAAGCTCAAGAGTCGGGAAGCCGTGCTCTGATACCAGTTGAAAGGTGAGAAGGATAGATACTTGAGAGCTATGGCGGGAGAGCAAGAGCAAAAAGAAAGAGAGAGACAAGAAATGGGAACTCCAACAGTCACAATGTGTGACCAAGCCTTCTTTTATTCAAATTGTCACTATGGGTGACGGGTGCCTGCCACCTGCAGTGTGCAGTGGCGGTGACTGTCAGTGTAGTAATACACGGGCGGCTAGGCGGAGGTGCCTTTACCCCCAACAACAAGTTCATGGCAAAGAATATCAATGCATTGAAATAGTGCTATGTTTAAGAATGCTAGAATTATAGTCGAATGAACAAGAAGCAAACTTTTAGAGTGGATCATGAACATTAATGTAAGGTTGACATACCCTTAATGAGGAACATGCTTCTAGATATGATATTCAAAATATTTGCACATAAACAATGCAGAAGATACATAGGAGAAAAAGCATTGTAATGTAACTTCACAACATTGCAAATCTATCAAACTAGGTTTAGAGCTGCATCATTGCATCTCCCTACAACAAGTAGTCAAAATTAGTGAGGCCTCATAGACTCTAAAATGGCACTTCCAGGTACCACTATCACCAAAAATCTCTCTAAGCGAACACATTGACCCTTCATCCTCCTAGAGCTTGAAACAATTCAACCTTTATCAAAGCAGCTTGATGAATGAACTCATGTTCAAAGGGTTCCAAGCCTAAAACCTTTTAGAAAGCATAATATATAAGAGTGCAAGGAACATAAACTTGATGGTTACTTTCTCTATTTTGTAAACCATCACATGTGCAATGAGGAAACTCTGCAATTAACATCGAGTAATTAACACCCAGTACTCTTCTCCCTATTGTGTTAACATGGAACACATGTGACTTATTAAACAAGACAATGGCCTCACAAATAATGCATGCATCCAGAGTTATACACTTATGAATATTCTTCTAAAATTCCTTTGTCAACTTGGATCTCCATTTAACCAACTTACCATCTCACTACACTCGTAGGATCGACGGCGCGTCGGCTAGGTGAGAGATAGCCATTAGAGCTCACTTGGAACACTTGAAACAATAAGCGGTTCGTGGGTCTCGGCGGTTGAGCGAAAGCTCTCACATTTTGGTTCCGTTGCTAGGACCAACGGAATCAAGCTTGAGCACTTGCGCGCCTCATATCGAGCATCGAAGTAAGGGATTCATCCCCGAACTAGAGCTTGAGATAGATAGGAAGTTTGGGTGTTTTTTATCTTCAAAACAAGTAAGTGTTTTGGGTTATTTTGTTTGTTTGATGATTAGGAAACATGGAGAAATCAGTTCAGTATTTTGCTTTCAATTCTTGTTGCATTTAGAGTAGGATAGGATTAGGAAATTGCACTGGAGAAGGGTAGGGTTTACTGTTGCAAAACAGGGCAAAAAATTGTGCAAAAATGGCAAAAAACTCGCTTGTGATGCTTAAGATTGGTAAATGAGTGATTGGGGGCATCAACACCATACCCGAGAAGGGGTATAAGAGCCAAGAGGCCAAGGAAGCACTCATTTGCAACCATTTCAATGTGAAAGAGAGAGAGAGAGATAGGGAGAGCTACCGGCCGATTGGATTCGATCACACCAACGACGAGCCCGCCACTCCATCCAGGTATATGAATCCCTTCTCTTACTCCCTTAGGTAGGATCTGAAGGGTTATGCCTGGTATGATTGAGTGAAGCACAAGAAACGATCAAAATCGAGTTTGCGTTGTTTACGTGCACCGCACTCGACCCATCCGAAAGGCCACTTTTGGGCCGAGTCCCAGAATTGGCCCTTGGCCTCTCGCCATTCGGCCCATCTGACCAAAACCCTAATCTGCCCGTCCGAGTCTATCATTTGGACCGTGGACAAATTCGGCCCTCGGCCCATGCGCCTCGGCCCGTCCGACCAACCTTGTCCGAATCAACTACTCGGCCCGCCCGTCCGAGCCAATCCGTTCAAGCAACTCCGTCCGAGTCCACCCTGTCCAAGTCCCAAACTTGGCCCTCATCCCATGCGCCTCGGCCCGTCTGAGTAACCCACTCAGACCCCACAACTCTGACTAGTTGGGCCGAGTGTAGATTTTTTCCAGATTTTCATAAATTTGACCGGACGCTCACCCAGATAGACCACTCAAGGAACCCACCAGTAGGAGAGAACCCAATACATAGACAAACCATCAACGCGCAGAAGTAGGACCAAGCAAGGGATGCTGACGAAGTGGATCTAACAAGTCTACTAAACCTGATCGATAGCTTGGTGGAGCACGACAACTCGACAATGGCAGAAGAAAGTTCAGACCGTAGATCTAGCGAGGAATTCAACTTAGAAGCCTTTCCAGATGTTGTTCAGCAGTTACGATGCTCATGCTCGGTATGAGCACTGCGGTAGGACAGCAGACGCTATCATTGCAGATCTAGAAGAGGAGAGAAAGCTGGCCCGCAAAGCATTGCAAAGCATGGTTGAGTACAATAGGGATCAGCAGGCTAGGAACCAAAGGCAAGGCATGGAGTTGCGAGAGGTGCAGCGGGTACTAAACTTGGCTGGCAAGAATCGAACGGACCATGAGAGGGCACTAGAAGGAGACTTAACGCTAAGTGAGCTTCTCATGAAGCGATTGCTTGATGACACAGCTGTTGCAGAGCAAAGTGCCACGGCTCTAGCGACCTCGTTGCTCGCAGGATTAGGAGCAAACCAGGGCTCAAAGAGCCAGGCTAAAATCCCTATTGTTGCCAAGCAGCTCGATAAGTACTAGCCCCATGATGATCCATACAACTTTGTCGACCAGTTCGAGCAAGTCTGCGAAGCCAATGGCCTCAACGACCTGACTCAACACTCTCAAGTGTTTGGGCTTTGCTTGGGCGACAAGGGTAGGACGTGGTACACGAGCTTAGATAACGCAGAGCGAGCCAACTTTGATGGCCTCAAGGATCTCTTCATTAAGAGATTTGCTGAGCCCGGATACTCCGATAATCTACTAGTACGCTTGATGAATGTCAAGCAGAAAGAGAAGGAGGACATTCACGATTACGTGACCCATGTGCGGAGTTTCTTCAAGAGAATCCCTACTGGAGAGCGACCGACTGAAAGAGCAGTATCAATTGTATTCATCAGCGAGATTCAGAACGAGGAACTATACAAGGCTTTGGCAGGCAACTCGAGCTTGCAGCGAGACGCGCTAGCCAGGGTCTTTGCGGAGGCCATCCGAGTTGACGATTAGCTGAAGGAGCGCAGCTCCAGAAGCGTGAATCTAGAAGAGACCAACTCACAAAGCTCAGAGAGAGCGTCAGCCTTGAGTGAGCGATCAGCCCCATCATCCTAGGATAAGGGAAAATCCATCGAAACAAACCAAGACTTGGCTGATGTTAGGATGGAACTAGCCAAGTTGCAAGACATGTTGAGATGACCAATGCACCCACACGTTCAACGCGTGTACTGTGGCAGAAACCACTTGTCGGCCGAGTGCCAAGACCCTAGGTCAAGACCTTGCACTAACTGTGGTAGGTTCGGTCATGACGTCGCGCATTGTAGATTGCCAAGGAGACTTCCATACTCACAACCATACGGCTAGCCTTACCTAGTGAACAGGCCGTAGCCATTTTTTGGAAGGGGAGCCCAATTGGCCCTCCCCGCGTCCAACAACATTAAGCCGGCCGTTCCTAGGATGGAAATAAATCCTACAGGCATTCCTAGGCCGTCTGGTCCTTACGTAACCCACCCACCAAGTGACGCTCCTGTCCACTATGTGGAAGAACCAAACGAGGAGGAAGCTTACATATGCCCTTATGTTTCACATGACGACGAGGGAAATGCTGTCCTCATGGACTATCGCCCCGTACCGGTGATGGCATTAGGAAGAGGATGAGGTAAAGGCCTAGGAGGGCATACGCAGGATCCAATCACTTGTTGGACCTATGGCCACCCAGGTCATGTCTCATCACACTGCCCTAAAAGGGAGTAGCAAAACAGAGACAAGGCTAACCAAAGATGTGCTGATGTGGAATCACCCATCTCTTTATCAATTGCCCAAGGCGAAAGCCATCATCTAGCTCAGCCAATGAGCCATCTGTCCCATTGGGGTTGTTTGGTGTCGAGAACCATGATGGGGAGGCCACACCCGCCATCCCATTGCAGGTCATAACCCATGCCCAAACGAAGTAGGCTGGCATCTCTCTGCTAGGATCTAGCAATCTCAATGCATCCTCAATAGGGAAGAAGAGCCGTAAACGGCAAAGGAGGAAGTTGGAAGCTAAAATCGCACTAAAAACTGAGAGTGCTACAACTCTGCCCGCTGGAAAGAAGGTCTCTGATTATGCAGAAGCAAAGACGTCAGCCCCTCAGACGGCCGAAAAGGGAAGCACTAAGGTAGGGGAATACCCCCACCCGAAGCGACAATTAAAGGCCATAGAAAAGGTGAAAGAATGGGTGAAGAAAGCCCAAGAACATCTAAAAGACGCTAAGCCCATCATAGAAGATGGGATCGATGATCTCTCCAACGTGAGTATGCCACCTCGCTCCCACAACCAAAGTCAAGAGAAGCAACTGCACCACAAGCGGTGCTGCTAAGGCCAAGCCTTGGTGCTACTACAGGGCCGCGATTCAGTCACGGCCACTGGCCAGGACAATCCAGGTTAGGAGAGAGACGAACACCCAAAAATCTCCTAACCACGTTGGTGACTACCCCTGTAACACTTAGCCTGGGAGGTCTGCTTAGGCAGCACCCCACCCTATGGCAAGATCTTAAGCAGTGAGTTGAAGGGTCACAAGAGCAAGTCATGGCAAACCCTCATGACCATGAGGCAGAAATGCAAATATCGAGTCTGACGCTGCACTCCATGCCTAAATCCTTGCACATAAATGCCTTTTGGGAAGGCTCCGAGATGCATGCAGTCTTACCAATCTTAGCCCTAGGCGATACAACAAGGAAGGGAATCGTAGACACGAGGGCCGGGGTTAGTGTGCTTAGCCACACAGTGCTTCAGACTTGGGGAAACCCACATGTTGAGACTGCTAGGTTTAATGTCACACTAGCAAACGGTATGAGAGTCAAGCCATTCGGGGTGCTTAAGAATTGGCCAGTGAAGATCGTAAGTTTCCAGTTCTCTGTTGACTTTATAGTCATGAAGGGAGTGGACTACGACATCCTATTAGGCCGCCCCTGGATGGCAATGCTAGGGTCATCGAAGATTGGGGTAACGGCTTAATCTTCCTTGGCAATAGGACGGACGTCATGAGAGTAGAGATGGACACCTAGAAGGCCTCGCCAGTCAACTTAGGTGCCATCTCTGCTATGCTCAAGGGTAATGCTCAGGTCAAGAAGTCCTATGGGCCCTTGACCAGGTATATCCCATGCCTAGAGGATGAGTGGGATTGGATGCATGTCCTTGCTACAATCGACCTGCCGTTCTCTGATCATGAGGCATGTGAGCAAACCATCAAAACAATCGGCAAGGCTGAGGATACACCCTCCGTACCAGTCTGCATGATGGCAGGAAGCCTTCATGGGAAGCCGAAGCCCGTCAACTCCCTCGTCCCAACCAACAAAAGGGAACTCCAGGAGATATTGGAATATCTATCGAACAAGCTAGCTGGCAATCCAGCTGCAAATCTCAAACCACTCCAGGATTTCTTAGATGAATCCAAGTGACAATGGACCAGAGTGCGTGACTTAAACCTCATGTATAATTGGGCCCTAGTTTCTGACCAACGACTAGGGATAGACCGAGTCCTAGGAGACGACGAGCAGTGTGATGAAGGGAAATCTAACGACGAATACGAAGACTGCCAATCCTTCAATGATGAAAGTGAGGGTGAGGTAGATACCGTGGAATACGACACCGAAGGACAAGAAATAGAGCAAATACGAGCAGACTCCAAGCTACAGAGAAAGAGTATCTTCAGGATGGAGCGAGGAGTCATGCGTGTGGAATGTGACCGCGCCTGGTTGTAATGCGTAGGAGCCATAGACCTTGAGCAAGCAGGACTAGCCCAGCCAGGAATGACATCAGTATTTAGAACTAAATCACCATCTAGACTGTGCCCACCAGGGGAGACCACCTCTTCTAGCGAAGGCGGGAGATTCGACTCTAAATTGGAGGTTAGTTCGGATAGTGATCCAGAGATCCCTAGTCCGTCCACAACTAGATGCACCAAGGGGGACCTGCCTGTCCACCTGAGACGCAGACGATTGAGACAGGAAAAGGAAAAACAACCCAGGGATACTCGAACGGAAGAACAGCAAAAACCACACGACCTCCCTAAACGATTTACGAAATTCAAAAAGGGGGATAGGGTGGTAGTTCTGTTAGGTGCCAAATGTCAAGCACAGACAAGCGAACCAATCAAGGGACCAACCAAGGTCAAGGAGGTGGACCTAGCCCAAGAAGGGGAACCACCCCGACCAGTCTTCATTGCTGATGACTTGACTAATGAAGAAGAAACGAGTCTTGTCACTCTCTTTGAGAGTACATAGACGTGTTTGCCTGGTCCTTAGGAGAGCTTAAGGGGGTAGATCTGAGTGTCGTGACTCACAACATACCCATGACGCTAGATGCAATACCGGTCGACCGTACCCTATGAATCCAAAACATGCTCATGCTGTCAAGGAACAGATTGATAAGCTAATGAGAGCATGATTCATTTATGAAATTGAGCACAGAGAGTGGGTATCGCCCATAGTCATCATGATGAAGAAGAATGGAAAAATCTGAGTGTGCGTCAATTACAAGAAGGTAAATGCTGCCACCAAGAGGGACAACTATCCGTTGCCGTACACTGAGCACATGCTTGAGAGAGGGGCAGGCAAGGAAGCCTACAGTTTCTTGGACGGCTTCTCAGGGTACAACCAGGTGCAAGTGCATCCTGCGGATAGGCATAAGACTACCTTCGCCACTGAGTGGGGCATCTTTGCTTACATAGTCATGCCCCTCGGGTTGACTAACACCCATGCCACTTTCCAACGCCTCATGTGCACCATCTTTAAGGACATGCTTGGCAAGGAGTTAGAAGTCTTTGTCGACGACCTCTGTGTCCACTTGACCTGGATCGAACACTTAGACAAACTCCGAGCAGTCTTTAAGCAGTGTTGTTTATATCGTCTCTCCTTGAACCCCTTAAAGTGCCAGTTTTGGGTGAAGCATGGATGCATTCTAGGACACGTGGTGTCGAAGAACGGCATTGCCACTGACTTCTCGAGGGTCAGGGTCATTGTTGACCTTCCACCCCCGAGCAACTACAAAGGAGTTCAATGCTTCCTCGTCCATACTGGGTACTATCAGTGATTTGTACTCAATTATGCGTTGATTACCAGACCATTGTACAAGCTTCTTATTGTCTTCGAATGGACTAAAGCATGCCAACGAGCATACGAAGAGTTGAAGAAGGCTCTAGCCACAGCACCAATCCCACGAGCCCCAGATTAGACCATCACCTTCCACGTGCATATCGATGCTTCTAAGTTTCCTGTGGAGGCAGTGTTGTGCCAGCTTGGCGAACACAATCTAGATGGAAAGAGAGGGATTAGCCATGGTATTCACAGTGAAGAAATTCCGGCATTACCTTTTGGCCATGCCCTTCACCTTCTTTGTGGACCATCAAGCCTTGCTTTATCTAGTGAACAAACCTTGTACTACAGGACACATAGCTCGATGGCTCCTTCTGCTCTTAGAGTTCGACTTCTCCATAGTGGTACGGAAGGGAAAACAGCATTACATGGCTGATCGCATGTCACACGTTCCACCGGAGAGCCGCTGGACAAGATGTTATTGATGAATTGCCCGATGTCCATCTCTTTAACCTCTCCAGCGAGAGAGACCTATTTAAGGCTGATCTAACGTCGTATTGGGCAGATGACATAGTCCAAGTGTTTGAGCACAAACTGCCTGACCGACCAATAGAAAAAGCCCGGCTTAGGCGATTAATCCTTAAGATCGAGCCCTATCAGTTGATTGCAGGCCAACTCTATAGGCTGGGGCAAGATGGATTGTTGTGCAGATGCGTGTGCAAATATGAGATGCACGATGTGCTCTCAGAAGCGCACAGTGACATTGCCGGAGAGAACTTTAGCGGAGACACGACAGCACGAAAAGTGTTGCAGTCTCAACTGTGGTGGCCCACGCTTTTCCGCAACGCAGCATGATTCGTCAAGCACTATGACGAGTGCCAGCGGGGATGAAGGTCCCAATTCCCAAAGATCGAATGGAATTAACCCCAGTTATTGCTCAACAACCCTTCGAAAAATGGGAAATTGATTTCATTGGGCCCATCAGTCCTGCGGCACAGTATTCGCAGGCTAAGTACATCATTGTGGCCACGGATTACCTCACTAAATGGGCAAAAGCGTGAGCCACACGAAAAAATGACGCTAGAATGATGGCTAAATTCTTATGGGAGCAATTAATCTCACGATTCGGTTGCCCCATCGAACTGGTCAGTGACCAAGGCACGCACTTCCTCAATGAAGTGATCGTGCATCTCCTGTCCACCTTCCTCATCATCCATCGCAAATCCTCACCATACTACCCTCAGGAAAATGCCTAGGCCGAATCAACGAATAAGATTATTGTCAATGTCCTAACCAAGGTTGTCTCTGCTTCACGCAGCAACTAGGACAACAAGTTGATGGCAGCTCTGTCGGCTTACCAAACCGCTTATAAAACGACTGTCAGCCACACCCCCTTTAGACTAACGTATGGAACAGAAGCGATTCTACCATTAGAGTTCTTTGTTCCTAGCCTGAGAATAGCACTTCAAGAGCGATGGGAAGGGAAGGAGGCATGGACGCAACGACTAGTTGAGCTCGAACATCTCTCGGAGACTCGTCTTCTTGCCACCCATGCACTGATCTGTGAGAAAGCCCAACGCAAGAGCTGGTTAGACAAGCACGTCAAACAACGCAAGTTCGAATAGGGTGACTTAGTGCTCCTCTATTCGGTTAAAGGGCATAAGCAAAATATGAAATTTAGAGGTCTTGGACCCCCTTCAAAGTTCATGCAATTAGCCAAACAGGCAACGTTGAACTTGAGACCCTAAACGGTGAAGGAATAGGCTTCTTCAATGGCAGTCATGTCAAGAAGTACTACCCTCCTACACATCCTTTGTACGAGCCACCGATGTTAGAACCGCCTGTCAAAGTCCGAGTGGCCACAATCACTGAAATCGATGACAAGGACGAGGAAGCCGTGGAACCCGCATACCTCCATATCATGTCACGGCAAAACAAACATATGCTTTCACAGCCTTGATCGACGAGGGAGCAGACTCCAACATCTTGACCTACGATCATTGGAGTCAACTTGGCCAACCACAACTTCAACCCACTGCTACAAAATTAAGCCCATATGGGGCCCATTCCTATGCACTACTCGGCAAGTGCAAAGCAGCCGTTTCTATTGAGTCTGAGACTGTTCCAATGATTTTTTACGTGTTGCGAAATTCTAAAAACACAGGCACAGAGTCACTGTTGGGGTGCACCTTCAAAAAGTAAATCCACTGCAATGTTGACTACGCATCGCAGCGCATCCACCTAACAATAGGCAACGTTCGCATTGTTACAACTTTCAGTAAGGGCTGCGCAACCTCATCACGAGCCACCAAGCCACCGATCGAAACACCTGTAGGCAATTCTAAGGAGGGGATAGTGTGTGGCCGCCACTCCCCGAGCTTCATACACCGCAACCCATAGCAGCCAAAGCTAAGGTCCCACAGCCTCGCCTTCAATGGATGCCTAAACAACCGCAACAACCACCTAGGAGTCGACGCTCCTACCCTCATAAGACCAGAAAATCTAAACCTAGGAGGTCCAAACGCAGTTACAGGAATAGACATGTAATCAGTCAAAGATGGGTCCCCAAGGCCCTCTTGCGTGCACAAGGCTACTATGAGAGTAATGCTTGGCTATGGATACCTAAGGCCCACACGGCCAGAGGCACCACTCGTATGCCAGCCTCAAGCTTGATCATCCCAAAAACCGTAGAACCTCAAAACCACAAGCCGTAGAGCTTCCCCAACCCGCAACCATCAAGTTCATCTACGTGCAAACCTACGCGAATCACCCAAGCCTGTCGACCCAAGCAACAACCGCTGGCTCAAGAATCATCACCCGCAGGAAACGATTTCACTTTCCAAATCCATCCTAAAAGCAACAGGCCATCACTCGAGGCCACTGCTAACCTAGCCTCCATCCCAGCGACCCAATCGCAAGCTCAAGCACACTCATCACCGCAACTTTCCGTCTCCAAAGGCTCAAGTCCTACCAAACCCCAACCACCCGCAAGCCTTAGGCCCTCTTACGAGAGGAAATCCTTTCTCTCACTAGCAGCTAATTTAGCTAAGGAAACAGGGGATGACGTAGTGGATTGCATTAAGTGACTGGACGCCACTTTTGTGTCACTAGCTCTGAGCTACGATCGCCTTGACTTAGGCCTATTGCATGAATCCTTCGCAGTCAAAGTTCAAATGATGCCTTGTTCTTGGGAAACGTTTGAATTTGCATTTGCAAAAGCCGCTACCTCCGCTGCTAAGTTGCTCAGCAGTGAGATCTCAAAATAGCAAGCAATCACGCCTCATCACGTCGTATGATCAACGGACCACCTCTGCCATCACTGACCAAGAAGTGGTAGAGATGTCAAAACTTGCTAAGACGAAATCCCAATTCATAAGGCATTGGTACGCTCTTAGGCTGCAATGGGAAGTTGAAGGATGTCAAGTAATGACCAACGCTGAGTAGTGACGCGCTATCAAAACAGCAAAGTACGACCCTATATACATTGCGCCAACATCATATCCAGTGTTAACCACGCTGCGAGGCCGTCCTATAGAAGAACACATCAAGGGACACCCCTACCTTGACCGCTTGTTGACCGAAGAGGAGTTACACATTGCTAGCCGAGTCAACTTGGGCGACGTCCTAACTGACGTTCTCACATACATCACCCAAGTGGGGATTAAACCCTCCGACCTAGACCACGAAGCCCATTTGGAATACAACCCCAATTTCTATACTTGGCTCCTTCACAAGTAGCCCCTACACCTCCATGCCGAAAGCCCTTCCCCTTCTAACCCTCAATCTTGGGAAGGATTCTTCTCAAACTGGAAGGGGAGGGAAAGCAGTAAATCAAATCAAAGTCAATGAAGTACGTAGGCATACATTGTGAAAAACGGATGGGGTAGGAAAAGGGCATGAAAACTTTGAATTAAAAGGCAAAAAGTCGAAATCTGAAAAAGGAAATCTGCATTAGACCTTAATGAATTCATTCAAAAGCATAGAGTTTTTTCTTTTTCAGAAATTATTATGTCGCAAGCACTAATGAAAATTACGGTTTATGACAGGAACAAAAAATGTCGCAGCAGGACCAAGCCCACAGACTCCCCTTCACGGAGGAGGAGAGAACGCGGTACAGCATCAACCTAGAGAGCCGCGCCTATAATCAATTGAAATTCTGAACTATTTACAATTTGGAAGAATTAGTGGCCAAGGAAGAGGCAGCCAGGAGCGTCGTGGAAAGCTGCAACCTCAAGAAGTACCTGGAAAGTTTCGCACAAGAACCTGATCACACGACTTGCGTGGAATTTCTCAGGTCCTACAACCCCCACAACGAATTTGGCACTATCACAGTGGGAAGAGGACAGAATGCTAAGCAAGTATTGGTTCCTCTAACCCGAGCCTTGGTGGAGAAGGCAATGGGACTAGAACCAAAGGTGGAAAAGAAGCAAAAGAGGGACGTATACGCCATGCTGGGAATGAGAAAGGAGGACGTGCCAACAAATGATGGCATCAGTATCCAGGACATCCCCAATGCAGAGACCAAGCTACAGGCGAAGCTCATACATGCCCTCTTTTCTAGCCAGCGCTACAACGCGTTGATGCACCGGATCAGCGTACCAATACTGGAAAATGTAGTGGCCTATACCCTGCACGAAGTCGATTGAAACGGCTACGTGCGCAAGACTATCGACCAGGCAGCCCGAGTGCTAGCCTTAGGAAGCATGCCAGCAGGAGGAGAATCCCCGATGTCGAAGGTTGCAGAAATAAAGAGGGCTTCCTCCAAAGCCTCGTTCATCGCATACGGGAGCATCTTAATGGCGCTTATCCAAGAGGCCGTGAAGGAAGCAGAAGAGGGGGAGGGAGAAACACCCGACCGATCACCTCCCCATCAACACCAGGAGAGGTCCAGTGATAGGACGGAGATCGAGGAAGAAGGGGAAGAGCAGAAGAGCAAAAAGCAGGTCAAGGAGACTAAGAAAAAAGCAGCGCAAAAGAAAAAGAAACAGGATGAAGGCCGTAGAAAGGAGAGGGAAGACTTGGAGAAAGTGAAACGACAATTCCTCATGGAGGCAGAGGAGAGAGGAAGGAAGAGGAAGCAGAAAGAAGAAGAAATAACAAAGCAAGTCAGGTAGGCTAAAAAGGCATCCAAGCAAGAGGCTGAAAGGAGAAGAAAAGAAGAGCAGGAGGAAAAAGAAAAACTAGAGGAAGAGTACAAAAAGGCGGAAGAGAAAGGAAAAGAAGAGCCGCAGAGGAGGAAGAGGAGTTGAGAAGAAAAGAGAAGGAGGACATGGCCGAAGCTACATGCCGGTCCATCGAGCAGCAGTGCAGGGCAGATGACCCAGAAGCCTGGAATCAACCAAGGGAAGAGAGGCCTAGCTCTAGCATGCAAGCACTAGAACCCGCGCCCCCCGCAGTTCCAAAAGGAAAAGGCAAAGCACCCCTGCATCCTATCCCCACCCTCATTACACCCCCCACTGAACCCACTACGCTCACCCCTCGCATCCCCACCAGCTTGGAAGTGTCCAACCTAGTGGCCTAGATGCAATACTTCATCAGCAAGAAAATGACCCAAGGGAAAAGCACGGAAACCATGACCACGAGACCAAAAAGGCCAGCTGCAGATACAAAATCGAGGCAGGACCAAAAGCATCCACGTATGGAGGCCTCAACCACCCCCACCCACACAACAATGATGCCACCAGCCAGTTACGATGAGTACATCGCTGAGCTGCTCTCCCAACTGGAGAGAGCAAAGGAGGAAAAAAGAATGGCGGTGCCTGAGTTGGTGACAGAAAAAGAGTCAGTGGTGGCTTTCCAACTGGAAAAAACCTACATCATCGCCATGCAGCAACGCCAAATATTCGAACTCAAGCAAGAGTTGAAAGCCAAGGAGGACATGGAAGAAAGCGACAAGCAGCGGCTGGAGGACGAGAATCAGGAACTCGTGCAGATGCAACGGGAGTACAAGCTCCTCCTGATGCAATATACGGAACTAGAGTCAAAGACCACCACCATTGAGCAGATGATGGAGGAGCTGAGCACCAAAGAAGAGGAGAGAAGCCAAAAGGGGGAGCAACAATGAAAGGAGATTGAGTCGATGACCGATCAGCTATGCCTCAGGAAGAAAGAACAAGACAACATGAGCAAAGAGCTCAGGGCCCAGGAGCAGAAGCTCGTAACCCTAGCTCAAAAGCAGGGGAAGAGCATGGAAGGAATGAGCAAAAGGGCTGAGGAATGGGCTACGCAGAACGAGGCAAGGGTGAAGGCAATGGCACGGCACCTCGCCTTGGTGGAGAAGGAAAAAATCTTGGCAAAAAACAAAGCGGACGCCGCACAGACAGCCTTCACTGCCCAACAACAAGCCTTCCGCAATACACTGCTGGATACAACTCAACTAGAGGGAAAGGAGCCGTTGGAGGTGGTGAAGAAGAAATTAAGCATCGCACGCAGAGCCTTGCATGTGGGATTGCAGATGCCACCCCAACCTACGGAGGTAAGGCTGGGCCTAGAGGAGCAATGAAAGTATCTACTACTGGCCGGCCTAACCCCCCAAGAGATAGATGCCCTCAGCTTTGAAGAAAGAGCACTACAAGAAAACTGGCAGGGAGAGGAAGTCGAACTCAAAATCGACATGAGCAGATTCAGAGAAGATGTAATCCCACAACCCCCCTCGCCAATTGAATAGGATCAGCAACAACCCGACCCGCCCCTGGACAGACAGACCACTCTCAAGGAGTGACGGAAAAAGCTGGTGGAAGAAGCTAGAAAAAGGCTGCAGGCCAAGCCAGTCGTGCAGCCATCCGCACCCCTCCCACCATGCCCCGAAGACCTCCCAATGCAATTCCACGCAAAACTAGTGGTCTGGGAATGGCAAGAAATGGAAAATGACCCTTTCTCTTTCAGTTTCCTTATGCGCCTAATAGCCTGAGAAGGGTCCTGCCGATCAAAGTGATGGCGGAGGTGATCGCGCCTGGCAGCCGACTAGGCCAAAGATGGTTGGAGGACTGGGCAAGGACCCCCACTTTGTGGGAGGAGGTCGAATTTTGGCAAGACAAAATATACGAAGTGCCACACATGGTAAGGGGCTACGACTGCCAACCCCTCTGGAGGAGGCGAATATGTAATACCAACATGCTTGCGTAGATGGCATTTTGTAACACCCTACCCTACGAGTGGAACGACCCCACATTTATGGCGTATCCTCATAGGGTAGGCATGGATTTTGTCGCCACCCTCCATGGGAGGCATGACTTCCCCGTCATCTACAATTCCAACGCCACTTCCTTTGAGGACGCTCTACTTTTTGATCTAGGAAGCCTGCTTGCCTCCATGACACGCTTCCTCGCTCAGTTCCCCTCCTGTCCAGATCCCGCATTCATAACCACCTGTAATTACCTTAGGCTCCTTAAACTCCTACTTAAGCAAGATTCGGCACCGCAAGAAAACGGCTTGCCTCCCCTCTTTTTTGATCCTAATGCTATTGATAGCTACGTTATGACCCGCTTAATGATGAGGGCTAGCCTACTACCTTCATTTTGCCTAGCTCTCCTAGAGGATATGAGCGACAGCCAATTCACTAGGTGCAATCACCCCTTCCTATCCACCACCTCTCTCCACGTCCGCATGAACCTGAAAGGGTACATGCAGAGCCACCAATTTTTACGCAAATCCATCCGCCCGCCCTCCCCCCCTCATTCCGACAATGAGAACTAGACTTGGCTATCCTGCTCCTGACGTAATACTATCCCAAAATGTATCGGAAAAAAAAATGCACGATCACTGCACCTAGGGGTCCTTAAGTTAGGCGTGTCTAGTGACCTTGGTCGACTGGCTTCGCTCCTAACCCCCTAGCCCTTTTTGATCCCCCACATCACGCTTAGGGCACATTAATGGTAGGATACACCTAGGGAGGTAACACTCACCTATGGTTAGACCTGTCACCCTAAGCCACTGGCACCACACCCCCTTGGCACAAATGGGGTCCTCAAGTGTGGGACATCACCTGGGCTCGCCTGCGGGGTTAGACCCACTTCCCCATTCCACTAGCACGAGCACATTGCGGCAACACGCTGAGGACAGCACCCCCCTTAGGTAGAGCACTATCCCTTCTTCTTCAAGTATACCAAAAACGCCCAACCACCAACTTCGGAGGCCCTCGTCCCCCCATGCAATCCAGTGAGCTGCTCCGATGAACATCATTCTTGAGCTTCCACAAGCACCTGAGTCTACATGTGGCCCTCACCCTTACACCCACACCAAAGTGCCATGGGACTGGCACCCATCTAGGAGGGGGGTAATGTTAACCCCAAGTCAAGATGGCAAAAAATGGAGGAAAAGGCAAAAGGAAGATGGAAAAAGAGCAAAGACACGCAGGCGGCCTCTAAAGATGAACCGGGGCAAAAAGCACAACCTTAAAAGAAAAGGCGCCTCAAAAAACTCAAAAATTTCTTGTAAAAGAGCGCTAGGCTCCCTCCTGTGCCAATTGTAAAATATTAGATGGGTGTAGGCTAGAGGCACAAGGCTAAAAGAGGAAAATGGAAAAAGGACCTTGCCACAATGGCCGGTCATGTAAAAAAGGGATGGGTGCCCATGGAATTTTAGGGTTTGTATATATAAAGTTCAAAAAGTGAATAAGAGATCATTCTTTGGTGTGTGGCAAAAGGAGTCTTCTTCTTCTCCTCTCCTTCTCACCTTCTTGCTTGTGTGTGCTCTTGAGAGAGGGAGTGTGAGAGTGTGAGGGAGTGAGTGTGTGTGAGAGTGAGGGATCAAGAGGGTGAAGCTCTTCACCATCTCCTCTTCTCTTCTTCTCTTCCCTTCTCTCTTCTTGCGCACGTGGCTATAGAGGATGGAGCTTGGAGGTGGAGGAGGCTTGAGGATGCTTGACCTAGCATCTAAGATTGTGGAGCTACCGGTGTGTGGGAGAGGGGAGGCAACTCATATCGGCATTAAGGTAAGCTCACTACACTCGTAGGATCGACGGTGCGTCGGCTAGGTGAGAGATAGCCATTAGAGCTCACTTGGAACGCTTGAAACAATAAGCGGTCCGTGGGTCTCAGCGGTTGAGCGAAAGCTCCCACAGACACCACCAAGGTTCTTCCATTGACCCCAAAAGCAAGGTCCACAAGCATAGCACAACCACCATTTACATCATTATTGCATGTATACTACCCACATCATTCAATCAGAGTGGATAGTCTACCAAGACATGTCATTTTTCTATTGGGTTCAATTCTACAAATTCCCACATTGTCTTTAGCACATTTGTCTCTTTTATGCTCAATTGATTTCTTATTTGTGATGAATTATGATGCATAACATTATATTTAGCTACCATTACAATAACAAACCCTAGTTTGTGAACTATCCTCATCCAAAACCACAGAGGGATGCACTTGCTCTAAATGCTTTTTATGAACACTACACAAACCCACACTTGTTTGGTGCATCTCAAGAGTGCCCACACCCATTTTCTCCATTGAAACATGAGTCAAATCCACCATCTTTCCAAAGGAAGGAAGAATCACATTGAGTATGAAATCTATATGACATGTCTTGCACCCCAAGCTAGTGCCAAACCTATTTCCTTTCATGCATCATTTTTTACACTTTGCTACAATGCCAAGGACATATCCAATATTGATGCTTCAAACAATGTAAGATGTTCTTTGTATATACAATAGCAACTCTCATTCTAGCATGATTTTCCTTGACAAGGTTTGTATGTGGCACAAAAATACCAATGTCATCTTGTGCAACAAATCTTGAACCCCAATGAAATGCTCTAGTATCCCACCACTCCAACCATGTCTCAAGAGTGGGAATCTCATCACCAAGTTCATGCCCTTCATTTTAGAACTTTCTAAGATCTTGCTTGCATATAGGATAAGTATTCTCAGATGGTGCATTTTTCCATTTTCAACACAAGTTTTTATAATCCTCTTGTGAAGAAGGTTTGGTACACCTCCTTTATGCATAACCATGCTCTACTCCTAATGAAATACACAACTTCTCTCTTTCTCTGGCATTGTTCTTCTTTGCACTTCCAAATTAAACAATATGAACAAAAAACAAATTCGCATGTGCCTCATCATCCCATGAACCCTTGAAACTCAAGCTTCTCAAATCCTCTCTTTTCCACCACACTATTGATCATCCTCCGATATGTGATTTGAGCATATTTGTCCTCCACTTGGAACTCACATGTTGCTATATTGAGAAGCTCTCAAATGTAAGGATCATAAACATGAGTAGACATTGTAGACCATCCTTTAACTCTGTGTACATGATTGAAATGAATTCACATGTGAGTGATGCATGTTCCCATCAGGTCTCATTCTATTCATTAGGTCTAGTCAACTGCCAAGGCCCTTTGTCGACATCTTGAAAACATAAGGCTGGTCTACAATGTCTAGCTGACTTGGGAATAATACACTAAAGATGAAAGGATATTTTCATTTGTTTTTAAGTTCCAATACAACCTCCAAATCTTTGGAGGTAATGCTTTGTGCCCATTTGACATAGTCTAGACACTTCTCCAATCTCTTCCTATTGGATAATGGTGTAGCATATTCCAAAAGCTTTGCCAATTCCCCCTCTTCAATCTTAGTACTACTTGAGGCACTGGTCTCCCCTATCAGCATCTCAAAAATCATGTCTCTTGCAACAATTGTTTCCAACTGCTTTGTTGTAGTGAAAGGATTGTCTTTAGCATTAGCGATCACCCTCTCTTCTACTCTTTCAACATGCAGTCTATTTTCACTCTCTTCATAAGGATAGTTATGACTCCCAAGATGGATAACACACCTAGATGTTTTCTTGTGATCCTTAGGAATGCAATAGTAAATAACGATAGGGCATGTTGAAACACACTATGTTTCTTGTCCACAATGTCTACATATCAATGAACCATATTCTTGACCAATCATGCCAACTTGGAATGCACATTTCATCTTCCCCTCCACATCTTAAATAACCCAAGCCTCTACTTAACCAAACCACACCATCAAAAAGTTCATAGTTAGAAGTCACATACTCTATCCATGGGTGGCAATCATTTCTTTGCTCCATTTCATACATGACTTGCCTATTGCCATGAGGGGGCAACTCAAAGGAAATATAACCATCATATTGCTTTAGAACCTCATTGCCTCTTTGGAAAAACTTAATTTTTTGAAGTGCAACATGCAAGCTACTATTGATACACAAGAATTTGATAAGTTCAAAGACACTATTGAAGCTTGCAATCGACTAAGTATCAATATCTTCTATTATCTCCACTCCCTCTTGTAAGGAATTTGCAACACTGCTATTCACCTTGTAGAATTGATGCATGCCACTATCAAGGAAGTATCCATCTTCCCCTCCAGGAACAATCCATCTTCCCCTCCAGGAACAATGGCACGTTCCAATTTCACAGTGTTGTGATCCAAACCAAGTGGAACGAAAGAGAAAGAACCTTAAAGGTCAAAACTACTTTAGATGGCGGAAACCTTGATTGGTACCAATCTGTACCAATTTTTCTTGAGAGAGTAACATTAGCTTATGCCCCTTGAGAGGCCTGTAGATAGTGGTATGATGAGCCATCTCCCCTCAAAGCAGCAAAATAGAAAATGAAGAAATAATGGAGATAGTTAGTCCTTCCATATAGTTAGATACAAGTGTCTAGTTTATCTAACAAGACATATCTAATGGTTTGAGTATGATAATATTATAAAAAGCACAAAACATTTTTATCAAAGTACCCTAGTTGTGTTGTGATCCATAAATATTGCATTATAAATGATAATTAAGGTACTACTAAGTTCTAGCTTGTGAGAATCCAAGAGGTACGAATGTCTTTCTATTGAGTGGATATTGCATATCACATGACACAAGCAAGTGAGACACCTCTATTGAAGCTAATGCAAATATATATTTCTCTATTTCAAGGTTTTGTTTTTAAAGATACAATGCTTTAAATGCCACATTTAGTCAATAGTATAGTCACAAAAGTAATATATGTTCTTCCTTGGAGTAAATCAGGATAGGAATCCTTTGAAGTGACTTGGATAGAAGGAATAGACCTTTGATAAGCATAGCTAGTAAGTAGGTATGTCTTGAATGTTTTGCTAGAATACTCTTCTTAGACCTTTCATGACCATAAACTCCCTGAAGTGACCTTACATTAGCATAAACCTCTTGAATCTACTAGAGTTCTGTAAGCTTCCAATGTAGCATTGCATTTAAAGCAATAAACCATGTGTTAAGCTTGATATTTCCAATTGCACCTTCATTTTCATGTGAGTATCTTCATGGCAAGGCTTGAATTAATTGTCTTGCCTTTTAAGAGCTACACTCAACTACATTGAGTCAAGATTACTTTGGTCACATTCACTTAACCACGATTGGACAAGAGTACTTGATCACATGCAACTAGGAGCAATCCAACATGGTTAATTAATTACACCCAACACTCATCACACATACTAGGGTAGTCACCCAAGGCCTTTGGTGCACTATACACCTTCAAGCACTCTACCTTTGTTCCACAAGACAAAGCACACACACATATACTTTTCATTCCATGTGCACATGATCTTCGCCTTGATAATATTCCTATCATAAACTATGGGCATACTAGATGTAGTTGGCATGTGGGTTTTCATGGCGTAAGTCTACCATTTATGCATTCATGGGGATGACATTGGGTAACGAGTTCTATTCATCTTTATATTGGTGATTCATGTTAATTTGGTGATTTCTATACTATACAGTGTGATATTGGACTAAGTCATTGCAACTATAGTATGAGCTATATTATATTCCCAAAGGATACATCTAATTTGACCTCAATTGTCTAAGAAGAACATTTATAATGATATGGAATGTGCAACATGTTAAAATGTCATATCTAGAACATGGCAGGAGCTATGGAGGTTGGAAGATGAAGACTAAATTCATGTTGATATGAAGCATGAGTAGACCACTATTACACAAGTGATTTAGGTTCCAAGATGGGAGCTTGGACTCATAAAGACAACCTTGTGTATTGGACTAACAATGACAATGACACTAACTGAAAGAGGAAAGCATCGTGATATTGTATTCATCATTATGAATGTGACAGTCAAGTACAATGCTTTATAGAAGTTGGGTTGTTCCACTCTCCTCACTGTGCAGATGGGATTCAAGACATCTCTTCATGGAGCATACATCATTTGTCTATTTCTCAACACCCCCCTTAAACGATGAGTCCCTACACTTGTTGGCTTCCTTTCCCTCCCCCCCCCTACATGGTGACATGGCCTAGGAGACTAGCTCATAGGTAGCCTAGTCAAGTTAAAGCTTGAAACTTTACATCTTTGGCAAGGGTTTTTATAAAGCAAATCCACTATGGGAAAAACATATGAAAGATACAATGAAAATTCTTTAGAACAATCTGTCAGTGTTGTTGATGGTACCGGAAGCATCTTCTTCATTCATGAACTGTTTCTAGTGGTGATCATTCTGCATTTTCTGTGCTCTTTTCTTGTGGAAACAGTCACTGGTTGTATGGCTAGTCTTGCCACAATAATGACATATAATTCGATCCTTGTTGTTGTTGGTGCTGAGTCCTCGACCACAGCCTCTTGCTCCATAAGTGCCCTTGATGTACAAGAGATTGTTGTTGGTGGTATGTTCCTTTGCATCCTTGCATTTAACTTTGCTTTCTCCATCAAGTAGTGAGTGCTCAATATCTTTAAGTGATAGACTTGGAACATTACTCAGGGTGGATACAAGATTCTCATATGGATCCTTATTTACACTTGCAAGCAGTACGACTATTGCTTCATCTTCATCAATATTCTTCTTATGAGTTGCAAGCTGGATTTTTAGGCTTAATGTGTATGGTCATGGAAGCACTATATTTTATATCCAGTTTATAAAACTGCATGAGTGATTTTACCTTTGATTTCTTTGCTTGGGTACCAAACATCCTGTCAAGTTCCTCCCAAGCAGTTCTAGCATCTCTGATCCCAGAGATATGATATAGAACATCATCACTTAGTCCCCATGCAATGATGCTTAGTTCCTTGCTATTCATCTTCTTCCATTCTTTGGTTTTTGGTGGAACTGTTGTACAGATCCTGCTTTCTGAATCTTCTTTCCCACCATCTACATCACTTTCATCATCTTCAAAGAGATCCTAGAGGTCTTTCCTCATGAGGTGGTACATGGTCTTTTCCTTCCAGGCATGGAAGCCTTCTCCATTAAACTTTGCTATTTGTTCAAGCTCTGCTATTTTTTATCAGCAAGAGAGTTGTACTTCAAGAGACACAAGATGATTAGTGTCTAACAACACTGCATGAGTATTTAAAAAAGACTATCTTGGAGCTCAATGTCGGATGTTGATGCTTGATCTTCTTCTTGCTTGATGATTTAGTGTGATGCTTTGTTAGAAATTAAGTGCTCAATAAGAGCAAAGTGATAGAGTCTTCAATGGGCTAAGAGGAGTAAGAAAATGAAAGGTTTTATGACCTTGAGAAAACTTGGCTATGGCTGCCAATAGGCAACTTTATCCGATGAGATGCTTGATCAAGTACAATGCAGGCATCCTTATAGCATGGTTACAAAGGCAAAACAAGTACAAAGGTAAAAGATAGGGAAGACAAATTTATTCAATGAGATGCTTGATAAAATAAGTACAGTGGAGTCATCCTTGTAGCATGGTGATATAGGTGATCAAGGACATGAAGCTAAGAGTCAACATATTGCACATGGGACACAAGAGGAGGCACAAGACATTGAAGATGAAGATGCTCGATTAGAAGCAAACATACAAATAGTGCCTTAATGTGTTTCAACTCGAGATTGGCTCATTTAATGTGGAGATAAATTATGCAAAGATGTGCATGGATAAAGGTGAAGATATTATGAAAACCATTCCAACATGGAGTTGTTTTATTTTCCCACCCTACCACTTTACAAGTTGATACCATATGCTCATGTTAGAGGCTTTCAAGATGATGTCTCAAGTTTGTTTTGCTTTTTTCACCAATAATATTGATTGCAATTTTCTTTGATTTGTGATTGTCTTAATTTTGAATTGTAGGCTTAAAGTTGGCTTTTGTTAAGGTCCTGTATAATCAAAGTTAGTGTATCCCATAACTTCTAGATCTTGGCCACCACAACATATGTACATATTTGTTATGACTGGCTATCATGGCATACATCAAACAACTCACTGCATATGCATAAGGGATCTTAGCCATCTCAATCTTCTGCTCATTAGACTATAGCAATCAACTTGACTAACCTTCACATGAGAAGGTAAAGGACAGCTATTAGACTTAACATCATGTGTATCAAATTGCTCAAGAACCTTCTAGATATACTCATTCTACAACAAGTAAAGGAGACCCTTAGAGGGATCGCCCATGATGTGCATCTAAAGAATATATGAGGATTATCCTATGTTGCTCATCTCAAAGCTCTTCTTGAGTTTATTTTTCAAGGTATCTAGCTCATCATGAGCACTCCCAGCAATCAACATATTATCAACATAGAGTATCAAAATCATAAGGCTACCATCACAAGCCTTCTTTGTGTATAAACATGAATCCATATCACTATAGGTATATCCTTGGGAATGTATAAAAGCATCAAACTTGTGGTACCATTCCCTAGGTGCCTACTTAAGGCCATAAAGACTCTTTCTCAAATTGCAGTGTAGGTGTTCCTTGCCTTTTTTATCAAAGCCCTTAAGCTGCTACATATAAATCTCATCATGCAAGTCCCCATGTAAGAAAGCCATCCTGACATCCATCTGATAGAGGTCTAGATCTAGCTACACAACCAAAGCTAAAACCAAGCATAGGGCATTCATCTTGACAATAGTAGAGAAGACTTCATTGAAGTCAACACCATGCTCCTACTTAATACCCACAACTAATCTAGCCTTATAGGCTAGCTTGGGGCATCCAAGTGTACTCTTCAACTTGCATACCCACTTGCATGGCAAAACACGTTTTTCACTAGGCAAAGAAACCAAATCCCACATATGTTTTTTTTGTAATAGCACATACTTTGACTACATGGCCCTCTCCCAAGAGTAACTATCATCTTTGTGTATGGCCTCATCATAGGTAAGAGGATCACCAACATCTATCTCCATAATATAATCTATAAAGGCACAACTTGATGTCTATCTCTAGTGGACCGCTGCTGGAAAATAGACTATGGAGCCTGTGCCTCCTATTAGAGGCCACTAGAGTATCAACTATTGTAGGCTCTCTAGCCGGTTGTAGATTAACAAGATACTCTTCCTAAAATATCACCTTACATATCTCAACAACCTGCTTAGGTTGCTTATGCATTTTCTTCTCATGAAAAACAACATCATGGTGGATGACCTTCAGAGATTATGGATCCCATGTTGGGGGTAAAGGCACCTTTGCCTAGATGCCCATGTATCAATCACTATACTAACAATACCCACCACTGCACACTACAGGTGGTGGGCGCCCGTCACTGTCACTTTATTCTTTATTCTTTTAGTGATAGTTTGAATAAAGGAAGGCCCAGTCACACATTGTGACTGTTGAAGTTCCCATTTGTGTCTCTCTCTTTTCTTGCTCTTACTCTTCGCCATAGCTCACTTCCAAGAAAGCTTCGATCCTTCTCACCTTTCAAAAACCGGTATTAGAGCTTGGCTTCCCGACTTCTTGAGATTAATTTGTGGCATTCTCAACTTCAATTTAAATACCTACAGTAGTGGGTCACCTTCCCGACAGCCATAGTCGACCTTCCCAAGCTCCCGTCACTCCCCGACTTCCCAAGCATCTTCCCGGCCTATTGAGGCACCGTCAGGGCATTGCTATAGAGGTATTGAAGTGTTCTTTTAGTGCTTTTATTCAGCTCTCAGGTTGCAATCAATCAGGGTAACCATAGCTCAAACCCTTAGAGCTTGTATCTTTCTCCCCCTTGCATTTGGGCACTTGAGGCTTGTTGTGTGCCTCCTTGGGCACCCCCTAGAGCCTCTAATCATTGCCACTGAGGTCACATGGATGTACAACAACATAAGAACACATCAACAAATTTGCACCATTTTCAGCTAATTCATAGATAGCATAACACAACAGCACACCTACTCCTTAGTGATGGCTATGTCATGCTTCTTTGGGCTTGGCAATGCACTTGGCTATGGTCTCTAACATGTGTTGAAGCCTCCTTGATAATTGGCATCAGACTTGGTTCTAATCTCTACATTCCTAGGACTGTTTACAGCAGTCTCACAGTCATATTATGCAAAAGTAACATCGGTATCTAATGCTATGCTTGTTTGGGCACTTCTACTTAACCGGTTTGGTACCTATTGATGCCCTGATTGTTTGGGGGATGCAAGGCACATGTTATGCCATCAATTTGGACTGATTTTCTTGCTGAAAATACTCAGTTTTAATATTAAATCTTTGCTGTAATAGAGTGGGATGAAGCTATCTTACATGACTTTGGTTATGCCTATTGGTTTTCGGGCTATGTCTTTGGGATATGCAATGAAGTATTGACCTTCGGGGTAGGACATCGAGATTGTCTTTGGTTTCGGATCTTCACTTGAGCTTGAGCTCAGCTTTGGAATGCATTTGATGCACTGTGTTGGATGTACATATGGCATGTATGTTACCTATGTCTAGCCGGTCTTGACATGCTTGGTCTATGCCACTACTATATGCTAGTTACATTGTTTGGAGCCAATTGCTACTAGAGCCTTGTCTTGGCTTGCGTTTGGATTCCCAAAACTTACTTGGGATATTTCTTGGCTTGCCAGATTTGTATTTGGGATACAATTGATGTCTATGGATGCTATAATTGGAGGCTACATAGCCTATATACTCATGATGTCTTATTGATGCTTGGTCTTGGATCTTTCATCACTAGTGCCATCATATGCCTTTCTTGAGCTTCTTGGCTTGATCCATACAGGTTTTGTGCCAATGGGAGCATCTTTGGATGCTTAACATACATTGAGCAGGTGGTTCATGCTATTGAGCTTTGAGTCTTCTAAGACTGGGATCTTCTTCACTTGGATGTTGCATGGTTGATATGCTGTGGTCTGCATATATGTACTTGGGCTGATTTGGGCTTTGCACTCCCTGAGCATACACCTCCTTGTGTCAAGTCTTGCCAGTGTTGTATACACTTTGCCCTATTACATAGGAGGTGTGCCAACTCACTGACGAATTTGTTTGACATGCTTGGGTGTTTTCTCAATGTCCATATAATTTTCACATGTTGATTTATGCCCACTTGATTCTTGTTATGCTTTGATAGTCAGTGGTTGCCTACAGTTTGCTCTCATTGTACCTGGTTATAATTTATTATAGCAAGCAGTTATGCATGGACTGACGTGAAATTTTTATATTGAATCATCCTGATTTACGTACTTTTGATGGTACTTGGTGGGGACCATCATTAGCTATCAGTTCGTGGTCATTTTGCCTTAGTTTTGGTGGTATTTTGGCTATTTACAGCAAAAAACAGCAAGCAGTTTTGAGCTATCTGCACCATTTTGGACTACAGTATGGCATCTTCTTCCACTGACAGTGCTATCTTTAACATCACTAAGCTTGATGGTACAAATTATGCCTATTGGAAGAGCCAAGTCAGGCAAGTATTGGTGTAGAAATCTAGATCAATCCACTAAGGATACATGGCGAGCAGCCTGAAACTATGACTGATAACAAATGGGATGAGCTTGATGATGTATGCAAGTCCACCCTCATATTGTCTCTCACTGAACAGGTGCATTACAATATGGTTGAGGAAGCACAGAGTGCTTGGCAGCTTTGGAATAAAATTAAGAACCTCTATGACAAGAAAAGTCCAGCAAGTCAGATGTATTGGCTAAAGCAGCTTATGGACCTGCACATGAAGGAGAATATGACAATGTCTACTCATTTGAGTTAGTTCCATGCTATTCTCAAGAACTTGACTTCGCAGGGTATTATCTTTAATGATGAGGTTACTCCGATGTTTTTAGTTGGGACTCTAAGTGAGTCATGGGATGTATTCCACACTACCTTATGTGCTCCTGCTACTATTTTGAACTTGCCTGATGTAGAGAGTGCTCTTCTCCAGGAAAAGATTAACCGTAAGAACTTGGATGCCTCTCGTGTGTTGCATGCTTTGACTGTTAGAGGCAAAGATGGTACTGGAAAGAATGACCATGGGAATGGCTGTAGCAGAGACTCGCAGAAGTCTAGGTCTAAGTCGCATGGTAAGTCGTGCAGCAAGTCTCGTGGAAGAAACGATAATGTGGCATGTCATCATTGTGGCAAGAAGGGTCATATATGCCCACAATGTCATGAGTTGCACAATGAGAAGCGCAAAGAGAAGGGGAAAGATAGTACAGGAAAAGTCCTATGATCGCAGTGTGGTACCTGCAAAATCCAGTGTGAAAATCGAGGAGATAAATGTCATGCAGCCTGATGACTCCAATGGGGAGTACATACTTGTAGCTAGTTCTTGTGATGCTACCCCATTGATAGAGGTTCACTCTATGTATGTGCAGTGTTGGATTTTGGACTTTGGTGCTTCATTTCATGTTACACCATGTCGTGAGTGGTTTCACTCCTACCGCACTATCTCTGGTTCAATTCACTTGGGTGATAACAAGTCACTTGCTATTGTTGGCATTGGGGATGTATGTCTGCAATTCCCTATTGGCAAAAATTTTCTATTACAGGATGTATGTCATTTACTTGCGCTTACATGCAGTCTTACATCTGCATGGTAGTTTGATGATGCTAGGATTCATGTTTCATTTGGGGATTCTATCTGGAGAAGATCACCCGTGGCAAACTGGTACTTTGCTAGAGGTGCCAAGGCTAGCAGCCTCTATCCTCTAGTATAGATGGGTCCTCTGTTGACCGAGTTTTGTCTGTCAGTTCCATCCCACATGTATCTCTTTGGCATGTCCGTTTGGGCCATATGTCCTTGAAGGGAATGAAAATGCTTTCTGATTTGCAGTACTTGCCACCCCTTGACTATGCATGTTTTAATTCATGTGAACATTGTCTTTATGGCAGATAAACTAGGAATACGCATAAGAAGTTTGGTAGGACATGCATGAGTGAGCCCCTGGCATTGGTACATTCAGATGTTTGTGGGCCCATGCACTGTCATCATTGACAATTTTTTGCGTAAAGTTTGGGCTTACCCCATTAAGCTTAAGTCAGATGTCTTGGCTATGTTTCCAGAGATGGCTTGCATTGGTTGAGAACTAGACTGGGTGGACATAGGTTGAAATGCCTTAGGACTGACAATGGGGGAGAATATGTGTCATGTGCCTTTGAGCAACTATGTGACGAGAGGGATATTAAGTGTCAGTTGATCGTGCCCTATACCCCACCCTAGAATGGTTTGGCTGAGCAGATGAATAGAACTATCCAGGAGCATGTACGCAGTATGCTTAGCCCTGCAGGTCTACCCCGAGCTTTTGGGTTGAGGCAGTCAGTACAACTATGCATATCATAAATAGATCACCTTCTAGGTTTGCAAAGGAGGTATGGATTGCCATCTTAAACGCATCTACATGTCTTTGGATGTGAGGAATTCTGCCATGTGTCCAAGGACAAGTGTACTAAGCTGGATCCTAAGAGTGTCAAATGCATTTTCCTTAGCTATGGAGATGCAAGCGAGATGGGTTACCGCCTCTGAGATTCGCACGTGTGGAAAGTCATTCGCAGCCATGATATAGTCTTCCATGAAGACAAGATGCATAGGCAGCCTGAGAAAGTGGTAGAGATATGCATGGTTATATTCTAGGAGGAGCCACGTGCTCTTGCACAACCAGTTGGACAGACTACAACAACAGTTGGTACACATGGCTAGGGTGTTGGACAGGATACTAGACATGCAGTAGAGCCTGTAGTGAGGCAGTCTACTAGAGCTAGACGTCCACCTGATGGATTTGAGCTCTCAATGCATTATGTCTTGATTACAGATGCAAGAGAGCCTCTCACCTATGATGAGGCTATGCGCAAGGGTGACAGTCACTCCTGGGAGAGGGCTATGCAATCTAAGATGGACTCCCTGCATAAGAATATGACTTGGGATTTGGTTGCATTGCCTAATGGCAAGAAGGCTTTGCCATGAAAATGGGTGTACAAGTTGAAAAATACCCCTGGCAACCCCAAGACGGCTTATAAGGCAAAACTTGATGCTAAGGGTTTTAAACAGGATCATGGAGTTGACTTTGATGAAGTCTTTTCTCCTACGATCAAGATGATGCTTGGTTTTGGCCTTAGTCGCGCAGCTTGACTTGGACATGTATCAGATGGATGTCAAGAATGCATTCTTGCATGGGGATTTGCATAATGAGATATACATGGAGCAACCTAAGGGCTTTGTAGAACCTAGTAGGGAGCACCTAGTGTGCAAGTTGAAGAAAAGTCTTTATGGCTTGAAGTGGGCACCTAGGGAGTGGTATCATAAGCCGTGATGGCTCATTGCTTATTTTGGTACTTTATGTGGGTGATATGCTTCAGGAAAATCTCATGATGAGTTGGATGCTCTTAAATCTCAACTAAAGAAGAGCTTTGAGATGAAGGATTTGGGACACGCCTCTCACATTGTGCGGCTGACATCAAGGACTACTCTACCTCTCCAAAGGGAGTATATTCATAAAGTCTTTGAGCATTTTTGCATGCTAGACGTAAAGCCTATTGGTTGTCAATGACCTTCTTATGTGAAGTCTCACAAACCAATTTTTCCGCAGATAGATGAATAGAAGGTTGAGATGGCTAAGATCCCTTATGCATCAGCCATGGGCAGTTTGATATATGCCATAATAGCCACTCATCCATATATTGCCTTTGTAGTTTGTGTTGTGGCACACTATATGGCTACTCCTAGCAAGAAACATTAGGATGCCATAAAGGGTATCATGCGATACCTTAAGGGCACAGTAGATATGCGTTTTTGCTACGGTAGCTAGGATATAAGAGTTGTGGTCTACACAGACTCCGATTATACAGGACATGCAGATAGTAGAAAGTCCAATTCCGGCTATGTATTTGCCTATGCTGAAGGTGCTGTTTCTTGGATGTCCAGGGTTCAAAAGTGTACGGCTCTCTCTACCACTGAGGCCGAGTATGTTGCAACCACTGAGACTTCCAAAGATGCCATATGCTTGGGCCATTTGGTTCATGACCTTGGGATTGATTCTATACCTACGCTGCATTCGAATTCTATGAGTGGTATTCAGCTAGCCAAGACTTCGGTCCTCCATGCGAAGGCGAAACACATTGAGGTGAGGTATCACTTCATACGTAAGGTCATGGAGGACAAGTCTGTTGACCTTGTCAAAATCTCCACTGATGAAAATCTTGCAGATCTGCTCACGAAAAGCCTCATTACTGAGGGCTTTTCCTTCCCCGGGAGATTGATGGGATGAGATGGTGTTTTTCCTCATCATGTTTTACATGTGTACATTGTACCGTCTTTTGTTATTTCTTTTCACTCCTCACTGGGGTAGATGTGCCTTTAAGTGGGAGGTTGTTTGGGGTAAAGGCGCCTCTGCCTAACTGCCTATGTATTACTACATTGACAGTACCTACCATTGCACACTGCAGGTGGTGGGCACCAGTCACCCTCACTTTATTCTTTATTTTTTTAGTGACAATTTGAATAAAGGAAGGCTTGGTCACACATTGTGGCTGTTGGAGTTTCCATTTGTGTCTCTCTCTCTTCTTGCTCTTACTCTCTGCCATAGCTCACTTCCAAGCAAGCTTTGATCCTTCTCACCTTTCATTCCATAGGTGATAGCTCATCTCACCTACATCCCCATAACCAAGGAAGATGAATTTCACAAACTTAGAATCCAATTTATTATGCACTTCCTTGGGAATATGGTAGAAAGCCTCACAACCAAATATATGAAAATGAGCATATGATGGATGTTTTCTAGGCCATGCCTTCTCTGCAAACTGATTGTCAAGAGCAATGGATGGGGATCTATTAATCAAATGTACAACAGTAGTAATTACCTTCACCCAAAAGTATTGTGATAAGCTTACCTAGCCAAGCATACTACAAACTCGCCCTTGAATCATCCTATTCATGTGCTCAACCATACCATTAGGATGGAGTGTATGGGGTGATCAATTGATGCTTAATGTCCCTCTCATCACATAACTTCTCAAAGTCTTCAAAGACATACTCTCCACCATTGTTAAAATGTAGGCATTTGAGCCTCCTATACCCAAACTAGTTCTCAACAAAAGCAACTAGTGATAAAATCTGGCCAAGACTTTCAATTTCTACTTTATGGGGTATGCCTAGACCTTATGTGAGTAATCATCAATGAAAGTAACAAAATATTTCACACTACCTAATGACTTGCAAGGCCTAGGTCCACAAACATCAAAATGAACAAGAGCCAAAGGCTCACCCATGTGTGTAATGCCAGAATTCTTATGTGAACTATGGATTTTCTTACCATAAAAACAATGATCACAAGAATCAAAACACTTATAATCAAGGGGTGGAAAATATTTCAAATGGGCAATCATTTTCATTCCCTTTAAGGACATGTGCCCAAGGTGACAATGCCATAACAATATGTGGATATTGCAACTCTGGTAACCCCAAGTCAAGATGCCCCAAGTCAAGATGGCGCAAAATGGAGGAAAAAGCAAAAGGAAGATGGAAAAAGAGCAAAGACACGCAGGCGGCCTCTAAAGATGAACCGGGGCAAAAAGCGCAACCTTAAAAGAAAAGACACCTCAAAAAACTCGAAAAATTATTGTAAAAGAGCTCCAGGCTCCCTCCTGTGCCAATTATAAAAGATTAGATGGGTGTAGGCTAGAGGCACAAGGCTAAAAGAGGAAAACCGAAAAAGGACCTTGCCACAATGGCCGGTCATGTAAAAAAGGGATGGGTGCCCATGGGATTTTAGGGTTTGTATATATAAAGTTCAAAAAGTGAATAAGAGATCATTCTTTGGTGTGTGGCACAAGAAGTATTCTTCTTCTTCCCTCCTTCTCACCTTCTTGCTTGTGTGTGGCACAAGGAGTATTCTTCTTCTTCCCTCCTTCTCACCTTCTTGCTTGTGTGTGCTCTTGAGAGAGGGAGTGTGAGAGTGTGAGGAAGTGAGTGTGTGAGAGTGAGGGATCAAGAGGGTGAAGCTCTTCACCATCTCCTCTTCTCTTATTCTCTTCCCTTCTCTCTTCTTGCACGCGCGGCTATGGAGGATGGAGCTTCGAGGTGGAGGAGGCTTGAGGATGCTTGAGCTAGCATCTAGGATTGTGGAGCTACCAGTGTGTGGGAGAGCGGAGGCAACTCATATCCACACTAAGGTAAGCTCACTACACTCGTAGGATCCACGGTGCATCAGCTAGGTGAGAGATAGCCCTCGCTTGGAACACTTGAAACAATAAGCGGTCCGTGGGTCTTGGCGGTTGAGCGAAAGCTCCCACATTTTGGTTCTGTTGCCGGGACCAACGAATTCAATCTTGAGCACTTGTGCGCCTCATATTAAGCATCGAAGTAAGAGATTCATCCCCAAACCGGAGCTTGAGATAGGTAGGAAGTTTGGGTGTTTTTGATCTTCAAAACAAGTATTTATTTTGGGTTATTTTGTTTGTTTGATGATTAGGAAACATGAAGAAATCAGTTCAGTATTTTTCTTTTGATTATTGTTGCATTTAGAGTAGGATAGGATTAGAAAATTGCACCGGAGAAGGATAGGGTTTACTGTTGCAAAACAAGGCAAAACAGGACAAAAAATTGTGCAAAAATAGCAAAAAGCTCGCTTGCGATGCTTAAGATCGGCAAGTGGGTGATTGGGGGCATCAACACCATACCCGAGAAGGGGTATAAGAGCCAAGAGGCCAAGAAAGCACTCATTTGCAACCATTTCAGTGAGAGAGAGAGAGAGAGCTACCGCCGGATTCGATTCGATCGCACCAACAACGAACCCGCCACTCCATCCAGGTATATGAATCCCTTCTCTTACCCCCTTAGGTAGGATCTCGAGGGTTCTGCCTGGTATGATTGAGTGCAGCACGAGAAACGACCGAAATCGAGTTTACACTGTTTACGTGCGCTGCGCTCTGCCCATCCGAACGGCCGTTTCTGGGCCGACTCCCAAAATCGGCCCTCGACCCCTCGCCATTCGGCCCATCCGGCCAAAACCCTAATCGGCCCGTTCGAGTCTATCATTCGAAACGTGGATAAATTCGGCCCTCTACCACATGTCAAATTCGACCCTTGGCCCACTTGCCTCGGCCCGTCTGAGCCAATCTATCCGAGTCCACCCTGTCCAAGTCCCAAATTCGGCCCTCGGTCCCCCCTCGGCCCATGCGCCTTGGCCTATTCAAGTAACCCACTCGGACCCTGCAATTCGAACGAGTTGGGCCAAGTGTAGATTTTTTCCAGATTTTCAAAAATTTGACCGGACCTAGCTAGAACTCAGCAGCTCAAACTGCCGAAAGCCCGTAGAGTGCTCAGATCTTGATTCTGGCACACGAAATAGGCAAAATCGTAGGGCGCACCCGCTTGGCAACTAGAACTAGGCAGTTGCGAGACCTAGAGGCTTAGACGCGAACCGCTGAGTTGTAAGGCCTACTTGGACCAAAAACGAATGAGCAACACCTTAGAGAAACCCTAAACCCTGACAAGACGACCAAAAAATTGACCAACAAGCCTATTCGGCCCAAAACAACGCGAGAGTGCGTAAGACGTCTAGGAATTGGTTGCTGCACTCACCTTGAATTTTTGCACTTGAAGTACACTTAAGGAAACTGAAAGCCTGATTGAGCACAAGTGCACAAGGAAAGACACATTGAGTGGCCATAAATTGAGGATTGTATTAAATAACTGAAGGAACTCACCCAGATAAACCACTCAAGGAACCCACCAGTAGGAGAGAACCCAATACATAGACAAACCATCAACGCGCAAAAGTAGGACCAAGCAAGGAACGCCGACGAAGTGGATCTGACGAGTCTACTGAACCTGATCGATAGCTTGGAGGAGCACAACAACTCGAAAATGGAAAAAGAAAGTTCAGACCACAGATCTAACAAGGAATTCGACTTAAAAGCTTTTCCAGATGCTGTTCAGCCAACTAGTCAGCTGTTACGACGCTCATGCTCGGTACGAGCATTGTAGTAGGACAGCAGACACTATCATCGCAGACCTAGAAGAAGAGAGAAAGATGGCCCGCAAAGCATTGCAAAGCATGGTTGAGTACAATAGGGATCAGCAGGCTAGGAGCCAAAGGCAAGGCATGGAATTGCGAGAGGTGCAGCGGGTACTAAATTTGGCTGGTAGGAATCGAACGGACCATGAGAGAGCACTAGAAGGAGACTTAACGCTAAGTGAGCTTCTCATGAAATGGCTGCTCGATAACACGGCTGCAAAACAAAGTGCCACAGCTCTAGCAACATCACTGCTCGTAGGATTAGAAGCAAACCAGGGCTCAAAGAGCCAGGCTAAAATCCCTATTGTTGCTAAGCAACTTGATAAGTATCAACCCCATGACGAACCATACATCTTTGTTGAGCAGTTCGAGCAAGTCTGCGAAGCCAACGGCCTCAATGACCTGGCTCAACGCTCTCAAGTGTTTGGGCTTTACTTGGGTGACAAGGGTAGGACATGGTATACAAGCTTAGATAACGCCGAGCGAGCCGATGGCCTCAAGGATCTCTTCATTAAGAGATTCGACAAGCCCAGGTACTCCGATAATCTACTAGTGCGCTTGATGAACATCAAGCAAAAAAAGAAGGAGGACATTCGCGATTACGTGACCCATGTGCAGAGTCTCTTCAAGAGAATCCCTACTGGAGAGCGACCGACTGAAAGAGCAATATCAACTGTAATCATTCAGCGGGATTCAGAACGAGGAACTATACAAGGCTTTGGCAGGTAACTCAAGCTTGCAGCGAGACGCGCTAGCTAGGGTCTTTGAGGAAGCCATCCGAGTTGACGATCAGCTGAAGGAGTGGAGCTCCAAAAGCACGAACCTAGAAGAGACCAACTCGCAAAGCTCAGAAAGAGTGTCAGCTTCGAGTGAGCAATCAGCTCCATCATCCCAGGATAAGGGGAAAACCACCGAAACAAACCAAGACTTGGATGACGTTAGGATGGAACTAGCCAAGTTGCAAGATATGTTGAGACGACCAACACGCCCACATCCAATGCGTGTACTGTGGCAGAAACCACTTGCCAGTCAAGTGTCAAGACCTTGCACTAACTACGGTAGGTTCGGTCATGACGTCGCGCATTGTAGACTGCCAAGGAGACTTCTATACTCACAACCATACGGCCAGCCTTACCTAGTGAACAGGCCGCAGCCATTTTTCGAAAGGGAAGCCCCATTGGCCCTCCCTGCGCCTAACAACATTAAGCTGGTCGTTCCTAGGATGGAAATAAATCCTACAGGCATTCCTAGGCCGCCTGGTCCTTACGTAACCCACCCACCGAGTGATGCTCCTGTCCACTATGTGGAAGAACCAAACGAGGAGGAAGCTTACATATGCCCTTACGTTTTCCATGACGACGAGGGCAACGCTGTCCTCATGGATTATCGTCTTGTACCGATGATGGCGTTAGGAAGAGGATGAGGTAGAGGCCTAGGAGGGAAGACGCAGGATCCAATCACCTGTTAGACTTGTGGCCACCCAGGTCATGTCTCATCACGCTGCCCTAAAAGGGAGCAGCAAAATAAAGATAAAGATGACCAAAGGTGTGCTGAGTGCGGAATCACCCATCCTTTGTCGATTGCCCAAGGCAAAAGCCGTCATCTAACTTAGCCAACGAGCCATCTGTCCCATTGGGACTTTTTGGTGTCGAGAACCATGATGGGGAGGCCACGTCTGTCCCATTGCGGGTCATGACCCGTGCCCAAACGAAGCAGGCCGGCATCTCTTTGCCAGGACCTAGCAATCTCGATGCAGCCTCGATAGGGAAGAAGAGCCGTAAACGACGAAGGAGGAAGTCGGAAGCTAAAATCGCACTAAAAATGGAGAGTGCTACAACTCTGCCCGCTGGAAAGAAGGTCTCTGACACAGAAGCAGAGACGTCAGCCCCTAAGACCGAAAAGGGAAGCGCTAAGATAGGGGAATACCCGCACCCAAAGGGACAATTAGAGGCCATAGAAAAGGTGAAAGAATGGGTGAAGGAAGCCCAAGAACATCTAAAAGACGTTGAGCCCATCATGGAGGATGGGATCGATGATCTCTCCAGCATAAGTACACCAACCTTGTCCCCACAACCAAAGTCAAGAGAAGCAGCTGCACCACAAGCGATTCCGCTAAGGCCAAGCCTGGACGCTACTACAGGGCTACGGTTTAGTCACGGCCATTGGCCAAGACAATCCAGGTTAGGAAAGAGACGAACACCCAACGATCTCCTAACTATGTTGGTGACTACCCCTGTAACACTTAGCCTGGGAGAACTGCTTAGGCAGCACCCCACCCTATGGCAAGATCTTAAGCAGTGGGTTGAAGGGTCACAAGAGCATGTCACTACAGACCCTCACGACCATGAGGCAGAAACGCAAATACCGAGTTTGACATTGCACTCTATGCCTAAATCCTTGCACGTCAATGCCTTCTGGGAAGGCTCCGAGATGCGTGTAGTCTTATCGGTCTTAGCCCTAGGCGATACAACGAGGAAGGGAATCGTAGACACAGGGGCTAGGGTTAGTGTGCTTAGCCATGCAATGCTTCAGACTTGGGGAAACCCACCTATTGAGACTGCTAGGTTTAATGTCACACTAGCAAACGATATGAGAGCCAAGCCATTCGGGGTGCTTAAGAATTGGCTAGTGAAGATCGCAGGTGTCCAGTTCTCCATTGACTTCATAGTCATGAAGGAAGTGGACTACAACATCCTATTAGGCCGCCCCTGGATGCGCAACGCTAGAGTCATCGAAGATTGGGGTAACTGCTTAATCTTCCTTGGCAATAGGACGGACGCCGTGAGAGTAGAGATGGACACCTGGAAGACCTCACCAGTCGACTTAGATGCCATCTCTGCTATGCTCAAGGGTAATGCTCAAGTCAAGAAGTCCTATGGGCCCTTGACCAAGTATATCCCATGCCCAGAGGACGAGCGGGATTGGATACATGTCCTTGCTACAATCGACCTACCGTTCTCTGATCACGAGGCATATGAGCAAGCCATCAAAACAATCGGCAAGGCTATCCATATCAGTCTGCATGATGGCAGGAAGTCTTCATGGAAAACCAAATCCCATTAACTCCCACGTCCCAACCAACAAAAGGGAACTCCAGGAGGTATTGGAATATCTATCGGACAAGCTAGCTGGCAATCCAGCTGCAAATCTCAAACCACTCCAGTATCTCTTAGATGAATCCAAGTGGCAATGGACTAGAGTGCATGACTTAAACCTCATGTATAACTGGGCCCTGGTGCCTGACCAATGACCAGAGATAGACCGAGTCCTAGGAGGTGACGAGCAGTCTGATGAAGGGAATTCTAATGACGAATACGAAGACTGCCAATCCTTCAGTGATGAAAGTGAGGGTGAGGTAGATATCATGGAATACGACACTGAAGGACAAGAAATAGAGCAAATACGAACAGACTCCAGGCCATAGAGAAAGAGTATCTTCAGGATGGAGTGAGAAGTCATGCGCGTGGAATGTGACCGCACCTGGTTGGAATGCGTAGGAGCCATAGACCTTGAGCAAGCAGGACTAGCCCAGCCAGGAATGACATCAGTATTTAGAACTGAATCGCCATAGACCTCTTCTAGCGAAGGCGAGGGATTCGACTCTGAATCGGAGGTTAGTTCGGATAGTGATCCAGAGATCCCTAGGCCGCCCACAACCAACAGACGCACCAAGGAGGACCTACCTATCCACCTGAGGCGTAGGCAATTAAGACAGGAAAAGGCAAAACAACCCAGGAATACTCGAACGGAAGAACAGCAAAAATCACAGGACCTCCCTAAACGATTTACGAAATTCCAAAAGGGGGATAGGGTGGTAGTTCTGTTAGGTGCCAAACATCAAGCACAGACAAGCGAACCAATCGAGGGACCAGCCAAGGTCAAGGAGGTGGACCTAGCCCAAGAAGGAGAACCACCCCGACCAGTCTTCATTGCTGATGACTTGACTAATGAAGAAGAAAAGAGTCTTGTCACTCTCTTGCGAGAGCACATAGACGTGTTCGCCTGGTCCTTAGGAGAGCTTAAGGGGGTAGATCCGAGTGTCGTGACTCACAACATACCCATGACGCCAAACGCAATACCGATCAAGCAGCGACTATACCCTATGAATCAAAAACATGCTCATGCTGTCAAGGGAGAGATTGATAAGCTGATGAGAGCTGGATTCATTTATGAAATTGAGCACACATACTGGGTATCGCCCATAGTCATCGTGATGAAGAAGAATGGAAAAATTCGAGTGTGCACCAATTACAAGAAGGTAAACACTGCCACCAAGAAGGACAACTATCCGTTGCCATACATTGAGCACATGCTTGAGAGAGTGGCAGGCAAGGAAGCCTACAGTTTTCTGGACCGCTTCTCAGGGTACAACCAGGTGCAAGTGCATCCTGCGGATAGGCATAAGACTGCCTTCACCATTGAGTGGGGCGTCTTTGCTTACATAGTCATGCCCTTCGGGTTGACTAATGCCCCTGCCACTTTCCAACGTCTCATGTGCACCATCTTTAAGGATATGCTTCACAAGGAGTTATAAGTCTTTGTCGACAACCTCTGTGTCCACTCGACCTGGATCGAACACTTAGACAAACTCCGAGCAGTCTTCAAGCGGTGTCGTTTATACCATCTCTCCTTGAACCCCTTAAAATGCCAGTTTTGGGTGAAGCATGGATGCATCCTAGGGCATGTGGTGTCGAAGAACGGCATTGCCACTGACTTCTTGAAGGTCAGGTTCATTGTTGACCTTCCATCCCCAACCAACTATAAGGGAGTTCAATGCTTCCTAGGCCATGCTAGGTACTATCGGTGGTTTCTACTCAATTATGCGTTGATCGCCAGACCATTGTACAAGCTGCTTATTATCTTCGAATGGACTGAAGCATGACAACGGGCATAAGAAGAGTTGAAGAAGGCTCTAACCACAACACCAATCCTACAAGCCCCAAATTGGACCATCACCTTCCATGTGCATATCGATGCTTCTAAGTTTGCCGTGGGGGCAGTGTTGTACCAGCCTAGCAAACACAATTTAGACAATCCAGTGAGCTTTGCTAGCAGACAACTCACTAAGACGGAAATGAATTACTCGATGATGGAAAGAGAGGGATTAGCCATGGTATTTGCAGTGAAGAAATTCCGGCATTACCTTTTGGCCACGCCCTTCACCTTCTTTGTGGACCATCAAGCCTTGCTCTAACTAGTAAACAAACCTTGTGCTACAGGACGTATAGCTCGATGGCTCCTTCTGATTTTAGAGTTTGACTTCTTCGTAGTGGTACGGAAGGGAAAACAGCATTACATGGCTGATCACATGTCGTGCATTCCCACCGGAGAAGCTACTCGATAAGATGTTATTGATGAACTGCCCGACGCCCATCTGTTTAACCTTTCCAGCGAGAGAGATCTATTTAAGGCTGATCTAATGTCGTATTGGGCAAATGACATTGTCCAAGTGCTTGAGCACGGATTGCCTGACCGACCAATAGAAAAAGCCTGACTTAGGCGATTAATCCTTAAGATCCAGCCCTATCAGCTGATTGCAAGCCAACTCTATAGGCTGGGGTAAGACGGATTGTTGCGTAGATGCGTGTGCGAATATGAGATGCACGATGTGCTCTCAGAAGCGCATGGCAGCATTGTCGGAGGGCACTTTAGCGGAGACACGACAACACGAAAAGTGTTGCAGTCTCAACTGTGGTGGCCCACACTTTTTCACGACGCAACACGATTCGTTAAGCACTGTGATGAGTGCCAACGGACGAAGGTCCCAATTCGCAAAGATCAAATGGAATTAACCCCAATTATTGCTCGACAACCCTTCGAAAAATGGGGAATTAATTTCATTGGGCCCATCAGTCCTGCGGCACAATATTTGCAGGCTTAGTACATCATTGTGGCCACGGATTACCTCACTAAATGGGCAGAAGCGCGAGCCACACAAAAAAACGACGCTAGAATGACGGCTAAGTTCTTATGGGAGCAAGTAATTTCACGATTTGGTTGCCCCATCGAACTGGTCAATGACCAAGGCACGCACTTCATCAATGAAGTGATCGCGCATCTCCTGTCCACCTTCCTCATCATCCATCGCAAATCCTCGCCATACTACCCTCAGGAAAATGGCCAGGCCGAATCAACGAATAAGATTCTTGTCAATGTCCTAACCAAGGTTGTCTCTGCTTCATGTAGCGACTGGGACAACAAGTTGATGGCAGCTTTGTGGGCTTACCGAACAGCTTATAAAACGGTTGTTGGTCAAACCCCCTTTAGACTCACATATGGAACAGAAGCGATTCTACCATTAGAGTTCTTCATTCCTAGCCTAAGAATAGCACTTCAAGAGCAATGGGAAGGGAAGGAGGCATGGACGCAACGACTAGTTGAGCTCGAACGCCTCTCGGAGACTCGTCTTCTCGCCACCTATGCACTGATCTGTGAGAAAGCCCGATGCAAGAGCTGGTTTGACCAGCACGTCAAGCAGCGTGAGTTCGAGCAGGGTGACCTAGTGCTCCTCTACTCAGTTAAGGGGCATAAGCAAAAAATGAAATTTAGAGGTCTTGGACCCTTCAGAGTTCGTGCGATCAGCCAAACGAGCAATGTCGAACTCGAGACCCTAAACATTGAAGAGATAGGCTTCTTCAATGGCAATCGCGTCAAGAAGTACTACCCCCCTATGCATTCTTTGCATGAGCCACCGATGTTAGAACCGCCTGTCAAAGTACGAGTAGCCACAATCACTGAAATCGACGATGAGGATGACGAAGCCATGGAACCCGCATACCTCCATATCACGGTCATGGCAAAACAAACATGTGCTTTCACCGCCTTGATCGACGAGGGAGCAAACTTCGTCTTGACCTACGATCATTGGACTCAACTTGGTCAACCACAACTTCAACCCACCACTGCAAAATTAAGCCCATATGGGGCCCATTCCTATGCACTACTCAGCAAGTGCAGAGCAACCGTTTCTATCGAGTCTGAGACTGTTCCAATGATTTTTTACGTGTTGAGAAATGCTAAAAACACAGGCACAGAGTCACTGTCGGGGTGCACCTTCAAAAAGCAGATCCACTGCAATGTTGACTACGCATCGCAGCGCATCCACCTAACAATAGGCAACGTTCGCATTGTTACAGCTTTCAGTAAGGGCTGCGCAACCTCATCACGAGCCACCAAGCCACTGATAGAAACACCTGTAGGCAATTCTAAGGAGGGGGGTAGTGTGTGGCCGCCACTCCCCGAGCTTCATACACCGCAACCCATAGCAGCCAAAGCTAAGGCCCCACAGCCTCGCCTTCAATGGATGCCTAAACAATCACAATAGTCGCCTAGGAGTCGACGCTCCTATCCTTATAAGACCAGAAACTCTAAACCTAGAAGGCCCAAACATAGTTACAGGAATAGACGTGTTATCAGTCAAAGATGGGTCCCCAAGGCCCTCTTGCGCACACAAGGCTACTATGAGGGCAATACTTGACTATGGATACCACTCATACACTAGCCTCAAGCTTGATCATCCCAAAAATCGTAGAACCTCGAAACCACAAGCCGCAGAGCTTCCCTAACCCGCAACCATCAAGTTCATCCATGCGCGAACCCAAGTGAGTCGCCCACACCTATCGACCCAAGCAACAACCACCGTCATAAGAGTCATCTCCCGTCAGCATCAATCCGACTTTCCAAATCCATTCTGGAAGCAGCAAGCCGTCACTCTAGGCTGCTACTAACCCAGCCTCTGTCGCAGCGACCCAATCGCAAGCTCAAGAACACTCATCATCGCAACCTTCCGTCGCCAAAGGCTCGAGTCCTACCAAACCCCAACCACCCGCAAGACTTAGGCCCTCTTACGAGAGGAAATCCTTTCTCTCACTAGCAACTGATTTAGCTTAGGAAACAGGGGATGACGTGGTGGATTGCATTAAGCAACTGGACGCCACTTTTGTGTCGCTAGCGCTGAGCTACGATCGCCTCAACTTAGACCTATTGGATGAATCCTTCACAGCCAAAGTTCAAACGATGCCTTGTTCTTGGGAAACGTTTGAATTCGCATTTGCAAAAGCCACTACCTCCACTGCTAAGTTGCTCAGCAGTGAGATCTCAAAAGAGCAAGCAATCAAACAACGCCTCATCACGTCGTATGATCAGCGAACCACTTCTGCCATCACTGACCAAGAAGTGGCAGAGCTGTCAAAACTTGCTGAGACGAAATCCTAGTTCTTAAGGCATTGGTACCCTCTTAGGCTGCAATGGGAAGTTGAAGGATGTCGAATAATGACCAACGCTGAGCAGTGACGTGCTATCAAAACAGTAGAGTACGACCCCACATATGTCGCACCACCTCATATCGAGTGTTAACCACGCTGCAAGGCAATCCTATAGAAGAACACATCAAGGGACACCCCTACCTCGACTGCTTGTTGACCGAGGAGGAGTTACACATTGCTAGCCGAGTCAACTCGGGCGACTTCCTAACTGATGTTCTCACATACATCACCCAAGTGGAGATTAAACCCTCCGACTTGGACCACGAAGCCCATTTGGAATACAACCCCAATTTCTATACTTGGCTCCTTCACAAGTAGCCCCTATACCTCCATGCCGAAAGCTCTTCATCTTCTAACCCTCAATCCTAGGAAGGATTCTTCTCAAACGGGAAGGGGAGGGGGTAAGGTGAATCAGATCAGAATCAGTAAATCAAGTTGAAGTTAGTGAAGCACGTAGACATACATTGTGAAAAACGGATGGGGTAGGAAAAGTGCATGAAAACTTTGAATTAAAGGGCAAAAAGTCAAAGTCTGAAAAAGGAAATCTGCATTAGACCTTAATGAATTAATTCAAAAGCATAGATTTTTTTCTTTTTCAGCAATTATTATGTCTCAAGCACTAATGAAAATTATGGTTTATGACAGGACCAAAAAATGTCGCAGCAGGACCGAGCCCACCGACTCCCCTTCACGGAGGAGGGGAGAACGCGGTACAGCATCAACCTGGAGAGCCGCACCTACAATCAATTGAAATTCTGAACTATTCACAATTTGGAAGAATTAGTGGTCAAGGAAGAGGCGGCCAGGAGCGTCGTGGAAAGCTGCAACCTCAAGAAGTACATGGAAAGTTTTGTGCAAGAACCCGACCACACGAGCTATGTGGAATTTCTCAGGTCCTACAACCCCGACAGTGAATGTGGCACTTTCACAGTGGGAAAAGGACAGAATGCTAAGCAAGTATTGGTTCGTCTTACCCCGGCCTTGGTGGAGAAGGCACTGGGACTTGAACCAAAGGTGGAAAAGAAGCAGAAGAGGGACGTATATGCCATGCTAGAGATGAGAAAGGAGGACGTGATGACAAACGACGGCATCAGTATCCAGGACATCCCCAATGCAGAGACCAGGCTATAGGCAAAACTCATACATGCGCTCTTTTCCAGCCAGCGCTACAACGCATTGATGCACCAGATCAGCATACCAATACTGGAAAATGTAGCGGCCCATGCCCTGCACAAAGTCGACTGGAACGGCTACGTGTGCAAGACTATCGGCCAAGCAGCCCGAGTGCTAGCCTTAGGGAGCATGCCAACAGGAGGAGAATCCCCGATGTCGAAGACCGCAGAAAGAAAGAGGGCCTCCTCCAAAGCCTCGTTCATCGCATATGGGGGCATCTTAACGGTGCTTATCCAGGAGGCCGTGAAGGAAGCAGAAGAGGGGGAGGGGAAAACACCTGACAGATCACCTCCTCATCAACACCAGGAGAGGTCCAGTGATAGGACAGAGACCGAGGAAGAAGGGAAAGAACAGAAAAGCAAAAAGCAGGTCAACGAGACCAAGAAAAAAGCAGCGCAAAAGAAAAAGAAACAGGATGAAGGCCGTAGAAAAGAGAGGGAAGACTTAGAGAAGGTGAAATGACAATTCCTCAAGGAGGCAGAGGAGAGAGAAAGGAAGAGGAAGCAAGAAGAAGAAGAAACAACGGAGCAAGTCGGGCAGGCTAAAAAGGCGTCCAAGCAAGAGGCTGAAACGAGAAGAAGAGAAGAGCAGGAGGAAAAAGAAAAACTAGAGGAAGAATACAAAAAGGCGAAAGAGGAAAGGAAAAGAAGAGCCGTGGAGGAGGAAGAGGAGTTGAGAAGAAAAGAGGAGGAGAACCTGGCCGAAGCTACATGCCGGTCCATCGAGCAGCAGTGCAGGGCGGATGACCCAAAAGCCTAGAATCAGCCAAGGGAAGAGAGGCCTAGCTCCAACATGCAGGCACCAGAACCCGCGCCCCCCGCAGTTCCAGAAGGAAAAGGCAAAGCACCCCTGCATCCTATCCCCACCCTCATGATACCCCCCGTTGAACCCACTACACTCACCCCTAGCATTCCCACCAGTTTGGAAGTGTCCAACCTGGTGGCCTGGATGCAATACTTCGTCAGCAAGGAAATGGCCCAAGGGAAAAGCATGGAAACCATGACCACGGGACCAAAAAGGCCAGCTGCAGATACAGAATCGAGGCAAGACCAAAAGCGTCCACGTATGGAGGCCTTAACCACCGCCACCCACACAACAATGATGCCACCAACCAATTACGATGAGTACGTCGCTGAGTTTCTCTCCCAGCTAGAGAGAGCAAAGGAGGAAAAAAGAATGGCGGTGGCTGAGTTGGTGACAGAAAGAGAGTCAGTGGCGGCTTTCCAACTGGAGAAAACCCGCATCATCACCATACAGCAACGCCAAATATTCGAACTCAAGCAAGAGTTGAAAGCCAAAGAGGACGCGGAAGAAAGCTACAAGCAGCGGTTGGAGGACGAGAATCGGGAACTCGTGCAGATGCAGCGGGAGTACAAGCTCCTCTTGATGCAATATAAGGAACTCGAGTCAAAGACCGCCACCATTGAGCAGATGATGGAGGAGCTGATCGCCAAAGAAGAGGAGAGAAGACAAGAGAGGGAGCAACAACAAAAGGAGATTGAGTCCATGATCGATCAGCTACGCCTCGGGAAGAAAGAGCAAGACAACATGAGCAAAGAGCTCAGGGCCCAGGAGCAGAAACTCGTAACCCTAGCTCAAAAGCAGGGGGGAGCATGGAAGGAATGAGCAAAAGGGCCGAGGAATGGGCTACGCAGAACGAGACACGGGTGAAGGCACTGGCGTCGTGTCTTGCCTTGGTGGAGAAGGAAAAAATCTTGGCAGAAAGCAAAGCGGATGCTGCCCAGACAGCCTTCACTGCCCAGCAACAGGCCTTCCTCAATACACTACTGGATACAACTCAACCAGAGGGAAAGGAGCCGTTGGAGGTGGTGAATAAGAAATTAAGCATCGCACGCAAAGCCTTGCATGCGGGGCTGCAGATGCCACCCCAACCTGCGGAGGTTAGGCTGGGCTTAAAGGAGCAGCGAAAGTATCTACTACTGGCCGGCCTAACCCCCTAGGAGGCAGATGCCCTCGACTTTGAAGAAAGAGCACCACAAGAAAACCGGCAGGGGGAGGAAGTCGAACTCGAAGTCGACATGAACAGATTCATAGAAGATGTAATCCCGCAGCCCCCCTCACTGCACGATTAGGATCAGCAACAACCCGAGCAACCCGCCCCTGGACAGACATACCACCCTCAAGGAGCGACGGAAAAAGCTGGTGGAAGAAGCCAAAAAAAGGCTGCATGCCAAGCCAGTCATATGGCCATCCGTATCCCTCCCACCATGCCCCAAAGACCTCCCAATGCAATTCCATGCGGAACTAGTAGTCTGGGAACGGCAGGAAATCGAAAAGGACCCTTTCTCTTTCAGTTTCCTTATGCCTCACAGCCTGAGAAGGGTCCTACCAATCAAATTGATGGAGAAGGTGATCGCGGCTGGCAGCCGACTAGGCCAAAGATGGCTGGATGACACGGCAAGGACCCCGACCTTGTGGTGCACAGAGGAGGCCGAATTTTGGCAAGACAAAGTATACGAAATGCCACACATAGTAAGGGGCTACGACTGCCAACCCCTTTGGAGAAGGCGAATATGTAATACCAACATGCTCGCCTGGATGGCATTTTGTAACACCCTACCCTATGAGCGGAACGACCCCACGTTCATGGCGTATCCCCGTAGGGTAGGCGTGGATTTTGTCGCCACCCTCCATGGGAGGCATGACTTCCCCATCATTTACAATTCCAATGCCACTTCCTTTGAGGACGCTCTACTTTTTAATCTAGGAAGCCTACCCGCCTCCATGACGCGCTTCCTTGCTGAGTTCTCCTCCTGTCCAAATCTCGCTTTCATAACCACCTGTAATTACCTTAGGCTCCTTAAGCTCCTACTTAAGCAAGATCCGGCACCGCAAGAAAACGGCTTGCCTCCCTTCTTTTTTGATCCTAATGCCATTGATAGCTACGCTATGACCCGCTTAATGATGAGAGCTAGCCTACTACCCGCCTTTTGCCTAGCTCTCCTAGAGGATATGAGCGACCGCCAATTCAACAAGTGTAATCACCCCTTCCTATCCACCACCTCTCTCCTTGCATGAACCTGAAAGGGTACATGCAAAACCACCAATTTTTATGCAAATCCATCCGCCATGCCTCCCCCATTCATTCCGACGATGAGAACTAAACTTGGCTGTCCTGCTCCTGATGTAATACTATCCTTTTTTTTTTTACAGAAGAGAAAAGAAAGAAATGAAGCAAGAAACGCACGATCACTGCACCTAGGGGTCCTTAAGTTAGGCGTGTCTGGTGGCTTCGGTCGACCGGCTCCGCTCCTAACCCCCTAGTCCTTTTTGATCCCCCACATCACGCTTAGAGCACATCAACGACAGGACACACTTAGGGAGGTAACACTCACCTATGGTTAGACCTGTCACCCTAAGCCACTGGCACCACACCCCCTTGGCACAAATGGGGTCCTCAAGTGTGAGACATCACCCGGGCTCGCCTGCGGTTAGATCCACCTCCCCATTCCACTAGCACGAGCACACTACACCAACACGTCGAGGATAGCACTCCGCTTAGGTAGCGCACCGCACCTTCTTCTTTAGGTACACTAAAAGCGCCCAACCACCAACTTCGGAGGCCCTCGTCCACCCATGCCATCTAGTGAGCTGCTCCAACGAACATCATTCTTGAGCTTCCACAAGCAGCTGAGTCTACATGTGGCCCTCACCCTTACACCAACGCCGAAGTGCCATGGGACTGGCACCCGTCTAGGAGGAGGGTAATGTTAATCCCAAGTCAAGATGGTGCAAAATGGAGGAAAAAGCAAAAGGAAGATGGAAAAAGAGCAAAGACATGCAGGCGGCCTCTAAAGATGAACCGGGGCAAAAAGCACAACCTTAAAAGAAAAGGCGCCTCAAAAAACTCGAAAAATTATTGTAAAAGAGCGCCAGGCTCCCTCCTGTGCCAATTATAAAAGATTAGATGGGTGTAGGCTAGAGGCACAAGGCTAGAAGAGGAAAACGGAAAAAGGACCTTGCCACAATGGCCGGTCATGTAAAAAAGGGATGGGTGCCCATGGGATTTTAGGGTTTATATATATAAAGTTCAAAAAGTGAATAAGAGATCATTCTTTGGTGTGTGGCAAAAGGAGTCTTCTTCTTCTTCCCTCCTTCTCACCTTCTTGCTTGTGTGTGCTCTTGAGAGAGGGAGTGTGAGAGTGTGAGGGAGTGAGTGTGTGTGAGAGTGAGGGATCAAGAGGGTGAAGCTCTTCACCATCTCCTCTTCTCTTCTTCTCTTCCCTTCTCTCTTCTTGCGCGTGCGGCTATGGAGGATGGAGCTTGGAGGTGGAGGAGGCTTGAGGATGCTTGAGCTAGCATCTAAGTTCGTGGAGCTACCAGTGTGTGGGAGAGAGGAGGCAACTCATATCGGCACTAAGGTAAGCTCACTACATCCGTAGGATCGACGGCACGTCGGCTAGGTGAGAGATAGCCATTTGAGCTCGCTTGGAACGCTTGAAACAATAAGCGGTCCGTGGGTCTTGGCGGTTGAGCGAAAGCTCCCACAAACTCCACTAGCAAAACATGGTTGATAAACTCAGATACAAGTAAGGGATAAAGAGTGCCAAACTTGGCACCTCATGTCAAATCAAAATTCCTATGGGTAAGCTTCCATGAGAAATCACCAAAAGATACAACATAACCTACATCATCCAACTATGGAGCCAAAAGTAGGCTTTTAGTCAAAGCCGATATGTGGCATATATCATGCAAAGTAAACATACTATATTCTAGAGAAAACTACAACTGAACATCTCCAATATCAACAATATCCAATGCCCAGTCATTATCCAATTTGATAGATCCTAATATGTTGCAGTAGGAGTGGAACCACCCTCGATGAGAGGTGACATGAAATGAAGCCCTTGAATCAAGTAGCCAACACTAAGCATAGGTAGATGATGTACCAATCAACAGCAAAGCATTAAGAGAAGAAGCTACAAGTATATAGTCATCATTAGAATCAGTTTGCATGACATTAACCTCTTTAATCTTGACACTGGACTTGCTAGGGACAATGTTGCAATCATCATTATTTTCCTGCACTTTATCCTTTCTCTTTTCTTTGTGCTTGTCATAATGCATTTTATAGCATTATGGCCGAATATAACCTTGCTTTCCACAATAATGATAAGTCAATGCAAACTTATAACTTAGGGACTTATAGCAAGACTATCCACGTGACTAAGAATGAAACTTCTAAGAGTCTCTCCCACAACAGTCATGATCGCTCCTAGCATTATTGCCTCTGATTGTCAAAGCATGAGATGTGCAACAAGCATCAACATTCTTTTTATTAACCTCTTCATTCAAGAGTGCACCAATTTCAGCCCATCAGTAAGCATATTTGTCCACATAGCTATAAGAAATGTATCCCATTGCTCAAATAATATAACCAACAAAAACAAGAGAGAAAGATTATCCTTAAATTCAATTCCCTACAAAGACAAGTGGTTGAAAATAGAATGAAACTCATTCAAGTGGGTGGACATGGAGGTCCCCTCCTTTATGCAGAGGTCCATGAGTTGCTTCAGCCAATACATGTGAGAGGCAAGGCTTTGCTTGTTATAGACATTGCGAATCTTATCCCATAACTCCCATCAATCAGCTCATCAGAGACAACATTATAGTGTACTTGCTTAGAGACTGATAAAATGATTGTTGATTTACATAACTTATCCAATTCATCCCAATCCTCTGCATCAAAGAGTTTGTGCTTTACATTCTCATGTCTAAATGGCTTAATCTGTAATTTCTACTCTAGAACTTGCCATTTGTGCCTTCCAATAGCTATAATTTGTGCCATCCGACTTCCCAATGTTAAAGATAGTATTGTCATTTGATCCACCAACCATAATGCAACAGATGAAAGCACAATCCAAGACAAATAGGCTACTGTAAATTATGGCTAAATAGCCCCAAAATCATAGCCAAGTCAATGGCTAAGCAAGAGAAACTACCTGAAGGATGAGCTATCCACTAACTACAATCAAGCAACTACCAAATCCAAGTAATTGCCCTCAAATAGAATGCATAAAATTGAAATGACAAGTTGTTGCAATAAACTATAGCAATATGCCAACAACCAAGTGTAAGCAACCAAGAAAGAAAGACTAGGAACAACCAGCATTGAAGGCTATCACAATTGTAATGTGTCCATAACCATACATGTGGTAGGCATAGACATCATGCACATAGGAGATCTCAAGGTAAAGAAAGAAGAGGTACCAAATGCATAACCCATTGAGGAAAGCTTAATACCTAACCCAAAAACATATAAATATCACTGACAACACACCCTGCATTATGGCGAGTTTATCCACTGATCATGCTATTTTCAACATCATTAAGCTTGATGGTACGAATTACTCTTATTGGAAGAGCCAGATTTGGTAGGTGTTGGTGCAGAAATCGCAAATCAAACCTTTGAGGTTAAGCGGACATCCGCCTGCAACTATGCCAGATGAGGAATGGCTTGAGCTTGATGAGTTATGTAAGTCCAATATTGTATTGTCTCTCACAGAACAGGTTCACTATAATTTCTTTAAGGAAGAACAGAGTGCATGGAAATTGTGGGAAAAGATCAAAAATCTCTATGACAAGAAAAGTCCAGCGAGTCAGATGTATTGGCTGAAGCAGCTTATGGATCTGCACATGGAGAATGTGACTATGTCTGCTCACTTGAGCCAGTTCCATGCTATACTCAAGAACTTGACTTCGCGCAGGACATTACTTTTGCAAAGGATGTCACTCCTCTTTTCTTGCTTGGTACTCTTAATGAGTCATGGGATGTATTCCGCACTGCATTATGTGCCTCTACTACTACCTTGAAATTATCTGATGTTGAGAGTGCTCTTCTGCAGGAAGAGGTTAACCGTAAGAATTTGGATGCCTCTCATGTGTCTCACGCTATGACAGTTAGAGGCAAGAATGATGGATATGGAAAGCATGGTAGTGGTAGTAGCCGTGGATGGGATTCTCAGAAATCTCGGTCCAAGTCTCATGGGAAGTCACGTAGCAAATCCCGTGGTAGGAATGCAGATGTTACTTGTCATCATTCTGGGAAAAAGGGCCATATTAGGCCACAATGCCATGAATTGTGCAATGAAAGGCGCAAAGATAAGGGGAAAGACAAAGTGCAGGATAAGTCTTCTGATCGCAGCATAGTACCTGCAAAGTCCAGTGTTAAAATTGAAAAGATCAATGTTATGCAACCTGAGAATGTTGATGATGATGATTATATCCTAGCAGCTTCTTCTAGTGCTTCGCAAATGACAGAGATACACTCTATGTATGCACAGTGTTGGCTCTTGGACTTAGGTGTGTCCTTTCATGTGACACCTTGCCGAGAGTGGTTTCATTCATACCATACTGTTTCGGGTTCTGTGCGCTTAGGTGATGATAGCTCTCTTGATATTGTGGCCATTGGTGATGTTAGGGTGCAGTTTCCTTCTGGCAGCAATTTTGTTATGCAGGATGTACGTCATGTACCTGCTTTGACATGCAGTCTCATATCAGTTGGACAGCTTGATGATGCAAGATATCATGTATGTTTTGGAGACTCTGCATGGAAGATCACTCGTGGCAGACTTGTGATTGCGAGAGGTGCCAAGGCTGGCAGTCTCTACCCCTTGATTGTATCAGCTTCTTCCCTTGATCATGTTTTGTCTGTGGGTTCTATCCCACATGTATCTCTGTGGCATACCCGTTTGGGCCATATGTCTTTGAAGGGAATGAAAATGCTTTCTGGTTTGCAGTACTTACCGCCCCTTGATTATGCATATTTTGATTCATGTGAGCATTGTCTTTATGGCAAGCAGACTAGGTCTACGCATGAGAAGTCTGGTAGACCACGCATGAGTGAGCCCTTGGCATTGGTACATTCAGATGTCTGTAGACCTATGCCTTGTCAGTCTATGGGTGGTGCAAAGTATTTTGTTACGTTCATAGATGATTTTTCACGGAAAGTTTGGGCTTATCCCATTAAACTGAAATCCGATGTCTTGGCTGTGTTTCAGAGATGGCTTGCATTGGTTGAGAACCAGTCTGGGTATAGGCTAAAATGCCTAAGGAAAAATAATGGGGGTGAGTATGTCTCATGTGCTTTTGAGCAGTTATGTGATGAGAGGGGTATTAAGCTTCAGTTGACCGCCCCCTACACCCCCCCAAGAATGGTTTGGCTGAGTGGATGAATAGAACCATCCAGAAGCATGTACGCAATATGCTTAGCCATGCAGGCCTACCACAGAGCTTTTGGACTGAGGCAGTTAGTACAGTTGTGCATGTCATAAACAGATCCCCCTCTAGTGGTTTGGATTTCCAGGTTGCAGAGGAGATATGGACTGGAAAACCTCCCTCTTATGCGCATCTCCGTGTCTTTGGATGTGAGGCATTTTGCCATGTACCCAGGAACAAGAGAAGTAAGCTGGATCCCGAGAGTGTCAAATGCATTTTCCTTGGTTATGGGGAAGCAAGCAAGATGGGTTACCGTCTCTGGGATCCGTAAGCGCGGAAAGTCATCCGCAGTCATGATGTAGTCTTCCATGAAGACAAAATGCATAGGCAGCCTACGAGAGTTATTGAGATCCACATGGTCATATTTCAGGAGGAGCCGACAGCAAAGCCTGCCGTGAGACGGTCTACTAGAGACAGACGTCCACCTGATAGATTTCAGCCCTCGATGCATTATGTCTTGGTTACAAATGCAGGAGAGCCTTTCACCTGTGATGAGGCTATGCGCAGGGGTGATAGTCACTCCTGGGGAGAGGGCTATGCAGTCTGAGATAGACTCCATGCATAAGAATGACACTTGGGATTTGGTTTCTTTGCCTACGGGCAAGAAGGCTTTGCCATGCAAGTGGATGTACAAGCTAAAAAGTACCCCTGGACACCCCAAGCCGGCATACAAGGCTAGATTGGTAGCAAAGGGTTTTAAGCAGGAGTATGGTGTGGAATTTGACGAGGTCTTTTCTCTTGTGGTTAAGATGACCACCCTGCGCTTAGTCTTGGCTTTGGTTTCTTAGCTTGACTTGGATTTATACCAGATGGATGTCAAGACGGATTTCTTACATGGGGACTTGCATGATGATATTTATATGGAGTAGCCTAAGGGTTGTGCAGAACCTGGCAGGCAGCACCTAGTGTACAAATTGAAGAAAAATCTTTATGGCTTGAAACAGGCACCTAGGGAGTGGTATCATAAGTTTGATGCCTTTATGCAGTCACAGGGCTACAGCCGGAGTGCTATGGATCCGTGTCTTTACACGAAGAAAGCCCGTGATGATTCTTTATTGATTTTGGTACTCTATGTGGATGATATGCTGATAGTAGGAAAAGCTCATGATGAGCTAAATGCTCTTAAGGCTCAGCTCAAGAAGAGCTTTGAGATGAAAGATTTGGGACATGCTGCTCACATACTTGGTATGCGCATTAGACGGGACAGACATCAGGGACTCCTCTACTTGTCACAGAGGGAGTACATTCATAAAGTCCTTGAGCGCTTCCGCATGTAGGACGTAAAGCCTATTGGCTATCCATTGCCTTCTTATGTGAAGGTATCACAGGCTGATTGTCCGCAGACAGATGAGCAGAGGGCCGAGATGGCCAAGATTCCCTATGCATCCGCAGTGGGCAGTCTTATGTATGCCATGATAGCCACTCGTCCAGATATTGCCTTTGCAGTTGGTGTTGTGGCATGCTATATGGCTATACCTGGCAAGAAGCATTGGGATGCCGTGAAGGGTATCATGAGGTACCTGAAGGGCACTGCAGATATGTGCATATGCTATGGCAGTCAGGATACAGGAGTTGTGGGGTACACTGACTCTGATTATGCAGGACATGCAGATAGTAGGAAGTCCACTTCTGGCTATGTATTCACCTATGCTGGAGGTGCTGTTTCTTGGATGTCCAGGGTGCACAAATGCGTGGCCCTTTCTACTACAGAGGCCGAATATGTTGCAGCCCACTGAGGCTTGCAAGGAGGCCATTTGGTTGGGTCGTTTAGTTGCTGACCTTGGTATTGATGCTATCCCTACACTGCATTCGGATTCTATGAGTGCTATTCACTTAGCCAAGAATCCGGTCTTCCATGCGAAGACGAAACACATTGAGGTGAGGTATCACTTCATACGTGGGGTCGTTGAGGACAAGTCTGTTGATCTTGTCAAGATCTTGACTGACCAAAATCCTACAGATCTGCTCACGAAAAGCCTCTCTACAGAGCGCTTTGCCTTCCTCAAGAGGTTGATGGGCATGGGATGAGATGACATCTTTCCTCATCCTGTTGTACTGTCTTTTTTCTTTTTCTTTTCACTCCTCACTAGGGCAGATTCGCCTTTAAGTGGGAGGTTGTTGGGGGTAAAGGCGCCTCTGCCTAGTCGCCCGTGTATTACTACACTGACAGTCACCGCCACTGCACACTACAAGTGACGGGCGCCCGTCACCGTCACTTTATTCTTTATTCTTTTAGTGACAGTTTGAATAAAGGAAGGCTCTTGAGTCCAACCTTCGATCCGTCGCTCCCTTTCAAAATCTTTGCTCAAAAGCATGCCATAGCATATCAAGAAGTACATATAACAACAGAAATAGCGGTACAGCCCCACTGAGTATCAAGTGATACCTCACTTCTATGTGCTTGCTTTTTATATGAAACAAAGGATTCTTTGCCAACATGATGGTACTCTGACTATCGCACTATAATAATGGCATGTCTTTACCAAGGCCCAGTCTCCTACTAGATGAGTAAGCCATATGGCTTCTTTGGATGCCACTATGCATGCAATATACTTGGCTTCAATGGTAGATAATGCCATGAGTGTGAAAAAACACTCTAAGTTTGCTTGGAGTTCCACCCTTCTCCCAAGTGCACTTTCATGAGCACAAATCTTCATAGCACAATAAGTTAGCCACGCCCCCTAGAGACTGTACAACTTTTGATTGTTGCAAGTTGGCAATATGGGGATGATTGAAGATACCTACACAACATTGTCTCCTACCTCTCCTCAACTATGATATACACTAAGGCAACTACCCCTCTTTCCTTCTACCACGATGAGAAACCAAGCACTACATCAGCTCCTTCCATCACTCCCCATTACCATCCCCTTCACAACCCACCAATACTAACCACATAATGCTACCCACTGGATTGTAGAGTGCCATGGGACTAGCACATGTCTAGGAGGGGTTAATGTTATTGTAGAGAAGAAGAAGAACTTGAAGTAGAAGATGATGAGCAAATAGTTGAGCTTGGAGATGATGATGATAGGTAGATATGGCCCATCTGAAGTATGTGTACGTCTAAAGGGGGTGGATGTCATGATGCAATGTGTCCATTTAGTAAAACTTATAGATTATATAGAAATACTATGATTTCATATATTTGTTGTGTTTGGTAAGAAAAATGAAAGTTGATTATGCCTTAAAGACTATATGCAAGTATGAGTGATGGTTCGAGATGCATCAACAAGTGCAAGACGAAGTTTACATATGATGGTTAAGACCAAAAGTGTCAAGAACAAGATAATGTCCACTACTCATGGGACAAGGGCAAAAGTGCCCAAATATAATGAACATGTAAAGGGTAAGGAGAAAAGCGAGACTTTTGGATGAAGCCAATGATGGACAATCGAAAGGGAAAAAATTTGGCACAATTTTTTCAACATGCTTGTGGAAAAAACGTGGAGAGGTTGGGAAGGAGAGATGTGTGCTTCTTATGCTCAATAGAAAGCTCTTGAGATAGGACAAAAGGGGAAGCCATCAAAGTTTATGATAAAAGGATTTGACAGAGGGTTTTAGGAGTGATTTTTGAACTATATTTATTGTCTAGAACAAAGCAAAATAGGGCGGCATGTTGTCCACAAAGTTCATGAGCTTCAAACAAACTTCTAAGTGCCTGTGTGGATGGAATCAAACTCTCTTTGACACTACAAATATTTGAGTTTCATCAAAACTCAAGTTTGGAATGGATTTATGGGCACTAAGGAGTGTTTTTTTCTTACTGTAATAAAATTGTCATACAAAGTTGAAGTGGTTTTTGAAGCCCCATAATGGTTAAACAATGCTTTTGATGAATTTTGATGCTTAGCATCATTTCGTGGCATTAATATGCATCATCTACTACAAAGATTTGAATATACGTATGGACTTATGAGGCACATTTCTTTGATTTTGGTCTATGTATAACAAAGATATTGATGCATGTTAAAGGGTTTTGAGCTATAGTCTCAAATTGTGTGTTGGGCCATCTTCCCAAGTGTGTTTGCATGCCTAGGACTTGGGCATCTTATATGGTTGAATTGAGATGTACTATTGGACTATATATAGAATAGAAACATCGAATTGCATCTCTATCAATATCTTTCACTTCATCTAAATACTTAATACTCTTTCTTTCTTCCCGATCCCTATTTCACTCTCTCTAAACCCTTTTGTCTCATACCCTTGTGGTAGACCTTCCACCTTACATGCTCCGACACCGCCTAAGGAAGATTTTGTTCACTATTTCATATGTTGTGATATTATACAACATGATCATAGAGATTGCAAGTCAAATAAATATGTTTTAAGAAAGAATTTGATGTTCTAGAAGGATGAGAAGTTTTGGTGCATGTACAACTATAGATGTTGCTACCTATGGACCGCAAATAGAGATATCTCTTGTTTCTAGTGCATGTAAAAAAGCAAAGTCATGGACCCATGCCACGCAAACTACGGGTAAAGGTAAAGTGCCAATGATAGAGCTAAATGATATGGATCAGAGTATCAGAGAGAAGACTCAACAGAATTCCCCTATGGATTCCTATTTTGTCTATGCTTATTTGGTAAAGCAATAGAGCATAGATGTAATAATGAAAGATGAAAGAAAAATAGATTATCAGAACCCAAGGACCTCAAAGAGGATTACTAAAGGGGGTGGCAAGACAAAGCTTGAGTAGTCTACACCTACTAGACCAATCCAGAGCAGAACATGGAAGATGTACAAAAAAAGAAAGCAAAAAAAAAAAAAAAAAAAAGAGAAAAGCCAAAGGGAAAGCAACCAAGATACAAGCTATTCTCTCACATAGAGACGGTTACACATCTTAAAAAGGTTTTGGAAGAGAGGATCCCAAACAAGAAAGTTGAGTTTACATTAGGTGAAATTATTGGGATAGCAAAAAGAGAGTTCCATGAAGAAATTATACACATTATAAAAATAAAAAGATGGTTTATGGGTGATCCAACTCAAGCCATCATGACACAAAGTGAAAAAATAGGGTTATAAGGCATACAATTGGTTTTAGAAGATGATGCAAATGCAAAGGTGGCTTATGAAAAAGTAGAACTTTTTGTAAACAGATCTAAAGTGAATAGTGTCACAGAGAAGACTGTGATATACAATAAAAATACAAGAGATGTATAGTCTATACAATATATAGAGGATGGAGTGGCTTCAAGGGCGATACCCAAGAGATATTATTCCAAAAACAATTGGACATGTGTTACCACAAAGACTATAGTGAAGGTTGGACAGTTGGAAACTCCATATGTTACACTGATTGATCATGGTTCAAAGATAAATATCATGGTGAGGAGTATTTATGAGAATGGAAGACAGCCTCTAAATGTTAACCATAGCTAGAGGATGTGGGCAACCAACAACTCTGCAAGAGACATGTATGTTGCCTATCCAAATGTGAAGATTACTATAGACATGTATAGGATGATCATCATCATTTCTTTATATAGGATTCATCATACATGGTGGTCTTAGGTCAGCTATTTATTACTATGGCACGTATGGATACTAAAGTTGTGGGCAATGGTTCTATCCATGTAAGGATCAAGACTCATAAAGCTAACAAAAGAGCAATGCAATTTATGATAGTTTGTCAAACATTTAAGAAGGGGGAGTACATAAAAGAATCACCCATTGCCTTCCAATGCCAAAGAATTTCAAGTGGGGTTTTCAATAGGTATTGCTCTTATGCAAACCTATGTTAATACTGAGAGGATAAAGCTCTTGCCTATTGCTACATGTGAAGATGCTTTTACTTCAAGCTCCATAGAATTCTCAACATAAGTTCCATGAAATTCTTAAGGACTAAAGAGATAATAAATAGCTCCCAAATAGTATGTTTGGAAGGTAGAAAAGAGTACGAATAAGCAAGGTTTATTGCAAGTTGATGAGGATTGCACAAAAGGTTTTTATTAAAGAGGTAGAAGTCTCACATCTTATGAGCACAATGGCAAGATGTTGGATAGTGCTCTTCTTATTTCAAGAGCTTCCATGAAATTCTTGAGGACTAAAGAGATAAAAAAATAGCTTCCAAATAGTATGTTTGCAAGGTAGAAAAGAGCACGAATAAGAAAGGTTTATTGCAAGATGATGAGAGGATTGCGCAAAAGATTTTTATTAGAGAGGTATAAGTCTCACATCTTATGAGCACAATGGCAAGATGTTAGATAGTGCTCCTCCTATTTCAAGAGCTTTGATCTACTTTAGATTATTTACCATCCACATGGCATCTTATGCCCTTTGTAACATCAATTGTACACTCCTCTCTCTCAATCCTGGAAAGCAAATTCCATCCAAGATCAAGGTCACCACCCAATTTATTTGTCTAAAAACTACTCCTAGATATTGAAATGCAATTCAAATGTGTTAAAGTGAGATTCATTGCTCCAAATTGCATGTTAATAGATCACCCCTATCTTCATGTACCAAGTAATGGAGTCAAAGGAGAAATTGAGATTGCAAACAAAGCTGCTCTTTCCATTCACATTAAATAGAGCAAAGCAAGGATAAGCAATGCCCAAATTTATATATCAAAGCAAGGACTGGCAAGGTGATTAAGTTCAAGTTAATATATCAAGCTTCTATAAGGTCAACTAGAAAACATAATAAAAATATTTTTCCTTTGTATTAAATAAGGGTGCATGGTCATGAGTAAGAGCATGGCCCTTGTTTTGAGACAAGGGGCTTGCTAAAAGTTGATGCAATAAAGATTTATGATTTCATACAATTTCATTCTATTTCAAGGTTGAGCTAAGCTCTTCATCCGGTCTTATTTTTCTTTCAAAATTTAACGAGGCATCAATGTTATTGTCATCCTCCTTGTTGATATCCCCACAAGCAACAATGACAGCTCATTCATGTATTGATACACCAAAGCACCAAGTGGACTTGTTGACTTACCGAGAATTAGGTCCTTTCCCCACCCCATGATATGGCCTTTATCATTTACCATTTAGTAGGAAGCTCAAGTTGAGCCAAGGGCTTGAGCAATCTACCATCATATATTGACAATAGCATGTTATATAAGAGTCAAAGAGAGCATGCCTTTCGTCTCCTACTTGAGGTTTTCCATTACCAATAAGGGGGTTTTTTAAAAAGTAAAAGTTTGACCAAATTAATCATTTTTAATCAATTCAAAAGTGGACCACTTATTTTGCCCGATGGTTTAATTCTTTTGGGCAAGCATTGCGTTGCCACATAAATATTGTAATAGTATATTCCCTTAAAGCCAATGCTAACAAAGAATATAAGTTGACCAAGAATTGATTAATGAGTTAAGGTTACTAAGATAGCATTATTGTAATAGCATATGCTTTTCAAGAAGTTGACCAAGCTTTCATTAATGAGTTCAAGATTTTACTAAGACAAACAATGGCTAATCGAAGTATGTTTGGTAAGAAAATCCATATTGACTGGTCTTGGCATTGAAGACATGAATAGAGGTAGTAACAAGGTTCTTACCAGTCCACTCCGTATTAACTCGTCATAACATTTAAGGCATAAATATAGGAGGTTCAGTGACAAGGCTCTGCAAGAGACAGCAGAGGGCTTACCAGGTCGAATGGGTATTCATGCCGGGCTACGAAAGCGATTGTTTGGCAAGTCCAATGGGATGTAAGAGATGCGCCATCAATTACAAATGCATGATGACTTTGGGAGAAATAATATTTGAAATTCTCGTTGGCATGTGCAACGGATTATCTTAAATGACAATCTGCAAAGTTTTGAAATTTTATTTACTAAGTTAATTATAATTTGGAATGAGATATGGAGCTCGCCCAGGGACCCACGCATGTTCACTGGTTTCCCTCAATCCCCCTACTCGCAGTTTGGCTTGCTTTTCCATAATTTGCAAAACTTTATTTTACAAAGTCAACATTTATAATTTTATTCGCGTTTCTGAAAAATTAAATAATAAATGGCCTTGGATTCTAGTCCCTCCTTGAATCCCGAGGGCTGCTGTTTATATCTACAGGTGTATCATGTATGTATGTCTGTGCGTCTGTGTCTGTGTGTCTATGACACTTATATAAGCTAATTTGAGGACCCATTCTTGAATATTATGACTTGCCCTGAAAAGTCAAGCCCTGAACATAAACAACACTCCATTCACGGACATCCCTCAGAATGAAGGATCACCCCTTATAGCCTTTATAATCCCTTAGAATAAAGAATCGCCCTTTGATTTTACCCTTTACATAAAAGGACCATTGATTAATCATGTCCTTTTTTCTTGATTTGGGCCTTTTAATTAAAAATACATTACAGGGCGGTTTTTCGTTGAGCCCTGAGAACTCCATGGACAGGAAATCTCTCCAACTCAAAGAGGGTGGTTTTTCGTTGAGCCCTGAGAGACCCACGGACAGGGAATCTCTCCAGCAACTCAAACTGGGTCAACTTCCCTTTTCCCATCAACCACTGCCTTTAGCATTTCGCCCAGAGCTCTCGCCAAGGGAGGTGGCACCGCATTGCCAATCTGTCTGTGCTTCGACTGGATGCTGCCGAAGAATCTGTAACTGTCAGGGAATCCCTGCAAAAACACCCAAGGAACCAAAGTTATAACATAGAGGCAGGAAGCCCCCGCAGAAACACCGGACTTCCAAGGAACTAGCAAAATTTAAGATGCTTTGATTATGTTGGAGTTATTTACCAGTCATCTAAGCACTAAAGTCGAAAACATGACAGGCGTACCTGTGATCGGGCACACTCCCGGACAGTGACGATGCGATCTTGCTCAGGATGAAAGCACATCCCAACTTTACCCATTGGCTGCGGATCAGTCACTGATGTGGGGAAATTACCTTCCCAATCCAGCCTCCCAAACAGACCCTTCCATTGATTGTGCCGTTCAGCAGTGTTTGGTAAGCACCAGGGAATCAAATCGACCAGTTGTCCAGTAGAGAGCTTCACCTGTAAGAAGGGAACAGCACTGATCTCTCTCTCTCTCTCTCTCTCTCTCTTTCTCTCTCTCTCTCTCAAAATCAAGAACACTGGCATCCTGTATTTCATATCCTACCTTCTCTTCTGGAAGGTCGCGCCAGTCAGCACCTGGCCTTTTAGGAATTCGTTGGCACCTAATATAGTTCAGCTCATTCATTTCTTTGGAGATGTGATCGTACAGGTGGCTCTCTTCACCTCGAATAAACTTCTGGAACCATGATTGTGGCGGATTTCCATACTGCAATAAGCCGGTCAGCAGTCAGAAACATAATCAAAGCTTATAGGAGACCCTGTTGATTGCTGCACGCATTACAAAAAAGGCAACAGTTCTTCCTAGCTCATTTGAGCAGGGTTTGGTCTTGTACACTTACATTTATTTCTAGCTTGTCTGCACCATTGCCAACAGGAGGCAAGTCACCAATGGTGTCCCGCACCGTGATGGACCTCAATGGGGCACCCATGGCAGCATTTCTAACAGCTGCATATTGGACACCTCCAGGCAATGAAAAACCCAGTTGAGAACTTGCAAAGACATGCCTAGGCTCTGGCCATTCAGGTAGCACTTCATCTGGGGAAGCCGCCCATATAAAAGCTCTCTTACGAGACTGGGAGACACCATAATTTCCAGCTTGAAGCACTCCAAATCGAACCTGATGAGTTAAAGACTCAGATGTCACACCTCCATTCTAATATTGCTGAATATAGACTAATATTAAACAGACTAGCACCAGTTAACCTTGAAATATGCAAATATCAAACCTGATAGCCCATCTCCAGCAACGAAGCTATGGTTAGACGGAAGGTTTGGCCCTTGTTAAAGGACACAAAATTGCGGACATTCTCCAGCAAGAAAAACTTTGGCCGATAATAATCAGCAAATGAGAGGAAGGACAGTATCATTTCACACTGAACCTTGCTCCAGGCTCTTTGATTGAAACGATTCATTCCTGAAAATCCCTGTACACACACACACACACACACACAACACACACATATAAAGAAATAAAGACTACAAAAACTAAGCCCCAAGCACTCCCCCCCTCTCTCTCTCTCTCTCTCTGTGCACGCGCATGTGTGTGTGTAAGCACTCCCCCCCTCTCTCTCTCTCTCTCTCTCTGTGCACGCGCATGTGTGTGTGTGTGTGTGTGAGAGAGAGAGAGAGAGAGAGAGAGACACACACACAATTCCTCACATTCTTATTTTGGTCTGAAAATACCAAAGATTAAAATGGTTTGAAGGAAACCTGGCATGGAGGACCGCCAGCAATAAAGTCCACCTCTCCAGGCATAGGAAGCTTGCCCTTTTTATCCTCACTAAATTGGAGACTTAATTGGTCGGCTTCTGGTGTAGACAAACAGTCATCCAGGTCCCCACCCTTTTCCATCATGCATCTGGAAAGAGCCACTTAAAAAGTGAGAGAAATAGTATGATAAATACCAGACTAAAGGCAGCAGAAAGAATTGCAACAAATGGAAGCTGAGTGGGGCTGGCAATCCTAGAATGCCAATTATGATCATGATCACTAGAAAACGGATGTTTGCGTGCAAGCATAAAATGTTGGAGTTCAACAGCTTATTTGCAAGTAAAGTTCTATCACTAACACCTCTGGTTAGTTAAAGCTCTATCACCTTAGAATGACATTGCAGTTTTCACAAAAAACTTCAGCTTCAGGATGATTTAATTTGTATGCCTCTGCAGCTGCATGCTCATACTCGATGGCCCATTTTGTCAAGCTCACACCTATAATTTGTGTATCAAGAAAAGGATGCAAGTTCAGAGCAAGCCAATTAATATTGGGGCGCCTAATATCTGATACAATCAAAGAAGAAGAAGCTACCTGATTGATGAAATCCCTCTGACAAACCTCCACAACCAGCAAATATGTCTAATGCAGCAAGGCGATTATCAGGCTTTGACAAAGACAGCCCCTGTGCTGGTTCCCCACTTTCAACTGCTTTTCCTTTCTTCTTGGCAATGGCTATCTCATCAGCTACTGATTTCCCTTTCATTGCAGGGCTTTTCAAGGAACTGAGCTTAATATTTGCTGGAAGCTGGCAACCAATGCAACAAGGCTTAGAAGCTCATCATGCCAGAATTCAAACATACAAATGTATTTTGCTTGTGCAAAGATGGTAAACCTGCTTAATGGTTCCTTTCTTGGGATCAAATATGCATGTGCAAAAGTAGACATTATTAAACGGTTCACGAGCTGAAAGTTCTTGAATATATGACTGTCTCTGCACTTCACACTTTCCAGCCACAGCATCAAGACTCACTTCAGCTGTCTCTTCGCTGTAGTATACCTATGGAACATGAAAGAAATCTGTTAAGATATGTCAACTGAGAAGTAAAAGACAAGCTACTAAACCAGAACATGCTCACTCATCACCTCTCGCACATCAGCACTGTAAGCTTTGTCTGGCCCAATGTCTTCTGGTCTGTAAAACCTTCTCACAGAGAGAAGGACATTTTTGGGATTGAGCTGCTTTGAGCCTTTGCCAGACTTCACACCTAAAAGCTGACAGATTACAAAAGCATGCAGACCTCTGTTTCTGCTGGCCTTGAACCTCTCAACTGGTTCATTCTCATCTGCAAGAGATGGAAAGGCATCTGGACTAACATACATAAAATCCCTCAAGGAATATTCTACTCCTTGATACATGATCCCCTCATCATTTGGAAGGATTTTTGTGGAGAATTTTTCTTGCTTCTCAGCTCTGAGAGTACAGGAATGGCATGTGCCAGTGCCAAGCGCCAAAGTGTTGTATGGAAGGCCTAAAAATGCACCTTTTTCTGGACAATACAAAGCCCTACAGTAGTATTCTGTGGGCAATCCCTGTTTCTTCCTATCTACTGCTCGAGCTCTCTCAGCTTCGTCTTCTGCCATCAAGGTCTTCCTAGAGTTATGATCCCATGCGCGTTTGCACATCTCTACAATAGCTGTCCCTTTTACATCCAGAAGTTCAACATCAGTGCACTTATCTGTCAAAAAGACAGCTCTTGAGTCAGCTGCATTTCCTAGAACTGTTTGGTGACCCCTCTCTAGAACCCGGCCGTGAAGACATTGAGCCCCGTTCTTTTTTTCATATAAATATTCAACAAGAAGCATGCCTGGCTCCTCGTTTTGTTCTTCAAGCTCAATCAGTACCACTCCTCCAACTGAAACTTCATCTGACTTGACCTGTGCTTTGGAATACACTGGCTCTTGAGCAGCAGTTTTGCCACATGATTTTGATGACCATTCAACATTTGAGGTTGTTCTTCCTAGAATAGACTTTAACCTGCCTCCTGAGCGTGTCTTCCCCTGGGGAATTACAATCATCTCCTCTTCATTGTCACTTAAGTCAGCAGCTTCATCTTGCTCGACAGCCTCCACTTCAGCATTTGCATCCATGGCTTCTTCAGCCTCTGCACCCTCTGGCAAAGCACTTGCATAGTACTCACTCCAAATACGATTCACCAACCTGGTAGTAATGGCTCGCATAGGCTTGGGCCGTGTGCCATCTGGACGCAGACCAGCCCTGGGGTTCAGATTCTGCCCTTTCTTCACCAACTTCTTCTTAGTCATCAAAAGCTTAACATGATGCTTCTGCTCCATCATAGATGTAAGACCAGTAACAAATGCACTCCGCTTTATTGTTTCATCAGGATACTCAGAGAATTGCTGCAGGATAATCTGACCATGAACTACAACATACCGCTCCACATCCAAAACTTTTGAGGAAATAAATGTTGGCTGTTCCTTTGGGATCTCAGCAAGCCGCTTAACAATATCAGAGAAAGAAAGACGAGATACACGAGCTTCCTCTTTCAGCATGGTGATGATTTGGATTGCAAGTTTGGCTGTTTTTAAAACAGGGGCATACCATTTGACATATTGATGAGATGGTTGACCAAGCCTGTACCATGCACCATCAGTGCGGATAGAAATAAACAACATAGAAGCTCCAAATTCTATCATCCATTCCTTTATGGAGCTCAGATAAATCCTGATTCCTTCAGGTTGGCTAGACTCCTGATTGGTACAGGATAACCCAGTATCAGAATTGTCATCAAGACTATAGCCACTGCCATCATCTTCTGTCATAATGCCTGAACCAAAGACCTCCACATCTGTTTCTGTTCCAGCCAACATGGGAAGCAACTCCAAAGAGACAAGCCTGGAATCACAGTTGTAAAGAGCCCAGTCATGAAGCATTCGCCGGGGAAGGTCTTCCAGTGCAACACCAGACAGATTATCATCAAAAAACACATATTCATCCATCTCTTCCTCATCTGCTTTATAGAAAGCAGGCTGAGGGTAATCATTAGCAATCTCATCCTCATTAATCTTAAGGTAATATTTCCCCTTGTTAGGCTGTTGAAGGCGCCGGTTTTGTCCTAAAGCCTTCCGATCCTCTTGCTCCTGAAGAAGACGTGCCAGCTTTTCATCATCTGTCATGGCTTGAACTCCTCTCTCTTCTACTGCTCCTGAGGAGCCCTGCTCCCTTATTTTGATGGAAGCCCCTTTAGATGAAGCCATACCATCTGCACAATGTGCATCCCACCTCCGGCACTCCTTTTCCAGAGCAGTTATGGCTGGGAGCCCACTGAAAAGCTGGTCACGCTCATCGGCAGCTTCATCGAGTCCTCCAAGCTGTGAGGCTATAAAAGTGCCCTGTGAGATGAGGTAATCTCGAGAAAAAAACTGGCCCCCTTTGTTGGAAAATGCTCTTGAAAGCCTGACACATAAGTCATCAAATCCCAGTTCAGGATCGCCCCCGTCTGGTTTGGAAAGAGCCTTGTAGATTTCCACACAGACCAGGGCTCTCTCAAATATTTGATCATATAACTTTCTGTAAGTACCAGAAGGCTTAATGCACAAGTATTCTGCCATATCGGATATAATCCATATCTGTGCCTGGCCATTTTCATAACCCCTGATATCCCATGCTTCAACAGGAAACCCCTCACACCGAACTCCATGCTCCTTAGCAGCAGGCCCATTTGTGGGCAGTATCAACCCTGTCACATATAACGGGATAATTCCCATCATCTCCATAGCCATTGCCTTGCCCTCTTCGTCGTGCACAACAAAATCCAGCAACCTACGTTTTGGTGCTTCCCCTGCATCCTCATTTCCTCCTGCCGTAAGGACAATGGCGACCTCTTCTCCTTCAGCAACTCTCTCTGCTTTCACCTCCACAACGGCATCTTTCTCGTCCAGCCTTATCCTCTTCTCCTTGAGGCACTTTGCAGCTGCAACCCTTTTGGGTCTCTTTCTCCCTACTCTATCAGTGTATGGAGTTGCATCCTCGTCCTCCTGTATGTCAGCCTCTTCATCTTCACTATTCCCACTGTCCTTCCCTCGGGACCGCTTGCCATTCTTTTTCCTCTCCTTTGGCACTTTCCTCCGTTTGGAAGCATTGTCTTGTTCCTTGGCTACTTCTCCCTTGCCCTTTCCACTATCCGAGGCCTGCAGTTTGCTGTCAATAATAGATGCAAGTTCTGTCTTCATGTGCGATTCCTCATCACAAGATTTGCTTGATGTGATTGTTCCCATATATTTCAGGCACTCCTTCCATGTTCGGAACTTCTCACCTGTACCACGTTTTTACAGAATATCAGAACTAGTGCGGCGTTCTAAAAAGCACTGAACGGAACAATGAAAGCATCCCGCTGTATGATGTTCCAGAACTTAGAACAGCAAGAGCTTAAATCAAAACTTCAGCATTGATCTCCAAACACATAGTACTATTGAAAGTGCAAGTGTGAGGTCAAGGCTTCTCTGATGATGTCCCAAATTTTAGAACAGTGAGCGCTAAAAATAAATCTCAGAATTGATCTCCAAATAGATGGTACTACTGATAGTGTGTGTGCGGTCAAAGTTACAGCGACACCTCTCTCTCTCTCTCTCTCTCTCTCTCTCTCTCTCTCTCTCTCTCTCAGAGGAGAAGCCATACCCGAGGGCGCAACAAAAGTTCGTCTTATGCGGCCATTGGAAGACGTAGACTGCAAAACGGTGCCTCCTTGTCGCTGCCACTGAGAAACGTCCACAGCAGTGTCAGCTGCGGCCATGGCAGGCAACAATAAGCAGGATTTCGCGACGCAGGGAGAAGGGGGAGGGAGGGAGGAGGCGATCAACCTCTCAGCTAGGACCTGTCATGAGATAGGGTTTGCGGATGGATGCAGGGAAGGAAGGGGACACGACCAGAGAGACATGGAGGGAGGGAGGAGGCTGGAGGACCGGGGGCCGTAAAGGCGGGAAGGAGGGATGGTTTGGAAAGAAAAGGCGGGAATTCAAAGTCGTCCTCCTCGCCATGGCGAGAGGGGAGGAGCTATGGCGGGAGTCCTAAATTCCCTAAGCCCAAACACCATCTTGTCATTTTAGATGGTGCAGGAGAGGGTGGGTTCATGGGCCATAGTGTCTCTCTCTCGCCTTCCCAATGTTCATCAAAAACAATTTTTGTGAATAAATATTTTAAAATTTAATGATTTCTTTTATCATACTATGGTGTTATCTTTCCATAAGTATCACGGGTGGTCTCCTGAAGGTTCAAACTCACACACCCATACACCAACGATTGAGCTATGACCTTCTTGGTAATACAACGATGCTAGGTTGTTTCGCGGCAGCTTTGTTGCCCCAAAGCGGCAAAGCAAAGTTTCGCTCAAGAATCCATTTCTCATCTTTCTCTCTCCTTTTTTCTCTCTCTTTTCTAATTTTTTATTTACTCTCTCTCTCTCTCTCTATACCTTCCATTTTAGTTTATTTTTTCTCCTCTCCTAGTTCTCTCTCTCCTTTTTTTCTCTCCCACTTTTCTTCTCTCTCTCTCTCTCTCTCTCTCTCTCATGCCTTCTATTTTAGTTTTTTTTTTTCCTCTCTTGGTTCTCTCTCTCTCTCTCTCTCTCTCTCTCTCTCTCTCTCTCTCTCTCTCACAAAAATATTTAAATTTTAAAAAGACTTTTCTCTTTTCTCTTTTTCCCCATCTCTCTTCCTCTTTCTTCTTCTTCTTCTTCTTATTCTTATTCTTATTACTCTCTCTCTCTCTCTCTCTCTCTCTCTCTCTCTCTCTCTCTTTTCATCTCTCTTCCCCCTCTCCTCTCTTTTCCTTCTCTCTCCTCTTTTTTTCTTCTTTTTTCTTATTCTCTCTTTAAATTTTTTTCTTTTCTCTTTCTTTTAAATTGCATCTTTCCTCTCTCTATAATTTTCTGTGTTCAAATTCTCTCTCTTCTTCTTTTCTCTCTCCTTTTCTTCTCTCTATCTCTCTCCCCCCTTTTCTTCTACCCCTCTCTCTCTTTTCTTTTTTTTCATATTTCTCTCTCTTAAATTTTATATTTTCTCTCTTTATAATTCTCTTTCTCTCTGTTCTTCCCTCTCCATCTTTTTCTCTTTCTTCTTCTTCTTCTATCTCCCTCTCAAAGTGTATGAAAAACTATATCAAAAAAACTTTAAATTAAAAAATTTTTAAAATTTTTAAATTAAAAAGTTTAATCTAACTAAGAGAAAGAGAAAAAAAAACTTAGACCTTACACATGAGAGAGGGGGGAGGGGGAGAAGAAAAATGTTTAATTAAAAAAAGACTATTCTCTTTTCTCTTTCACCCCCTCCTCTCTTCTTCTTCTTCTTCTTCTTCTCTCTCTCTCTCTCTCTTCTTCTTCTATCTCCCTCTCAAAGTGTGTGGAACACTATGTCAATAAAACTTTAAATTTAAAAAAACGTTTAAAATATTTAATTAAAAATTAAATTAAAAAGTTTAATCTACCAGAGAATAAGTGAGAGAGAGAGAGGGGGGGGGGGAGGAATTTAATTTAAAAAGGGAGGGGAAAAAGAAAGAGAGAGATTATAAGTGACAAAGAGAGGAGGGGATTTTAATTAAAAGAGGGGAGAGGGGCATGGTGGGGGGCGCTTTTATGAAAAAAGGGAAAGGAAGAGAACGGGAGAGATTAAGCGTGAGAAAGAGGGGAAGGGAAGAGGTTTTAATTGAAAAAGGGAGGTTTGGAAAAAGGGGTAAGTTCGAGAAGCGCTCTAGAAGTTTGAACCTACAACGAAAATAATATAGTCGTAAGATATTTTAGATATATTATTCTTTAATACTTGAACATGATGGTGAACTATTGCATTGTTTATAAGGCTAACAATTTCCGTTGCATGTTCAAGCGTTTCAATTTTATCCCAAGTTAATGTGATATAAGTTTTTGGGTCTTAAAGATGCATTAATTTAACTAAATATGTCTGTCTTCGAGAACATAGCTAAGAAGAATGAGGCTTTCTTGTTTGTTTGTAAGCTATTCAAATCTTTGTTTAAAACTTCCTAGCAGGAAGTTGGTTTTCCCACTCCTTTTACGTGATGTAAATACTCACACATTACTAAAAGATCTATCTTCTTCTAGTATTATTTTTCTTCGACTTATGACATCCTTATCCATCTCATATCTTTTCAAGTACCTTTTTTCCACATGTTATAGGTAAGATTATATGAGCTAAAATCTACAAATATGCTATACTAGAATGTGCATGTATCAATCCTCAGTGTGTGGGAGATAATGTGAATGTTTCACTTGTCTAGGTGTGTGAATGTATGTTCATATAGGTTTGATTGTTTGAAAGTGTGTATTCATGCATGTGCACAAAAATATATGTTTCACTTGAGTTATCTTCGTGCCTCTCATAGTCCAACCCCCCCCCCCCCCCCCCTCTCTCAAAGCGAGGATCTAGATGTGGAGATTCAAGTATGTCATAAAGATTAACAATGTAGAAAACTACAACATATATAAGCATCTCTCTTGCCTAAGCTTCCACCCACCTCACAATTTGGTGTATAGACGTGTGTTTGCTTATAATGCTTTTCACAAAAAGTATGCTAGGTGTGTGAATTCTATAGTTTGTGGTAATCATAAATGTGGGTCTTTTGCTCTCTCTCTCTCTCTCTCTCTCTCTCTCTCTCTCTCTCTCTCTCTCTTAGAGAATCAAGCATGTTATAAATAAACAAAAAATAAGGAAACATACACAAAGTATCATAAACATCTCTTGCTCATATTTCGGCGTGTATATGTAGAGAGATGTTTTTGTATAATTCTTCATACGTAGGTGCTTGCATTCCATTGTGTGTCATATCAATAGTAATCAAAAGTGTGGGCGGTTGTGTATATGTATATTCCTACAAGAGGACGTGGGTGTTACATTACTTTTTGGATATGTTTCTCAATATTCAAAAGCATAAAAGTTTAAGCATAAAAATGTAACTCAAGTACAAAAAGTTCATGCAATTGTATTTAGCTCTATTCTATGTGCACATTGGGTAGAATTTTGTTAATAAGAAACTTAATTGTTTTTTCTTATGCTATGCAAAAGTGATACACAATCAAGATTATAATGTGGCATGGGCCAAAATATAAGTGCATGAAACATTTCAAACATAGGAACAAAATCTAGTGCAAAATATATGTTGTGCAAGTACCGCATTGGTGGTGCTAAAGGGACGCCAATGAAAACAACCATGTGGCTAAACCGGCCACTACCAGGTTGCATTAGCACATAGCCAATTATACTATCCACACCACCATCTCTCATAACTCTACTAGTACACTTCTCGTAATACAAGAACCCATAATGTCTAAGTTGTCGACAATCACCCATGGCCTCCACATCCAATAACATGCCACCAACCAAGCCATTAGGATGTTGTCAAAATAAACATGCTTTTGTGTCCAAGATGTTGTCAACATAGACAATGGGAGCATACAACTAGGAGTGCTAATGTGGTAGCTAAGGGTACTGGCCCATTTTGCTTAAACATTGACCCACTCTAGAGATGTGCATGCACACACACGCATGCACACATGGAGGGAGGGAGGGAGATAGCCTTGTTGTTAATGTGCTAAAGAGAGAGAGAGGTGTGTACTTGTACATGATCATCGTGGTTGCCCTTTTTGGATAAAATCCCCAAGCATTCTTCCATGAAGTTATTAGAGACAAAGAAAGATGATTGTTATTATGTAACTCATTAATGGCAATAGTTGGAAGGGATCCTACAAAGTCATGTGTTCCTCTATTTGCGTCTCTCTTATCCCACTCACCACATGCCATTGTAAAGGTCAAAATAGCATCGTCTATTGCTAAGCAAATCAATCTACCTTAGATCTAAAAACTTCTTATATATTGTATCAAGCTCAATAAGCCAATTAATCGATCCATAATACTTTCTCCCTTCTTTTTGTTTCAACATGCAAAACCATCTAATCTTGGCCACTATGATGGTCCATTAAGGATAGCTAGACTATATGTACTCCTCCCCAATGTTAGTATGTGTATCATATTCTATCAACTCTCTATCTTGGGGCCTGTCTTGAATAACCCCACCTCATCTAGTGCAAGCTCTCAAAACATATCATTACTCATCTTATAGAAAACAAAACAACTATTTCCAATGTGGGAATTGAAGTATTCTACTAGTAAGAAATCCCTAATGCCCATAAATTTAGTTATTTCCTTATAAAGTGATGCATATAAGGACCTCTGTCGAGTGGTGAATCTAGAGTATGCCTAGGAGGAGTAATATATGGTATCATAAAAGCCCCTTATTCTGTCTATGTGCACATTGATCCACATGTCTCACTTTTGCATCTCTATGCACCACATGGACCACATCTTGAAGCCCCTTCTCTAAATAAAACAAATACACCACCTAACCCCCTTATCCTTCAAGGCCCCTTGGGCCAAGATTGGTATTTGCTTTTCCACCTATATCCATTACATGAAGTAAGCTAATGACCACACACTAGTGTATCTTTGTGCACATAATATGCAAGGTCTTCTTGTACATTCAATCTCAAAGCTCCATTGTAGCTCCAAATTATCATACATAAGGTCTCGTAGGTTCCACATGATCATACAAATCAACACTCTACAATGATCACTCATCCATCATGGTTAAAAAACAACATACTTTCTCTCTTTCCGTACCTCAAACATGCAATGCATGTGCTCTCTCTTCTATGCCACTTGCGTGGGAGTAAGATGCTTGTCCAAAAAAATATTTTCCCCTTTGAATGATTTCTTTGTGTGTTAAGAAGGCTTTCTTCTTATCCATATCTACAAATTTCAAGGCTAGTATCTTCCGTTGATTGTTGCCATCTTTAACGACACACCATGCATCTATAATGGGCACCTTTGTTTCCCCCATTTTGTTGTTTGGTGACTTTGCATCCTTGTGTGAGGTGCCTTTTTTAGCCCACCCCACAACCCATACTCGAAGTACATGTGTATTCCTTTTGCCTCTTCCTCAAGTATGTTATAGGATAGGACACACACACACACGCACATTTACACAGAGAGGGAGTTATTGGCATATGAGATTTTTGGATAACAATTGTAACATACTTATTTTAGTACAAACATGGGAAATGTGAGATATTTCAACACTCCCTTTCTAGTAATTAGCTTGGCTATTTAAACCATGCTCCGATACCATGTGTGTGGTGCCTCTTCTAAAACCCTGGAGGACTCCCATGATACTCGATCAAAACCCCAATGCCCAAATTCATCAACTATTCAATCAACCTCCCCTTGGGAAATGAAAAACTTATTTGAGCATGGGATTTATGGTTTTACTTCATAGGGAAAGTGATGGACCACCATCCTATGGTAGTCTAATACCCACCTATGAAAGATCGCTTCACAACCAATCAAAGATGAGAGTGGCTAACATTGCACTTGGTTTATATTGAGCAGCGTTGTCTTTCAAACTTTCACATCCATTAGGACCAATAGAACCAAAGGTCATGTTAGCTTTTGCGTTCTATCCAACTAAAGGCAATCATGTTCTAATAGCTCTATATAGTATTGAGAAGCTACTTGAGTTATTGAATCCACATGTCCTAGATACCCATTAGCAAGATTGAAATCTCCCATTTTCCTTTATGTTTTTGTTTGATTTATCTAAGTAGTCTATATTACGACACTATGTGACATGAATCCCTTAATTATTCTACTATACAATGTGCATTGTCACAAACATTTAAGGACAATACAAACACTTCAAAAAATAGCAAACATATTAGTCCAATTTTAATTACAAAACCATCACTCCTATAAGAGTAGCTAAAATTGTCCCATCTAAGATGGGATCTTCTAACCTCACAAGGCAAAGTTGTATGTGATTCCATCTTTTAATAATCACAAGAGATTTACGATCTTAAAAGGCCACTAAAATCTCTTGCACTTTAAGAGCCTTACCTCCCAAGGCAGAGACCATCCTACAAGACAAGTTTATTGCATCCCTTGAGATGTTCACAACTCATTGATTTGGGATCCCAATGGTCCTTTGCATAATATCCATTCCCTCATCTAGCTATCATGACCATGGATCCGGGGATACTTATAACATTCATAAACAAAAGTAGTCATTCCATGAGCAATGATTTAATAATTTCCATTTTGATAAGGAGTTCATGAAGCACATGAGTCTAACCTTGATTTTCCCCATTTGATCATTCCCATTATAACAATTGTTTCTATTATGGTTTCTTGCTTTTCTTGGGTCACTTTATTTATATTTTAGCTAGACTATTTTTAGACTCTATGTACTATTTCTAGTTTACCATCCAAGTCCATTTATTATCGTGTACCTAGCACTTGTAATTTATTTAAGAATTCATTTTATTTGAGGATTTATTTTAATTAAGGAATTTTGTAACTCAAATTTACCCAACTAGATTGCCTTCATTTGGACAATCATGGTTACATGAATTAGTGCCACCTAGAGTTGTTCGATTATGATAGCAATTGACAACATTTGTTGGCCTTGAAGGAGTCCTAAAGTCTCATGTAGGAACAATTTCTTGAGTAAGTGGGGACTTGATAAGAGGAGAGACAAAGTATATGATAGAGAGCTTGTAATTATAAGGAGGATGGAGATGAAGAAAATGTGATCAAAGAATAGGGCACCATGGCATGGAGTTGAAGAGTGATTCTCTTAATTGGTCCATATAGGAAAGGGGGGAGGTTTTTGCATGACTCCCTCTCTCACAAAGTACTCTTTCTTTCTTCCAATTTGGGAAGGTCTAATCATGTCACTCTTTATCCCTTGCATGTATCTCCCAAAAGCAAGTCCTAGAGGTACTCCTTGTTCTATTCCCTTAAGTGGCTTTCAAAAACTAAGACTACATGAAGCTAATTTGCATGTGGATTCTCATGTTTTAGCTTGGGATTCTCTCTATTTCCTTAAGCGGCTTTCAAAAATTAAGATTGCATGAAGCTAATTTGCATGTGGAGTCTCACGTTTTAGCTTGGAATGCTCTTAATATCAAATTGATGAGTTGTAAAATTTGAGAGAGTAAATTTTAGTGTTGAACATGACTACACTATTTCTTTCTTGTGGTTTTGGTGTTAGGTGTCTCATTTTAATTTCTCAAATTATCCTGTGTTAGAGTAATTAGGATTAAATTTTGTTGTGTACGCTTATACTATTGTTTGAACTGAACCTCCAAGATTAACTTTCACTAACTTGTGTGAACTAGGAATTGGAGACGGAGGGGGTAATCTACGAGAGACTTTCCTTTTGATGTAGCAAGTGGTCGAGGGCTTGATTACTGTAAGTTTTAAATATTCGAGATTATAAAAAATATGTTTATCCCTTCAATAGAGCTATATTCCCCCTATGAGGATGGTATATGTATAACCTATGGCCACATAGGTGGATGCATCTATGACTCTATGCATGCCCAACTTAATATCTCCAATACAACTCATGAAGAGTTCATAGAGTCGAGAGGTTCAATATAATCTATGGCCACATAGGTGGATGCATCTATGACTCTATGCATGCCCAACTTAATATCTCCAATACAACTCATGAAGAGTTCATAGAGTCGAGAGGTTCAAGATAATCAGACTCTTATATCTCTATGTTTCATACAATGATCAACTACTTTGCATTGACAATGAGCCAATATTCAAAACTTGGTGCATTTATCAGCAAAAAGTAGTGTAGGCATTCCGGATGAAAGATTCAATATCATTCTGAGGAACCACCCTATGGGATTTGGAGTTTATATATATTCAAAAGTACCACCCCAACACTACATTTCTTGCCATCCTTTAGAGAAACCAACTGCTTATGACGGTATGACATGAGATGATCCTTGAAAATATCCTTATTTGAGCCAAACAGCCAGCTAGCTTTGCTGAAAGCAATCGTGCTAAGATAACGGGGTAATTGAAGCCTCGCAAGCATTGGAACAAATCCAGTTGTGCAAGGATATTACTTATCCCACGTTTTGAATCAATCATATAGTCTTCACCTGATTGAACTTGACCCTAGAAGCCTATTAGTCAAAGTTTTTGAGCATTTAAAAGTATGCACCACCAATGATAGTGGCCCAATAAAACTCTAGGTTTTGCCAAGGTCTAAATCTACCTCTTAGCACCCCTCTCAAGGCAATGAGGTCTACAACCCTTTAAGATGCCCTTATTTGAGTGCCAAAACCATGCCCTAGAAATCACTAGGATTAGCCAAAGGGATTGTATAGTGAACAATACTTAGGAAAGAAACTACCCAAATAGTAGTAGTCAAATGAACAATAAAAAGACCACTAGGTGAGCTTTTGTAATTATGTAAGTTTTCATAGAAATAAACAACAAGTATTGCTTCTAGTATAGAAATAATGGACACCTAGGGTAGACTATGTAGGATGTCTATGAAACCTAAATCCTAACCAACCAACAATGCAACCAAGAGGCCAATGCAAAGAAAGAGGGTGGTAGTAGTTTGGGTGAATTCCACTATAGGGTAGCTAGCTAAAGTAGAGCCCATCTTAGGAGAAAATGATCCATTCATGTGGCCATTGAGAAAGAGGGAGCTAGCTAAAGCGGAGCTCATATTAGGGGATGACATTGACCAAGGATCCATTCATATGGCCATTGAGAAAGAGGGAGCTTATTACCAATGTTCAGTTGTTTAGATAACAACAAGTTGAAAGGTGAGAAGATTCAAAGCTTGCTTGGAAGTGAGTTATGGCGAAGAGCAAGAGCAAGAAGAGAGAGAGACACAAATGGGAACTCCAACAGTCACAATGTGTGACCGGGCCTTTCTTTATTCAAATTGTCACTAAAATAATAAAGAATAAAGTGACGATGACGGGCGCCCGCCACCTGCAGTGTGCAGTGGTGGGTATTGTCAGTGTAGTAATACATGGGCGGCTAGGCAGAGGCGCCTTTACCCCCAACACAAGCTACTTTGATAAGTCCTTATAATATTTTTATTGACTATGGAAGCACTTATTCTTTTCTAGATTTAAGTATAGTATACAAGTTGCATCTAGATGCAAGGAATGCAAAGAAAATGATTGTAGAATTGGCCAGCAAAAAGGCTCTTCTATTGAAATTGTAGGTTAAGTTCATTATATAGGGAAAAGCTAACTTTTAAGTTCTACCCCTAAGATACTATGATTGTATACTAGTCGTGGATTAGCTTGAATGAAATAAGGCCCAAATCCTATGTGCCAAAGAGGAAGTTACCTTTCAACACTTGAAAGGCAACACCATAAGAACAACAGGAAAGACTAGAGAATAAGGTTTCAACTAGCCAAAGGTTAAGGAAATAATAACCAATCTACTCGATCAAGTTGAATAAAATCAAAGAGTCAAAGAAAGGAAAAGCACCCTCCTGGATCAATGACTTTTATTATATATTTCTATTGGGGATAAAGTCACATGTGTCTTAGTCACCATGTATTTACTCTATACATTGTACCCACATACCTATACATTGCAAGTGATGAGCAACCATCATTATCACTTTATTCTTTATAGAACGAGAGGATAAGGGGAGGCTAGTCACACATTGTGAGATTGTTGGAGTTCCCACATGCCATCTTACTCTCTCTTGCTTGAACCTTCGTAGCTCTTATTTCTTTCTTGCTTTTGTTTCTATTTCCACTCTTGCTCCACCTTTCAATTGATATCAAAATGTGCAATTGAGAAGCTTCACTAACATTGCATTCAGCCTTGGAAGAGAGCTTGACTTTCACCTTTCATGATGGTAGCCCCGTTTTAATCCATTTAACATATGCATTGACTTTTCTACCTTTGACACTTATTCTAGGCTAGTTGATGAGCTTCCCAAGGCTTAGGTATGCCTTGTTGAGTGCTTATTGAGCTAAGAAGAAACATTCTATCCATTTTGAGTGGATATAGAGCACATTGTATACATCTTGGATACTTATGATTACTTGATAGCACTTTTGTATTTTGTCCATAAGTTTTGCATATGATATTAGATTGAGGTGTTGTACAGCTTAAAAAGAAGAGTGCAATATCGAATTGTAGTGTTCTATAGTGCAAAATGAAGAGCACAATGAGAACTATAGATCTAAGCATTCATAGAGTTGATTCTATGTAGTTTTCAATTCTATGTTCTACACAAAATAGAATAGTTTTGGTTGGACACAAGTATTCACAGTTAATATCTATGTATTGAATGCTTACATACTATTCAAGTATGCTACATGGTTATGTTGATGCTTGGCATTGCTGTTTATGCCCAAATGTGCTTATGTTGAGCTCAAAAACTTGGATTTAAGCTCAGTTGGTTGCATTTGGATAGTGGTTATTTGCTTCAATGATTTTTATTTGCGGGCTTGAAGGCTTATTGAAGGTTTATGCTCTTGGATATATAAATGGTACTGTTATTTTATCATTGTCAAAGCAAGTATACTTCAATGTCATTGGGACTGAGGGTGGTGCGTATGCATTATGGAAAAGATTTGTAATCTCTGTGATAAGCAACGTCCTACAACTCAATTATATTGGCTCAAGTAACTATGGACCTTCACATGAAGAAAATGATGTCTATGTCTTCTTATTTAAATGAGTTTCATTCCATTTTCAGTTAGTTTACTTTGCATAGGATATAGAGGGCACTTTGCTTGCTAAGAAAGTAAATAAAAAGGATGTTGATGCAGCCCATACTTCTCATGTACTCACAATGAGAGGTTGACAAGATGGTAATGGGGATAATAACCATGGTAGAGACTCGTAGCCCAACAAGAGCAAGTCTAAGTCTCGTGGGTAATCATGCAGTAAATCCCATGGTCCTAAATCCTCTCTTGCTTGTCATTATTGTGGGCAATAGGATCACATGAGGCCACAGTGCCATAAGATATGCAATGATAGGCACAAAAAAGGTAAAGGAAATGTGCAAGATAATGCCAAATCTTATAATGATCATAATATTATTCCTAAATCCAGTGTTATGATAGAAGAGATAGTTACCGTGAAGTATGGCTTACATGATTATATACTTGTTGCTACTCAATTAATCGATGCCTCATCTTCTTACTCTTAGTGTTGGATTCTTGCTTTGGCGGCTTCATTTCATGTTATCCTGTATCATCATTGGTTTTATACCTGTCATACTATCACAAGTTCAATTAGACTGGAAGATGACACTACATTGGATATTATCAACAAAGGTGATGTGAAATTGTAGTTTGGTATTGGTGCGCCATTTGTGCTTCATGATGTACATCATTCCCGACTTTGACTAAAAGCCTTATTTCTACTAGATAGTTGAATGGTGTCACGTACCATGTCTCTTTTAGTGATTCAACTTGGAAGATTACCTGTGGTAGTCTTGTTTTTTCTCGAGATGCCAAGGTTGGTAGCCTCTCCTTTGCTCGTGTCTGGATTTGTTAATCATGTCTTGGCCATGACTGATCTTCCTCACTTATCTCTTTGGCATCACCATCTCGGGTAGGCTTACCATAGCATTTTTGGGTTGAGGCAGTTACAATAGTTGTTTATCTCATTAATAGATCCCCATGCATGTCACTTGGTGGTTAGGTTGCTAAGGAGATATGGTTTGGAAAACCTTCCTCGTATGCTTATTTGCAAGTCTTTAGATGTGAGGCGTTCTACCATATTTCCAAAGACAAACACAACAAGCTAGATCCAAAGTCCATAAAGTGCATCTTTCTCAGGTATGGTGATGCAAGTGAGATGGGCTATTGCATTTGGGATCTGCAAGCTCTGAAGGTTATTCATAGCCATGATGTTGCATTTCACGAGGATAAGATGTATAAGTAGCTTGAGTCAATGGTTGAGATATGTAGGGTGATCTTTCAAGGGGAGACTCCTGTTGTAGTATAACCTGTAGTTAGATAACCTGCAAATGATGCTCTAGTGGCCTAGGATCTGTTTATTGCATAGTTGGACATAGAGGATTGGCTCCACAGTTTGTTTTGAGATGTTGTATTAGAGTCTCTTGTCCTCTTGATCTTTTTGACCCCTCTGTGGATCATGTTTTGAGATGCTCTACTAGAGTCTCTTGTCCTCTTGATCATTTTGAGCCCTCTATGGATTATATTATAGTGATAGATTCTGGTAAGCCCCTTACTTATGAGGATGCCATGCATTGAGGTGATAGTCACTCTTGGGAGAGGGCCATGCATTTTGAGTACAATTCACTATAGTAATACCATACAAAGATTTGGTTCCTTTACCTAGTGGAAAACATGGATTGCTATCGTGCAAGTGGGTGTAAAAGCTAAAGAGTACCCTTGTTTGTTGTAAGGCATCATATAAGGCCTGATTGGTTACTAAGGATTTTAAGCATGAGAAGGGAGTTGATTTTGATGAGATATTCTCTTATTTGGTCAAGGTGACTACCCTACGCTTATTATCGGCCTTGGTTGCCCAAAGGGATTTGGACTCGTACCAAATGGATGTGAAAATGGCTTTTGTGCATGGAGACTTGCATGAGGATATCTATATGTAGTAGTAGCCTAAGGTCTTTGTGGAAAAGGGTAGGGAACACCTTGTGTGCAAGTTGAATAAAAGTCTTTATGTACTTAAGGAGACACCTAGGGAATGGTATCATAAGTTTGATGCATTTATGCTATCACAATGTTACTCCTACTTTAATATGGATCCATGTCTTTACACAAAGAAGGCTTGTGATGGCAACCTTATTATATTGTTGCTTTATATCAATGAAATGTTGATTGCTAGGAGAGCTCATGGTGACTTGAATGCTTTGAAGACTCGACTCAAGAAGAGCTTTGATATGAAGGACATGGGGTAGGCCTTACACATACTTGGTATACACATCATGCACAATTGCCCTATAAGGATTCTTGTACTTATCCCAGAATATGTACATATAGAGGTACTCGCACAATTCCATTTGCAATGTGGTAAGTCTATTGGTTGCCCTTTACCTTCTCATGTGAAAGTCAATCAAATAGATTGTCCTCAATCAAATGACAAGAAGGGCAAATGGCTAAGATCCCATATGCATTCGCAATTGGGTAGGTTGATGTATGCCATGATAGCCACTTGACCTGGCGGCATAGCATTTATAGTGGGAGTTGTGGCTCATTATATGGTGGCACTTGTTGGCTGGCAACATTGGGACACCATGAAGGATATCATGAAATACCTTAAGGGCACCACAAATAGGTGCATTTATGGTGGCAAGGATACCAGAATCGAAGGCTACCCTAACTCAATCATGTAGAACATGTAGACGGTAGGAAGTCCACCTTTGGCTATGTCTTTCCTTTTGCTGGAGGTGTTGTTTATTGGATGTCCAAGGTGCAAAAACATATGTACATTAAGTTGTTGAACTAGAGAAAGATTTAAAAATCAAAATAACTAATTGAATAAGGGTTTGTCTACATAAGCAGTTCACCTTGGGGAGCACGTATTCTTTTCTAAGGAAAACAATAATGGTTCTCTCAAACTCTCTATTGACTTTAGAGGATTTAACCAAGTGACTATCACGAAGAACTATCATGTTCCTACATTTAACAACCTTTTAGACTCTCTATATGGGCCCAAAGTCTTCTCCAAGGTAGATTTGAGATCATAGTACTATCAAATTAGAATCAAGTAGCAATATATTCCAAAGATGGTCCTTAGCACCCGCTATGGTCAATATAAGTTCTTTATCATGCCATTTGGATTAACCAACGCCCTAGTAGCATTCAATCAACTAATAGAAGATATCATTTATCTCTATTTGGATGATTTTGTGTTAGTATTCTTGGATAATATGCTTGTGTACAAAGGTTACAAGGTCCAACTGAAACATTACTCCAATCTCTTGGATAATGTGCTTTTGTGCTCCAAAGATCACAAGGTCCAACTAAAAAATATACTTCAAACTCTTTCTTGGAATCGGCTTTGTTTAGGAAGAGAAAATGTTTATTATACACAAATTGAATAGAATATTTAGGGTACATTTTTTCTGTTTGAAGGATTATCCATTAACCTCACACTAGTCAAATATATTCCACTCCCCAAAATAGTTAAAGAGCTATGCAGATTTCTAGGTGTATTGATTGATTGGTATCAAATCTTCACTGATAACTATTCCCTCACAATAACACCTCTAACTAACATTTTGAAGTAGGACACATAGTTGATATGGATGATAGAGCACCAGCGAAGCTTCGATAAACTCAATGAATGTTTGAGCACACCTTAATTATTGTGACTCCTTGACTTCAACCAATAGTTCAAAGTGATCATAAATGGAGGTGGGATTTCCATAGAAGGAGTCTTAGTGCAAGAAGGAAGACTTGTGGCTTATACTTCACGAAAGTTAACATCTTATGGATCTAGCTATGCCAAGCATGACTTAGAATTGCTTCCAATAACTTATATCTTGAAGTTATCAAGATATTACATCTTGGAAAGAAAGTTCACTCTAGTGATAGATCACAAATGTCTTGATGGATCTTCACTTAGCCATGTCTAAACATGAGACAAAGAAGATAGATTGTGACCTTGGAAGATATTGATTTGACTTTGAGATCAAATATGGGCCAACAAAGAATACCGCCATAGCAAATGACTTGATTAGGAAGCCATTTCTAAATAGCATCAATGAAGTGCAAAATCTAAGGAATGTATGCACTCTTGATAAACCCATTTGGGAGGAAGTTTGTCAAGCTATTCATTGACAACAAGAAGTATAATGTACTCATGGACAACGACTTACTCAAAGGAGGGAACACAAAAAGAAAACAAGCCAATATAAAAGACTAGAATACAAGTAATAGATGTTTTTACTACTAAAAGGGTTTGTACATAGTTAGGAACTCAATCCCAATCTTATGGGACATGATAGTTCTATGGCCAAACATTTTGGATGTACAAAAACTCTTAATGATTTCTTTACGAGTTATTTTTAGCTAAAAATGAATAGAGATAAACTACAATATATGACCCAACACCCAACTTGTCAAGGGGAAATGATAAAAGAGTTAAGATGCCCAGAGAACTCCAACCCATGGACATTTCATAAATGAAGTGAGATTCTATAAGCATGGACTACATCTTGGCCTTAAGGTTGTAGGAATGCATATAGATAGCTTGGAGGAGAAGAAGCTTGAGAGAGCACAACAGAAAGTGTATTGACTAGTATCAATAGAAAATATTTACAAGACTAAATATGCCCTAAAGTGAATAGGTATACATACAAGACCAAGGAAAAAGACCTCCTAGAGAGGGGAAAAGCACCTTAATAGTCTTGAGTATGGTCACCAATATCACTACCTAAATATTGGTGCACAGATCAGATGTTGTATGCGTGCATAGCAAATGCGCGAAGATCCCCAATAACAAAGAACTCTACAAACCTTCATAATTTGTAAGTAAAAAGCAAGAGGGAATTCGCACGACATAAGACAAAAAAGACCAATTGGATGCAATCTCCCCCCATGCCTTGTGTGAGCGCTTCACAAGGCATGTATTTATAGATTTATCTTTAAGCTAAAAAATAGCACGCTTTACAAATAGCATGCTTTTGCTTTTTGCATTTGCCCAAATATAGAGGAATGCGTTTGGGCATCCAAAAGTCGGGCTGTGCCCAAATACAAATATCAAATAATGAAATATTTAATCGAGAGCCTGTGCACATACAAGATAATAAATGTTTTGTCAAGCACTTTAATAAATAAGGCTCTTGAATAAATAATGGCACCACGCCTTTAGTGATAAGATGCATGTCCATCAAAAATAGTAATTCTTTTAGGCATTTGGATTCATGTCACTGCCCCGTGCTACCCAATGCCACTGTCATCTGCTCTATACATCAACTGAAGCGTTCACAATTATTAAAATAATTAAATGAAACCCAACAAAAGTGAATACCTAGCAATCTTTAGCTACAAAATAATTAAATAGGTTGAAACTTTATCGTCCTGAACTTAACTTAATTCGATGTGCACTCTAAACTCATAAACGTCCATTAATTTAATATGTATTTTTATAAAATCACCTGCTATGGAATCACCCACGCGCACATTTAATTAATATGACACTAAAAAAGGATAGGTGTCCCCATCAACTTCTCGCACAAGGAATCCACCTTGTGTACGAGTCTCTGCACATAAATATAATCACGGAATCCACCATGGAATATGTCTCTTGGCATCATACCCCTGAGGTGGGATAGCAATTGTCCTCAATTGCTATTAGCTCAATATGGAGCGAGCAGTGAGGGATAAGCATTTAGCTTGCGGGCATGCATCCATTGGGCCTCTTCAACATGATGATATTTAAACTTAACCAAATATCTAGAATATGTACAGTTAGTTCTAATGGTCATAAGGTCAGTGCCTATAATAGTTTCTAGTTCAAGGATTTCAATTTCTTCTTCTAGCAAAGGAGGATTTTCATAGATAGGGTGGACAAGTAATTGGCCTCTAAAAGGTCGTAACAAACTGATATGAAAAGTAGTATGGATCTTCCAATGTTTGGGTAGTTCTAATTTAAATGCATTGTCATTGATCTTATGAATTATTTTGAAAGGTCCATAAAACCTAGGTGCTAATTTAACAAGAGGGCGTTTCTCAACACTTTGCAATCTTCTCTTTTCAATGTGTAACCAAACATAATCACCAACATTGAAACTCATGGCTTATCTTTTCTTATTAGTTTGTTTAGTGTATGATTGTTGGGCTTTCGCAATCATGTCTTTAACTTGAGCAAAAATAGTAGCATGCGTATTGGCAATATCATCAGCAGCTTTAACTTTATTTGACAATAATGTAACAAGTGTAGGTAATCTATGTCCATAAATGATTTCAAAAGGTGCTTTATGAGTAGCTATGTGTGGTGTATTATTGTGTGTAAATTAAAGTAGATGCAAATGTATGTCCCATGTTTGTGGTTTTGAAATTGTGTACATACGCAAAAGATCTAGAATTCTATTATTAGTAGTTTCTATTTGCCCATTGGCTTCAAGATGGAATGTAGGTGAGAAATCAATCTTAGTACCCAAATTGGCAAACAAAGTAGTCAAAAAATTATTACAAAATCTAGAATCACGATAGAAAATAATACCTTTTGGCAAACCATGGTTAGTGAAAACAGTCTTCAAGAACAATTGTGCAGCTTGAGATGTAGTTAATGTTTTCTTGCATGGTAGAAAATATGCTTGTTTACTAAATAGATCTACTATAGTCCAAATCATATCATGATTAGCTTGTGTATTAGGCAAACCAGTTATAAAATCCATTGAAATATGTTCCTGTGGATGGTCAGGAATTGGTAAAGGCATTAACAAACCATATTGCTTACCATGATGTCGCTTGACTCTTTGGCAAATTAAACACTCAGAAACAAAGTTAGAAACATTAGATTTCATTTGTGGCCAGTAAAAATCTCCAACCAATGTTCTTAAAGTGAAAATAATACCTCTATGACCTTGATATGGAGGATTATGAATTTTGTGCAACACAAATTATCTAAATTGAACAGTGACACACAATCTTTTCTCATAAAACATAAATCCATTAGAATAATACAAAGAATCAATTGGAATCTAGTTATTAGCAACTAGTTTATTCCAATTAGCTTGAAAACTGGGGTCATGGTCATAGGTATCCTTCATAGGAGTAAGGGAATCAAAAGATAGAACAGAAATATTTTGGATACTCGGTCTTCTACTCAAGGCATCCGCAACAACATTTTCTCTTCCTGGCTGATATTGGACAAGTGGATGAAAACTTTGAATGAAAGAATCCCATTTAGTGTGACGGTTAGAAATTTGCGGTTGACTAAAGAGATGTTTGATACTTTGCTGGTTAGTTTTAATCATAAATTTGAATCCCATCAGATAGTGTTTCCATTAATGTAAGGCTTGAACTATCGCTAACAATTCTTTATCATAGGTGGAATAATTTAATTCAAAAGGTTTAAGTTTGCAACTAGAATAGGCTATGGGATGTGAATCTTGCATGAGGACAGCTCTTATTCCTAATTCGCTAGCATCACTGATTACTAGGAAGAATGGTCGATTAAAATCAGGTAATTGCAAGACAGGTGCATGTGTTAAAGCATATTTCAACAAATCAAAAGACTTTTGTTGGTTGTCAAACCAATGATATACAACACCTTTCTTTAACAATTTCATCAAAGGCAATACAAGTAATGAAAAATTTCTCACAAATTTTCTATAAAAGCTGGCAAGGCTTAAGAAAGAACATAACTCATGCACATTTTTAGGGATTGACCAATTCAAAATTGCCTCTATCTTTTTAGGATCAACGGAATACCATAAGAAGAAACAAAGTGACCTAAGTATTCAATCTAGGTTTGGAAAAATCCACTATTGTCAAGGTTAGCATACAATTGATTCTCTTTCAACAATTTGAAAACTAAGGATAGATGTTCACAATGCTCATTCTCATCCTTACTGAAAACCAATATATAATCAAAGAAAACAATCACACAATTCTAATATTTAAAAAATATACGGTTCATCATACAACCGAATGTAGCTGGTGCATTGGTCAAACCGAAAGGCATAACAAGAAATTCATGATGACCAAACTGAGTTCTAAATGCTATCTTAAAAATGTTAGGGGTATCCAAGCGTACTTGATGATATCCAGATTTGAGATCTATCTTGCTAAAAATAGTGGCCCCTTGTAGTTTATCCATGAGGTCATCTACCCTAGGGATCGGATATTTGTTCTTAATAGTGATTTTGTTTAGGGGACGATAATCAATGCACATCCTATAGGCATTATTTTTCTTCTTAACTAATAGGACAGGTGCACTAAAAGGAGAACTATTGGGCCTAATGAGTCCTCGGTTCAACAGTTCTTCAACTTGTGTTTGGATTTCTTTTTGTTCAATCAGATTGTGTCTATAAGGTACTTTACATGGTGGTTGAGAACTTGGGATTAAATCTATTTTATGGTATTCAGGACGTGTAGGTGGTAAACTAGGTGATAAATCCGACAAAACAATCTTTAAATTGTGAAAGAAATTGTGCATGCCTAGGATGCATCTAATTTCCCTTAGCTTCAATTTCATTCACCCATACTAAATATGATTTACTACATTTTCTCAATGCACGTTTAGCTTGTGTGTGACTAAGCAGGGAAAATTTATCAAATGTGCAATCCATGTAATGTGATTTGGTTTCTGTTAAGATGAATTTTCATGGAATGTGTGGAATAATCTCTGGTAGGATTTATATATTTGTGACGCCAAGGCATTCCTAAAATAATATCACTAGCTTGTAAAGGCACAACCGAGAAATTTCTACGCTCAACATAATCACTTATTTTAATCTCTAAATTATATACTTATTGTGTATCATTGTATCTAGTGCTTAAGAATGCAGCCTTTGTGCGATAATGAGTTGGAACAGTAGATAAATTCAATTCTTTTACCAACTTTGCAGAAATAAAATCATGTGCACTTCCATTATCATGCAAAACAATCTTTTCTTAACCATGCACAAAACATTTCATTGTTAATAATGAATGAGGATTTGGCATACCTGGTAAAGTATCCAAAGCATCATCGATATCATCATCATCTTTAGTGAAATCTGGCATATCTTCATGGTTCTTGACATCAGTTGCTCCCAAGTGATTGATTTGAACAGCTTGCTTCTTGGACTAACAGTTCGCTACTGTGTCTAGGCTGATGACACTTGTAGCAAACCATAAGTTTTGCTTTGGAGACATTATTGGTAAGGGCTGAAAGTTTGGGTATATTGGGATTTGGTTGGAGGGAAGGCTTAGGGTTTGAATTAGCAGTTGATGGTAAAGCAGGAGGTCGAGTCCAGGGTTAATGAAAAGAAGAAGGAGCAAATCGATTTGATTGAATCTTTGGAAGTTAGAATTGAATTGCTTTGTACCAAAGTTACCATTAACAAAAAATTGTTGCGGTCGCTTTTCTTATCCACGAATTTTATCCTCTGTATCATGTGCTAAAAAAATTACATGCTCCAAAGTCTTTGGCTTGAATATATTCACTTCCGCATAGAAGTGACCAAGCAAATCGGACATGTACTTGTACTTGTGGGCCACCTTAGGAACATCTTCAAGCATTCAAAGTTGAAATAAGGCACTCCAAAAATGCTCAGTGTATTGCGAGATGGATTCACAATCTCTTTGTATAGGAGATCCCACTGTTTGATGGCTTTCTCATGGAATTGACGTGGAAGAAAATTATGCAAAAATTTCTTTTGAAAGGCTTTCTAAGTAGAGGGACAATCAACACTCTTGCGGACAACAATCCACCATAATGATGCTCTGTCTACTAAATGGTTAGTGATACATTTAAGTTTATCTTTTTCAGCATATTGCTCTTTGTGAAAATAGTCATCAAACCGACTAATGAAAGTAAGAACAAAATTTTCATCATGTTGCCCATTAAAAGTACATAATTTAAAATTTCTTTTACTTATATTAGCCTCTTTCATTCCTAAGAGCCTTTGCATCGAGTGTCGCATCAATAGTACGTTGAATAACATCTTCAAGTTGCGCTTTGTCTTGATTGACAGTGGATTGTTGAAGTGTAGCCAATTGTGCTTGTAAGTTTTGACGTGCCCTTCGCTCTTCTTGAAGCTGCATCATGATTAGATCCAATATCTACTCCTGGATTTGATTGAAGATCTATCACTCATCTTCTAGTCACATGTGAAGAAGCTCACTATGAACTTACTTTGTTTATTAGTATGCCTTTGCTTTTTACGATCTTGCTTTTCTCGGGTATGGCAATTGAAAACAGTCTTCTTCCAAGCAAAATAGCATTCCGCATAGACTGTGAGTGACAGTCTACTTACTGTAAATCCATTTAGCCAAGTTGTAGGTGGGAACATGAGCTTGTTGAAGCTTCAAAAAGCTTCAAAACCGGTTCGGGAGTACCACGATATGAACGCTTACTATGTAAGAGATTGATATTGAAACTTTAAGCTTTAGATTAAGCTTAATAACTTTAAGCTTTTAAAAAGCTTAATGAATTTAAGGAATTCGGCATAGGACAACGATATGCCCTTGATCGAATTGACAATAGTGAGTTTATGTTGAATTATTGATTTGAGACATTAGAGTTGAAGCTCTCTTTAAGCTTAAACAATAAGCTTAGCATTATGTTAATCATGAATTGCTTTCTCTATGATTAAAATGTATTGTAGAAGAGACTTCCCGGGTGGTCCTCTGCTTGTTGTGAGAGGTCCTTCGTGTGATCAGAGGGTACAACGGGGGGTTCTTTACTGCTAAGAACACGGCTGTATCGTTAGTTCGTCACGAGACAACTTGTAGAGCCCATTCTTTCCAGGAGCTTTGCCTTTGCATGAGATGGCAAGCGATTGGAAGCTCTTGATCTCAGCTTCGCTCTAATACCACTGGTGCGCAAATTGGATGCTGTAGGCATGCGTAGCGAATGCCAGAAGATCCCTAATAACAAAGAACTCTACAAACATTCATAATTGCAAGTAAAAAGCAAGAGGGAAGTTGCATGACATGAGACAAAAAATACCAACTGGGTACAATCTCTCCCCATTCCTTGTGTGAGTGCTTCACAAGGCACGTATTTATAGATTTATTTATCTTTAAGCTAAAATATCCCACTTTACAAATAGCATGCTTTTGCTTTTTGCGTTTGCCCAAATATAGAGTAAGGGATTTGGGTGTCCAAAAGTCGCGGGCTGTGCCCAAATACAAATATCAAATAATGAAATATTTAATGGAGCACCTTTGCGCATACAAGATAATAAATGTTTTGTCAAGCGCTTTAATAAATAAGCTTGTTTGAATAAATATTCACGCCACATCTTTAGTGATAAGGTGCACGCCCATCAAAAATAGTAATTCTTTTAGGCATTTGGATTCACCTCATCACCTAGTGCTACCCAATGCCATCGTCGCCTACTCTACACATCAATTGAAGCATTCACAATTGTTAGAAAGTAATTAAATAAAACCCAACAAAAGTGAATACCTAGCAGTCTTCAGCTACAAAATAATTAAATAGGTTGGAACTCTGACTTGACATTAATTTAATTCAAGTGCACACTCTAAACTCGTAAATAACCACTAATTTAATATGTTTTTTACAGAATCACCCACTATGGAATCACCCATGTGCACATTAAATTAATATGACGCTCGAAAAGGACAGGCGTCCCCATTAACTTCTCACACAAGGAATCCACCTTGTGTACGAGCCTCGACAAATAAATATAATCACGGAATCCACCGTGGAATATGCCTCCTGACATCAAATATAGTAACCAATTCCCCTTGGGAATATATACTGAATAACAGCTAGCACTCAAGGACAGGAAAGTGCCACAAGCCCAATGGACTACAATGGATCCATGAAGGGAAGTTAGCCCAAATCTTTGCAAAAAGCATCAAACTTATCATGACGTGAAGCCATTATAAAAATACCCACAAGGCAATCATGTGTTGGCACATAGGTTGGCTAAGCCAATTTCTCTTGTGGAGAGTCTCTCCTTGACATAATGATAATGCACCTCAATGTGCTTACTATGTGCATGGAACAAAAGATTTTGTGCAACTACCAATGCACTCTAATAGTTAGTAAGAAGATGATGGTAGTAGATGGTTGTCCAATACCCAAATTATCCAAAAGGCATTTGAGTCAAACACACTTAACTGTAGTCTTATATAAATTGCAATGTACTCAACTTCACAACTAGAAGTGACCATAGTGGACTCCTTCTTAACCATGGTATACATGAGTTGCCAAACATGAGGTACCAAAAGCATGTAGCAACCCGATTAATCAAAATCCAAAAAAAGCATGTGAATCTAATGGTAATGATCTCCCCTTGGAATAAAATAACCCAAGGTATCGAGTACCACTCAAGTAGTAAAAGATATGCTTCACTACTTACCAATGCTTGGTGCCTAGGTTATGTATAAACCTACTCATATATGAGACTAAAAACTGAATATCAGGCCTTTTAACGTATACAAAGATCAAGCATCTAATAACCTATTGATAGAGAAACATTTCAATGTAGTCTTTGATATCATGAAGGCTTAACTTTGAACCTCCAAATGAGTAGCAAAAACAAACTTGTATTCTTCAAGATCAAATCTATGCAATAATGCCTTGACATAGTTTGTTTGATATGAAGCAATATCTCCATCATATTGCTTGAAATAAATGTGAAAATGAAGATGCGATTGTCCCAAATCTAACATGTCAAATGCTAAAAACACTAAAATAAGTAATGTATGTATCATTAGGACTGATGAGTAGCTATTAGCAGCAAGATAGTAAGAAGAAAGATAGAGAAAAACATGCCTACGAAATTCGGAGAGAATAGTTGTTTTTGTAACACTTGGTGTTGTTATATTATGAGAGCCCTCTTGTGCGAATTGTACTTACTAGATAGAATTTTGCATCTAGTTTATTCTTTCATAAAGACTAATTCTCAATTGCACATAAATAAAGCCATGTCTTGCTAAAAAGGACCACAAAAGGGGCAGGATCAAGCCTCTTAAATGAATTTGATTTCTTGCCTTTTTGCTTTCAATTGTGAGAGAGGGAGAAAGTTGAGAGAGAGTGTGTGTGTATGAGGGATGAAACGGGTGGAGCTTTCTTCTTCTTTATCTTTAGCACTCTCTCATGCCTAAGCTCATGATTCTTTCTCACATATAAAGTCTATATAGGGTTGAGAATAAAAGAAGCACACTCATGGGTCCATGGAGCTTTGCAAAGGCATCCTTCATGCATGAAGGGAGGCCACACAACCTCACTACAAGCGAACCTTGGAATATGTGATGTGTGTGAGAGGCTAGGTGAGATATTGCCATCATACTTCACAGATCAAGCCTCTTGAAGGAATAAGAGGGTGCCCAAAGTCTCATCATTGAGCATGTCTAGTGCAACATTTTGGTTCCATTTTTTGGGACCAAGGGCACATTGATCGTGTGGTTGCTTGCATACTTGCGTGGTGGAATAGGAGGGTTACGTGAAAACTAACTTTGAAACACATGCACAATAGCTAGGACTTATGTTTTCATATTTGAGACTTGTATTTGCATATTTGAAAGATGACATTTTATTCTTTAGGCTTGGATGTTGCATTCATAGGTGCAAGACCATCGGGATGCATAACTCATTATCATGGAACAAATGAATGATTAAATGGAATATTAAATTGGTTGAATACATTATTTAACTCAAATTAAATAGTAAATATTGAGAGCACTTGATGGAAAAGATCATATTTATATTCATAAGACAAGTTAGAAGTTGTGCAAAATGGTTGCATGATTAACTTGGTTGGGAAAATTCTTGATGTACAAGTGCTTAATATAACTCCCACTAATTCACTGGGATAAAGAAAGAAATAATGAGAAGAAGTAAAAATAGGAGGAAAAGTAGGGGGTAGAGGGGCATAGGCAAGAGAAAGCAAGCCTTAGGGAAGAAAAAACCATGCATGCTTATTTATGGGTCAATTAATCAAGATAGGGCTATTGTTTTTAACAGGTTACAATTGTGGAGAGGGAGAGTAGTAGGAGATGCTTGTTTTTAGCATGTTCTCAACATATTTATAATCTTCTCACACTTTGCTTTGGCCCTCTCTTTCTTAGTCCTAAAGCCATCTTGCTACGATAGACCCTTGATGTGATCAATTTAGATAGAAGAAAGCGAGAACCAAACATTGAAAAATAGGCACCAACACAACCCATGTGGACAACAAAGTCTAGCCTAATATTCACCATTTCTTGCTTTTCTCTAGCCCTTTCATGTTTACCCATGTTCAGCCATCAAATATCTTACTAAGTAGGCCCATAATCTTTAGGAAGGAGGCTGGGAAGGACTTATCTCTTGTACTTCAGCCCATAATCTCTACATATTCAACTTGCCCATCTTCCACCTATCTCTAATCTCTTTGCACCCTTGTGAAGAGCTAGCAACAACAAGCACGACCTTGTTGCCCACAAAGTAGGCTAAACATAGGAGAAAGACAAGTAAGAATAGAAAATAAATAGGCGTAAATTTTGGTGCCTATTCCTATTCCAAACATGCTTATAGCAATCCATGTCTAGGGCATATTTAGCTCAGTCTTTATCCATTGATTCTCCTTCATCCTCTTGTTCTATTACATGCCAAATAAACATTATAAGAGAACCTCACATAATTTGGAGAATAAATAGGGATTGAAGAAGAGAAGGGATAGCAAACATGGAGTTTATAGTTGCAAGGTTATTGACTATGGTTGTCCAGAATTACTCTTGATTCACCTACAAACTTGTTTGATGCTCCCTTCTTCATCCACCTTGCAAGCAATGGAAGATCTTGGTTAGAGTGCTACTTGGGAAGCTTCAAGAGAGAGAGAGAAGCAATTGGGAAGATAGAAGAGTTGCCAAGCCACTGGAGGAAGCCACCATGAGGGAAGAATTGCCAAATGTAGAGCCAATGGGAGCCATAGCCAACTATAGAGGTAATATTTCATTCAAATTATGCTTTTGAGCAACAATGGGAGGGAGATAGTGGTGCATTGCATATGCTACATTAATTAAGGTTGAGATTATGGTTGAATTTCCAAGTTGTGAATATTGAATAAATTTTAATTTTGTATGTCCCTAAGAGCACTACACCATGCACAACACCACATTAGCATTGACACTTGCATTAACACATGTACTATGCATTCATGTGCATGTATACTTGCATTGTATTACAATCACTTGAAAATTTAATGCTCATCACCACACACCACCGTGCACATACATGACTTTAGACACCCATTATGAATTGTTGATTTCCTCTCTTTGGTGCATATAGGGTGGGAACTTGACCAAAGAGAGGAAAGAAACAATTTGTAATGGGTGTCTAAATTGACAAGCAGATGCACCTCAAGAAAAAAAAGAAGTTTCTAGAAGAAAATGAGACAAGATATACCCTCCTTTGGCCACACCAGCTCCTCCAATCTCTATAGGTCCAAATTGGCTATGGAGGTTAAGAGATATGGTTGAGAAATGAACTTCTCATGTGCACTCGGGCTAAGATATGGATAGGGAAAGCTCAATGGATCAAAGATGGCTCTGATAACCATGTTGAAATATTAGAGTTGTAGCATAGAAGTGTGCATAAAAGGGAGAAGAGAGCTCAAAGTACAAGAACAAGATCTTGAGTTGCTCAAGGTACAACTGGCACACTCTCTCATATGCTTGAGAGTGACCTTTGGGCTGTTTATATAGCCACTGAAACTTAGGGTTAGGGTTTCCCATGTCCTCTAGCCCATTCACACTTCACCCTTCCTCATGCACCCTTGCTTACATAGGGTTCCCATGCTATAGTTCTAACAAAGGGGACAACCAAATGGTGGGATTATATGTTCGCATAAAACCTTATTATTGACTATGCATTGTTTTTATGAGTGGCCTATTCATTAGCCCATTTTGACAAGTAGTTAGTCGCCATGGTAATGTATTTAGCTATGAATACTCGGCTACAAGGCTTATAGGTCCAAAAAAGTCAATCCCCCATTTCTCAAAAAAGATTAGCGAGTGATGAGACTAGCATGAGCTCCATCTTATCATTTTGTATAGGTACTTTCATACGTTGGCATACATCACAATGTTTCACAAAATTGGCAACATTGTAGAAGAGGGTAGACCACCATATGTGAGATTGCAAAATTTTGTGTGTCGTAGAGTCTCTATTAAAGTGCCCTCCTCTGCAATGCTCACATGTGCTTTTGCTAGGCCCATCATGCATCTCATGCTCATGGACACCCCTTCTCAACAAGCCATATTGGCCTAGATGGTACAATTTCCCAATAAGATAGGAATTGCGCTTTGAGTATAAGGCAACAAAGTTGAGGATTTTCTATTGGGAAATCAAGTATTCATTTTTCCAATACTACTACGATATCATTAGTCCAATATGGGATTAAGCATGCTTTATAAAATACTTTGCAAGAGATTTTGAACAAGTATTCATCAAGAATTTGTGAGCTATCGATAGCAAACCTAATTGGGTAGTGTAAGTTATGTTCCTCAGGCTAGCACAGTACTATCCCCATAGCAAAATTTTAGTGTCAATGTGCACATGGAAGGTATGTTCTAGTCTAGTGCCTATAAAATTGGAGCTGATATTAGAGCCTTTTTCAATGCTTCATAAGCATGTTGGCATTTTTTGATTCATTTAAAGATAATCAACAACTTATGTGTGGGTTGAGCAATCAACCCATAGTTCAATATGGATTGTTAATAGCATCTTATGTGGCTGAGAAGGCACTAAGCTCCTATTGTAGTTTGTTGGTGGTGGTAGTTCGATGGTAAATTTAACCTTCGAGAAGTTCATGGCTATGTAATTTTTAAAGATCGTATGCCCTAAGACATAGCCATGCTTTACCCAAAACTAGTACTTCAAGGAGTTTAGGTAGAGGCCATATTATCTACAATGTTCAAAGATCGCTCGAAGCTTTTCTAAAATATAGCCATGCTTTACCCAAAACTAGTACTTTAAGGAGTTTAGGGAGAGGCCATATTATCTATGATGTTCAAAGACTGCTGGAAGCTTTTCTAGATGCTTTTCCTAGTTGTTGTACATGAAAAGATCATCCACAAATAGTTTTAACCGTCTGTGGACTATATCCTTGAAGATGGTGCACATGAGCAATTGAAAAGTGATAGGAGAGCTAGTCAAACAAAAGGGAATTGATATGTATACAAATACTCCCCATTTGGTGGTGAATGATGTTTTGTGTCTATCATTCAGATGAACTTGTACCAAGTTGTGGTCCAAAAATCCGTCAAGGAAGCTGTAAGCCTCCTTTTCTAAAATCCTTTCTAACATGTGCTACATATAGGGCAATGGATTTTAGAAAGGAAATTGTAAGCCTCCTTTTTCTAAAATCCTTTCTAACATGTGCTATATATAGGGCAATGGATAATTTTCTCTCTTCATTGCTACGTTGATATTTTTTTAGTTCACACACACTTTGATCTTTCCATTTTTCTTCAACATGATGATGATAGGTGAAACCCATTCCGTGTACTTGATTTCATAAATGAGTCCCATGTTTAAGAGTTTGTCTATTTTCTCTTTGACAACATGCACATGTTTAGGATTCATTGCATATATGAGGAAAGATTCAGACTCAAGTTTGGATCTTTAGTTTTAGAGAGAAAAAAACTCTCAACCAATAGAGGAAGGAGCTATTGTTATGATAAAAATGGGATTTTACAAAATTTGAGCCTCTTATCTCATTTTAATTTTTTTAAATAAAAATATTGTTAGATATTTTGGGGCACAAATTTGTGGAGGCACATGAAAAAAGGTATTGGTGGAATTTAAGACACTAGACAGAGATGTTTTTGATTATCCCACACAAACATTATAATCTCTCAATCATTTTCTTCAAATTCTTGAATAATACCCCCAAACGCTCTCTCTTCATTGGAGTATCCCTATCTTTTTCCCTTAGATCTCAAATAGCCCAACAAAGTGCATTTCCTCCCTTCATTTTTCACAAGATTTGCTATTATCTCTTTTCGTTCAATATCGTGTTCTATCTTCTATTTCAATGAAAGTTTCACATCCCCAACCTCATTTCTCTTCTATCAAAGCAATCATTATATATAACAATTTTAATATTGACAACCAAAGGTTGATTCCTACCACCAATTCTATTGGTACTTGGATTATGTTGCTGACAAAAAAGAGGAGAAGACATGGAAATTAATTCATTAATACCTACAATGAGCATGTCAAAGATTTCAAGCTCAAAAAACCAAGGAAAAAAAATCAAGGAGGTGCTTATACAACATGCATATATACACTCAGAACTACACTTTTACAGAACTAGCCCATTGACATGCCATGCCATAGAGCAAACTATAAGTTTGAGATACATAAACTAGCTTCAGACTAGATTATATGTTTCTAAAATTTGCTAAAGTTTATCTATGTTTGTGCATATATACTCTTAAGTAATCATAAGAGGGCTTCTTGGCCGAGCATGCCTCTTCTAGAAAGCCACCATCCAAAGTAGTATTAGGCAACATGTTTATCAAATGCACAATATTTGCCATAGCCTCAGTCCAAAATTCTTAGATTAGCATTAGATAGTATACTCAACATCCTTTCATTTATTGTCTTATTCATATGATTTCTAATACCATTTTGGTCAAAATTACCAAGCGTAATGAGTTTCCTTTTTATTCCACACGCTTCACAAAAAAATTTGAACTTATGAGAGACATACTCTCCACTATTATCAGTTTTGAGACACTTAAGTCTCTTGCTAGAATGATTTTCTAGAAGTGCCAAAAATTTCTGAAACAAGACAAAATCTCAACTTTCCTACCCGTAATGAAAACCCACACATTTCTAATTGCATCGCCAATGAATGTGATAAAATAGAATGCCCATCTATAGAATTTGTAGACATAGGCCCATATACGTAGCTATGTACAAAGTCAAGCAGCTCACTCCTTTTTCTATTTAAGCTTTTATTATGGGCTAGGCATGAATGATTTAAAAAAATCAAGAGAAGACAAGTCATCCAAATGAAATAGCATTTCCATTTCTTTTCTATATATATGTCCCAATTGGTCATGCCGAAAGATACATTTGGCTCCTCAGTTACTACAATTACATGTTTTTTGACTGAATATACATGAAGGGGATACAAAGTACCACATTTGGGTTCTTTAGTAATAATATATGATCTCTTATAGAATGTCCATGACTAACGCTTACCAGTAGATATCAAGCTCTTAATAAACTTTGGTTACGTGGTGTATATTTCAAAAAGTAAAGGTAGATCCATTCTGAAAAGCAAACTATATATTACTTATACCAAATGCATCACATATATAGTCATTTCCAAGATAGACTAATCCATGCTTATTGCTATTATATGAATAGAACTACTCCTTATGAGGAGTCACTTGAAAAGATGCACTAGAATCAAGTATCCAATATTGAGCTAATTGTCTATCTTGTGCAACTAGCATATATGTAGGAAGAGTACAAGTAAATAGCACTTCACCATCATCATTATACATAGTCATTGCATCAATTTCTTCAATCTTTACCTTTCCTTTATCTTCTTTCATGTTAGCATCCTTATCTTTCTTTTGTTTACCTTTTTTCTCTCACTTCCATTTGCAATAATCCTTCTTGATTCAATATCTTTCTTGGACTTGTACTTTTGCTAGATGGTTGTCCATTGACTAGGTTCTTACATTTATACCATTTTCTACATCTTTTTATCTGAGTTGCCAATGCTTGACTATTTCTACCTTGGTCCATGGATTTTCTATATATCTCTTTGGCCAATAAGCTGCACACAACATCATTGAACTTTAACCATATGCAGTTGGATTATTTATGTGCCTACTCTAAATGTATCACATGATAAAGCCAAGGAGCATAGTAAAAAGATTGCCTTAATCTAATATTCAAACTTCAAGTTTTAATCCTACATATGATTGAATATGATTTTGAATTCATTGAGATGGGAGGCAATGATAGATCCCTCCATCTACAACTCAATTAATCTTTTCACAATATACACCTTATTAGAGGCAGTTTTCTTCTCATAAGTGTCACATTGCTTCTTCCTTAAGTCATGTGTAGTGGTTTCATTCATAAATGTGAAATATACAAATTCTATCAAGTATAGCCTAATAGTGGATTTTGTCAATGCATCAAGCTTTGACTAATCATCTTCAAATATGTCTACTGATTTTCCATCTATGCCTCTTACGGGCCTCAACTACTTCTTTTAATTAAGGACATCTTGGATCTTTTCCTTCCACAAACTAAAGTTACTACCATCAAAATTTCTAATGTTATATAGTTCCTTGTCCATTGCAAATGATGAAGTCATTTGTGTAAAACAACAACTAGCTATCATGTAACAATAACTAGAAAAACAACAAACTATACTATGAAATTGGCAAACTTTGTGCAACACTTGCTCAATATAACCAAATTTGAGAGAATATAGAAAATGAAACACATTTAGCAATAATGCATATATCGCTGTCCAAATACTATGAAAATCAATACATATAGTTAAAACATGATATTACAATATCAGCGCTTCCTTACAAATGTAGCATCATAGTAGCATCTAGTTGCTTAAAAGTGTTGAGAAATATACAAATGATGTGTGCTCTAGGAAGAGATTTCCTGAATCCCATATGCATAGTGAAGAGAGTGGAACAACCCAACTACTATAAAGCATTGTACTTGCAAGACGAGTAATGTGATATGATGGTAATTTTGTCCTTTCAGTTGAGAGTCTAAGTCATTGCCCAACTGCACAAGACTATGTTTATGAGTCCAAGCTAATCAATCTTGGAACCTAATTCACTTGTGTGACACTCCATCTTCAACTCTATGTCTTCATGAGTTCACTCTATCTCTTCAAGCCACCATAGCCATGCTCTAGATCCGTTCTTGTGTCATGGAATCAGAGCCCAATTGAGCATGGCCTAGCTCAATCTATCTCTCCTCTCTGCTCTCTCAAGCCTTCTCAACTTCAGTTCAACTCAAGGCTAGATGATGACCTCAATTTTCATCTTTATCTTCACTTGACATATTATGGCAGCCATAGCCAACAGCGCCCTGCTTGTTTGGAGGCCTTGGATCTAGCCAAAGAAGAGGAGATAGCCAATGCTTTGAACTAAGAAAACCTTCCTCTACTCAGAGTGCTTCAGGCCAGCACATGGAATCTTGATATTGGTCTCCTCCCTGCTCGACATTGTGCATTTTCCAGGTCGCTGCCTAGAACTGCACCATGATCTCAGTTTGTACAATCAGTTCGTCCTCCACGCGGCGCAATCTACCTTGCTGTCATAGGGACTTTGAAGACTATCTCATAGGCTATCTCTCCAACAAATCTTGTCCCAAATAGTTGCGCGTACGATCTGCTACAACCCAAAGATCAGTCGCCTGTTCACACAAACCCTAATTCCACCATAGCCATAAACTTAAAAAAGATTGGTAACGTTGCCTTTTCTCACTGCCATCATCAACAGTGATCTTGATCACTCTGATAGTATCTCTGAAGCCTACTACAGATCTGGAAGTGTCTAAGGAAGTTCAAAGATTACCCAAGAACATTGAGCCAAATATCAATATCTTCAAGACATAGTATCTATTGATACTCAAATAGTGCTTCTTGGCACTTGAGCTTTTCAGCTTACTCAAAAGTAACTCACCTTTTGACTCTTGTTTCAAAGAATATTCTTAGGTTGTGTAATGATCTAAAGTCACATTTATTCAATCTCTTATAAAAGGATAGACATTGCCCGAGATGTCTTGTGGTAAGACCTCCTTCTAAAATGACTGAACTAGAAGATATATCAAAGTTTAATGGTGAAGGTTTTCACGCTTGGAAGGAGAAGACCATGTACCATCTCATGAGGAAATACCTCTAGGATCTCTTTGAGGAAGATGATGTAGATGACTATGCTAAAGAGGAAGATGATGCAGAACAGTAGCCTAAAACAAAGGCATGGAAGAAGATGAACAACAAAGCCCTAGGTATTATTGCCTAGGGTCTATTGTCTGGGGTCTATTCGATGATGTATTACATTATATTTCTGGCATCAAGGATGCAAAGAAGGCATGGGAAGAACTTGACAAGATCTTTGGTACACTAGCAAAGAACTCAAAGGTAAAATTACTGATGCAATTTTATAAGTTGGATGTAAAAGGTAGTTCATCTATGATTGTACACATCAAAAAGTTCAAGAGCCTTAAAACTCAACTAGCAACTCTAAAAAAGAACATTGATGAGGATGAGGCAATAGCAGTGTTACTTGCCAGTTTTAATCATGAATCATATGAGAACCTTGTTTCAGCACTAAGTAATGTTCCCAGTCTCTCACTCAAAGACATTGAGCATTCACTGCTTGATGGAGAAAGAAAATTTAAAAGCAAGGATGTAAAAGAAACTAGCTCAAGGGAAAATGTCTTATACACCAAAGGAGTTGTTGGACCCAAAGGAAGAGGTCTAGGATTCAACACCGACAACAAAAGTAAAATGACATGTCATTATTGTGGTAAGACTGGCCATATTGCTAGTGAATGTTTCCACAAGAAAAGAGCACAACAGATGTAGAATGACCACCACCAAAACCAATTCATGAATGAAGAAGAAGATGCTTTCGCTACCATCAAAAACTCTGACAGATTGTTCTAAGGAATTTGTTCCCATAGTGGATTTACTTTGTAAAAACCCTTGCCAAAGATGTAAAGTCTCAAGCTTTAACTTGACTAGGCTGCATATGAGCTAGTCTCTTGGGCCAGGTTATCTGTTGGGGGAGCAAAAGCCAACAAGTGTAGTGACTCATCATTTGAGGGGGGGTGTTGAGAAATAGAAAAATGATGTATGCTCCATGAAGAGAAGTCCTGAATTCCATATGCATAGCGAGGAGAGTGGAACAACCCAACTACTATAAAGCATTGTACTTGCAAGATGAGTAATGTGATATGCTGGTAATTTTGTCATTTCAGTTGAGAGTCCAAGTCATTGTCCAACCGCACAAGACTGTGTTTATGAGTCCAAGCTAATCAATCTTGGAACCTAATTCACTTGTGTGATACTCCGTCTTCAACTCTATGTCTTCATGAGTTCATTGTATCTCTTCAAGCCACCATAGCCATGCTCTAGATCCGTTCTTTTGTCAATAAGTAGATCAAAAGACTCGTCTCCTTGAAACCTCTACAATACATCAAAGAATAGCATTCTTGCTCATTCACAAGTAAATATCCATAAATAGTATGACAATCTATGTAATTCAAGAATTGTACAACATATATGTCAAAATCTCTACTCTAGTAACATGCGTTGCATATAGTAGTAGTCAATAGCAATATCCAAAATTGTGAAATTTGTAATTTGTGACTTGTGTGCCAAAAAACAACTTGCAATGTGAAGTTGCTTATGTCAAGAAGCAATTTGTCTCATTGCTTACCTATATTAATAACATGTATATACAATCTCTATAGTGAATACTATAGTCCTTGATCTATTTTATAATTTTTGAATAACCTATGTAGAGTTGCAAAAAAGACAAAACAACACGTGCAACACTTATAGGTCAAAGATATAGCCCAAAATAGCATCATATTGAAAAGTAGAGTCTAGACTAAGTTCTTATGTATCAATCTAAGAAATTTTTTATCTCGTTGCACATGTCAGATCTCATCCAAAACAAAGATTGTGAATATTTTTGTTGGTAGCATTGGTTGTAGGCTCCCTCCCATTCTAGCTGAAGGCTCCCTTCAATACTAGCTAAAGGCTCCCTTCACACATCAAATCTCATTCAAAAAAAATATCATAAAGATTTATGTTTGATAGTGCTAGCTACAGACTCCTTCTTGCTCTGATACTAAGGAGAATGGACACACACACACACACACACACACACACACACACACACACACACACACACACACACACACACACACACACACACACACACACACACACACACACACACACACACACACACACACACACACACACACACACACACACACACACACACACACACACACACACACACACACACACACACACACACACACACACACACACACACACATGCACGCACGCATGCACGTGTGTGTGTGTGTAGAGAGAGAGAGAGAGAGAGAGAGAGAGAGAGAGAGAGAGAGAGAGAGAGAGAGAGAGAGAGAGAGAGAGAGAGAGAGAGAGAGAGAGAGAGAGAGAGAGAGAGAGAGAGAGAGAGAGAGAGAGAGAGAGAGAGAGGACACTATGTTTGTGGTGCCTCCTAGTAGTTCTCTTGTGAGCAACATCTTATTGTCACTCAAAAAATAAAGAATACGTGTGTGTATATATAGTTAGGGTTGGTTGGTGAGTATAATATTAGTGGTCAAGGACACACACACACACACACACACACACACACACATAGAGGACACTGTATTTGTGGTGCCTCCAATAGTTCTCTTGTGAGCATCATCTTATTGGCACTCAAAAAATAAAGAATAAGTGTGTGTATATAATTAGGGTTGGTGAGTATAAGATTAGTGGTCAAGGACATTGGTTTATCCTAACAACTAGTTAGTCTATGTGTTTTGTGTTCCTTTTAAATTTAAATAATATTTTTACCACTTATTACAAATGAATATCAATGCATTATATGCAAGTAGAATTTCAATTTTCCATGAGAAAATGAATATCAGTGCAGTATATGACATTAGGCTTTCAATTTTCCATGAGTAATGTGACTCAATGTTGTGCAAGTACTACTTTGGTAGTGGTGCTCAAGCAAACTCTTTACTTTGCAACTCAAGTGTGACATGCAAAAATAAGCATTAAGCCACATTTAGTACAATGTACTTTACAATTTATTAACTCTCTTTTGAATGATTCAATCACTTGTAACTGTTCACTAGATCAAGGCTACTAGCGATAAACACCATGGAAACAATATTCTGTATGGATCTTCTTGTAGAGGTTTTGGATGTGGGTGATGCAATCTTGGATTTTTCCCTTTTCTTCTAGCTCACATCATGAGCTCAAATAATAGGTTATCTACATACCTAGCTTAGGGAATCTCTTGATAAAGAGATCCTTGAGCACATTGAAAATTTTGCATTCATCTGCATCATCTATTTGAACCTCAAAGGTTGTTAGCCTCATAGACCTATTCAAAATTTCCACGAAGCTATAGGGATTGTCCCTTGCTTTTTCTTCTTCATCTTCTTTGTGACTATCAAAATTTTTTCTTAGTTTTTAGTGTTGGTGGGTGTTATTCCTAACCCAACTAGGATTGAGGCTACGAATGTCATGCTACCTTGCTCGTTAGCCAAATTATTTAGCAAACACGTGGTCAAGAGCTCAAATGTGGTGAGTTCTTCTTCAAGGACTCTCTCCCTATCAAAATTTCTCTCATTGTAATTCTTCCTACAAATGTTATGTATGCTTTGCTAGCTTGGCTCCTCTCCTTCGCCTATTTATCATTTATACCTGCATGAATCTTGCCACTTATTGTAGTAGTTCCTTTCCTAGTCTACTTTACTTTTCCAAATCTATTATTATCTCATGTGATGACCTTCCCACATACACTATCCTTGCCTTCTAATTAGATTGCACTAATATTTGCCAAATTTCTATGGAAAATTTTGTAGGGCCACAATTTGATTTGAGCTTGAAGCAGATATGGCCTCTAACTCTTCTTATTTGATCAAGTTCTTGATAAGGTTAATCCATTCAAGAAGGGGGTAGTGGATTTGAGAAACATGACTCACTCTAAAGTTTTGCCAAGTGGGTGTTGCATTTCACACTAGATGCTCCAATGTCCATTGCCTAATTTACTCTTTGTCAAGTGTAACTCTAGGACATTTTCGAATATAGGATTTGTCTTAAAAAGATGTTAAATATATCAAGGTATTGACTTAGAGTTAGCTAATGGTTGGTTCTTTGTCATTCTATTTCTCAACTTCATGGCCTCTTCTTCCTTACTTGTTTTGACTTGGTTCATTCATCAGTTGTTCCTTTCTTGAGTTAGTGTTGGACCTCCAAGGAGAATGGAGATTATAGTATGAGAGAGAGAGAGAGAGAGAGAGAGAGAGAGAGAGAGAGAGAGAGAGAGAGAGAGAGAGAGAGAGAGAGAGAGAGAGAGAGAGAGAGAGAGAGAGAGAGAGAGAGAGAGAGAGAGAGAGAGAGAGAGAGAGAGAGAGAGAGAGAGAGAGAGAGAGAGAGAGAGAGAGAGTATTTGTGGTACCTCCAATAGCTCTCTTGGGAGAAATGCCTTATTTCCTTATCACTCAAAGAATAAATAATGTGTGTGTATATATAAATAGGGTTAATGAGTAAGATGGACCAGCCACATTGGTCTTTACTCCAGCAACCTTCCACTAAAAGGCCAATGTGCCTTTAAGGGGGACAAAAAATGAGAGAATGTGTGAGATATAATACATATGAGTTTCTCATGAAATGCCCATCAACTCCATGCAATATGCAAAGTTTTTGGAGGAAAAAATCTTGGTGAGAAGATCTACATGGTTATCATTTGGATGAACTTTGATACTCTCAACTCACTTATTCTTAATCACTTAAAGAATGAAGTGATAATCACTTCTATGTGCCTGGTTTTTGTCTGAAACACAAAATTCTTGCAAAGATGATGGCAAAATAACTATCATTGTGCAACAATGGCATGTTTTCATCAAGGCCCAAGTCTTTGACTAGATGACTAAGCCATATGGCTTATTTGCATGCCTCTATGGCTATACTATACTCAGCTTTAGTTGCCATCCATTTTTGTTACTGAGATATCCACGATATTGCACTTCCATACAAGGTAAAACATAGCATGATGTCGACTTCCTATTATCGACATTTCCTACATAGTCTACATATGTGTATCCAATTACACCACCACTACTTCTCCCAAAGCATATGCACATATCTCTTGTGCCATTTAAGTACCTCAAGTTGCCTTTGATAGCTTCCCTCTTGCTAGGATTAGACATGTTACTCACTACTTGCACTACAAAGGTAATGTCCAAGCAAGTGGCAGTCATAGCATACATGAGACCACCCACACATGATGAATATGGAGCCTTTTTCATTTCAGCTCTCTCCTTATTAAATTTGGGACCACCATCAAAAATAACTTTCACATATGGAGCCGATGGAGTACTAATTTCCTTCCCCCATCCATATTGAAATGTTGCAACACTTTATTTACACAATTCTTTTGGAACAATACAATAATCTCTTTGTCATATCTTGGTTATATGCATACTAAGAATGTGACTTGCATGTCCCAAATCCTTCATTTCAAATATTTACATCAACATTTTCTTCAAGGCATCAATCTCATACTCATTTTTTCCAACTATCAACATACCATTCATATAAAGGATCAACACTATTAAGATGCCATCTTTAGCCTCTCTTGAAGGGAGTGAGTAGCGTTGAAGAGGAAGCACAGAGCAAAAGCAAGAGCTATGGTGGAAGGAGAGAGAGAGAGAGAGAGAGAGAGAGAGAGAGAGAGAGAGAGAGAGAGAGAGAGAGAGAGAGAGAGAGAGAGAGAGAGAGAGAGAGAGAGAGATGTGGGAACTCAGACATTCATAATGTGTGATAGTCCTTCCCTTTATTCAAATATCATTGAAATAATAAAGAATAAGTTGACAGTGATGGGTGCGCGTTGTTGCCACCTGTAGTGTACAAGTGCACGGGTAATTAATATGTGGTGCGGGTACTATCAGTGTAACTAATATATGAGTGGCTAGGCACATATGCCTTTACCCCCAACAACCTTCCTCTTAAAGGTGAATGTTTCCCTAATGAGGAGAGAACAATAAAAAAGTGACAAAGTACAAATGTACATAAGTACAATAGGATGAAGAAAGATGCCATCTCATCCAATTAGGAAGGCAAAATGCTCCGCTGTGAGAGACTTTTAGTGAGTAGATATGTAGGATTTTGGTCAGTTAAGATCTTGACAAGCTCAATGGACTTGTCCTTAATGACCTCTCAAATAAGGTGGTAATGCACCTCAATGTGCTTTGTCTTCACATGGAAGTACAGATTCTTGGCCAATTGAATAGCACTCATAGAAACCGAATGCAATGTAGGGACCACATCAATAATGTCAAGGTCTACCACTAGACAATCTAACTAGAGAGCCTCCTTGCAAGCCTAAGTGGATGTAACATACTCTACCTTTGTAGTAGAGAGAGGGTTGCGCATTACTGTACCCTGGACATCCAAGAAACAACACCTCAAGCAAAGCTGAAGACATAACTAGAGGTGGAATTCTTACTATCTCTTCATGTCCTACATAATCAGAGTCAGTGTATCCCACGGCTCATGTATTCTTGCCACCGTAATAGATGCACATAGTTGTTGTGCCCTTTAGATACCTTATGATACCCTTGATGGCATCCCAATGCCATAGCCATATAGCATGCCACAACTCCCATTGTAAATGCTATGTCAAGGCAAGTAGCTATCATGGCATTCATTGAATTGCCCACTTTGGATATAAGGGAGCTTGGCCATCTTATCCTTCTACTCATGAGATTGTAGACAATTGGCCTAACTAAACTTCATGTGAGAAGGTAAAGGATAGCCAATAGGATTAACATTCTATAGATAAAACTGCCCAAAGACCTTCTAGATGTATTCCTTTTATGACAAATAAAGGAGCTTCTTAAAACAATCGTGTGTAATGCACATCCCAAGAATATGTAAGGTGTATCCCACATCCTTTATCTCAAAGTTCTTCGTGAGCCCTTTCAATGTATCCAACTCATCATGAGCGCTCCCAACAATTAACATATCATCCACATAGAGAATCAAAATTATAAGCTCTTCTTGAGTAGTTGACCTTTCAAGGTATCCAACTCATCATGAGCACTCCCAGCAATCAATATATCATTCGCATAGAGAATCAAAATCATAAGGCTGTTATCACGAGCCTTTTTTATGTATAAACACGGATCCATATATGCGAGAATATCCCTGTGAATGCATAAAAGCATCAAACTTATGGTACCATTCCCTGGGTACCTACTTAAGGCCATAAAGGCTCTTCCTCAATTTGCACACTAGGTGGTCCCTGCTAGGTTTTGCAAAGACCCTTAGCCTATTCCATGTAAATCTCATCGTGTAAGTCCATGAAGAAAAGCATCTTGACATCCATCTGATAAAGATCCAAGTCAAGCTAAGAAACCAAAGCCAGTATCAAACATAGTAGTCATATTCACAACAAGAGAAAAGACTTCATCAAAGTCCACACCATGCTTCTGCTTGAAACCCTTAGCAACCAATTTGGCCTTGTATGCTGGCTTGGGGTGTCTAGGGGTACTTTTCAACTTGTATATCCACTTGCATGGCAAAGCAAGCTTTCCACTAGGCAAAGAAACCGAGTCCCACATATGAGTTTTCTTCAATGAGTCATACTCTAACTACATGTCCCTCTCCCAAGAGTAACTATCACCTTTGCACATGGCCTCATCATAGGTAAGAGTCTCACCATCATTTGTGACCATAATATAATTCATACATCTTGTGGAGCATCAGGGATTTGGGCCACTTGAGCATCAGCCATCACTGTTGCAAGTTGTTTAGCTAGCTATACAGTAGTAGGAGGCTCCTCCTAAAATATCACCTTGCATACCTCAACAATATGCTTAGACTGCTTATGCATTTTCTCTTGATGAAAAATAACATGATGGCTGTGGATAACCTTTCAAGCCTGCGGATCCCACAAGCAATAGTCCATCTTACCTACATCTCCATAACCAAGAAATATACATTTTCTAGACTTAGGATCCAACTTATTGCACTTGTCGCTGGCAACATGGCAGAAAACCTCACAACCAAAGACATGCAAATGAGTATATGAGGGAGGTTTTCTAGACCATACCTCCTCTGCAACGTGATATTCAAGAGTAGTACATGGGGATCGACTTATCGTGTATGTGGAGAGAGCTCACAATCAACTACCAAGACCCACAGACTGCTTATTGTTTCAAGTGTTTCAAGTGTTTCAAGTGAGCTCTAATGGCTATCTCTCACCTAGCCAACACGCCTTCAAACCTACGAGTGTAGTCATCTTATCTTGATGCGAAAATGAGTTGCCTTCTCCCTCACACACACCAGTAGCTCTACGATCCTAGATGCTAGCTCAAGCATCCTCAAGCCTCCTCCATCAAGCTCCATCCACCATAGCCATACACGCGTGAGAGAAGAGAAGAGAAGAGAAGAGAAAAGAAGAAGAGAAGAGGAGATGGTGAAGAGCTTCACCCTCTTGATCCCTCACTCCCTCACACTCTCATACTCCCTCTCTCAAGAGCACACACACAAGCAAGGTGAAGAGAAGAAGAGAAGAAGAGAGGATTGTTGTTAGCCACACACCAAAGAATGAGCTTCTATTCACTTTTTGAACTTTATATACAAGCCCTAAAATCCCATAAGCACCCATCCCTTTTTACATGACTGGCCATTGTAGCAAGGTCATTTTTCCTATTTCCCTCTTCTTGCCTCATGTCTTAAGCCTACACCTATCTATTCTTTTACAAATGGCATAGAAGGGAGCCTGGCGCTCTTTTACAAGAGTTTTTAGAGTTTTTTGAGGCGCATTCCATTTAAAATTGCATTTTTTTCCTCAGCTTAGCTTTAGGGGCCCCCTCCGTGCCTTTGCTCTTTTTCTGTCATTTTTCTGCTCTTTGCTTCATATTTTTGCAATCTTGAATTGAGGTTAACATTACTCCCCTCCGAGATGGGTGTCAGTCCCATGGCACTTCGAGCTCTTTGTTGCGGAAGGGTGGACAAGTGGTTGGTGGGGTGATGATAGGGCCACATATAGACTCCGTTGATTGGGAAGCTTTGGTAATAATTTGGGTGGAGAATTCAAAGTATGTTGAGTGGATGATGGGGGCCTCCGAAGTTGGTGGTTTGCAACATCTTGTTGTACCTGAAAGGAGATAGTGCTCTACCTAAGGGGAGTTTCTACCTCACCATGCAGTGCTCTGTGCTCGTGCTAGTGGAATAGGGAGTTGGGTCTAACCACGGGCAGCCTGGGTGATGTCTCACACTTGAGGATCCTGTTCATGCGAAGGGAGGTGGGGTGTGTATAGCTTAGGGTGAGAGGTCACCATAGGCGAGTGTTACCTCCCTAAGTATGTCTTGCCCTTGAGGTTCCCTAAGCGTGAAGTGGGGAGTCAAAAAGGGCTAGGGGGTTAGGAACGGAGTCGGCCGACCAAGGCCATCGGATTTGCCTAACTTGAGGACCCCTAGGTGTGTAGTGACTGTGAGCTATGTGCTGTGAATTGTGTTTTGACGTGTTGTGTGCTTCTTTCAGTGTTATTTGTTTGTTGTCTTTGTGTTTGGCCTTCTCTTTTCTTTTCTTTGCTTTTTTAAAAAAACTTGTTGAGTTACATGATTCTGACAGAAGCTAATTGCTAGTTATCATCATTAGAATGTGGTGGGGGAAGGGGATTTAATGGAGCAACTCAAAAATTTCCAGCTCTGCACGTAACCCTTAAGGTTCAAGCGGACATGGAGAGAGGTGGTGGAGAGGAATGGGTGGTTATAGTGGGTGAATTGGCTATCACTCATATCCTCGAGAATGGCTAGGCAGAAGAGGAAGGTAGAAGGCTAGCTCACATCATTAGGCGGGCCATTGTGTAGCTATCTATGGCATTAGGATAAAAAAAGAGTGGGGGGAGACCACGTTCTAACAGGGTGGGTTCTTGCTTAAGTATGATTTTTAATAGCCCAAGGTAGTTGCATGTGGTAATGAAGGCGGGATTAGGACAAGAGGAGAAGTCAATAATGAAGCGGGTCATGGTAGCATCTAGGCTGTCTGAGGTGAAAGTGAAGGCTTGTGCTAAGATAGTAGTACGGGGGTTATATATGATGGGGAAGTCGTAGCGACCATGGATGTTTGTATCAAAATCTACTCCTACCCTATGAGGATACACCATGAAGGTGGGGTTGTTTCTCTCAAAGAGGAGTATATTACAAAATGCCATCTAGGAGAACACATTGTCGTCACAAATGCGTCTCCACCACAGTGGTTGGCACTCGTATCCGGGCACAAACCGAGCCTTTTCAAAAACCTTATTTTGCCAATACTCCACATCCTCGGTGCCCTAGAGGGTGGGATTCTTCTCTCTTTCTTCCAGCCATTGTTGGCCTATAGTCGGCTTCCAACACCCATCACCTATTCCACTACTTTAAGGAGAAGGACTCTGCGCAGGCTATTGGGGAGGAGAAAGTGAAGTTAAAAGGCTGTTTCTCTTTTTCTTGTCCCTCCCAGACTACGAGTTCTGCATGGAAGCTGGCTGGTAGGTCACTTGGGCATGGTGGAAGAGATGCGGATGGCTATGCCATAGGTTTGGCCCTCAATATATGTCTGGCTTCTTCCACCATTTTCTTTCTCTTTTTCCTCAGAGCAATTTTTCTTTCCGCAGATGTGTTTGTTGACTGCTGTTGTTCTTCAAAGTGGGGTGGAGGGGGTTGTGGGATCACTTCTTCTTCGAATCTTCCCATGTGAGATTGCAGTTTGGCTTCACCCCTTTGATGATCTTCTTGATGTACCTCCTCTACAAACCCCAGTGCATCAGGTACTTGCATTGTTTATCAAGGCTCAACCCAACTGCAACGGGTTGTGGTGGCATGTATAGCCCTTCGAGCTATGCTCAGCTTCTTCTTTACCACCTCAAGGGACTCCCTTTCCTTCGTGTGAGTGGCATCCCCATCAGAGTATTCAGGAAAGCTTGTTGTTGAGTATTGAAGCCCACTTGGGCTACCTCTACTCTTCTTTCTGCTAGGACTTTCTCTTTTTCCCCGAGAGAGCCAAGCGACGCACCAAGGTCTTCACTCTTCGTTCATTTTGGCATGCCTACTCTTCGGCTCTCTTTTTCATCTCCTCCATACTTTCTCCTTGTCTTTGTACCAGGGCCATGAGTCTCCTGCTCCTGGTCTTCCAATTCCCTGCTCATTCTCTCCTGCTCTTTTCTTTCAAGGCTCAACTTTTCGGTCATGGTTTCCATCTCTTTGTGGTGTTGCTCCTCTTCTTGCTCCCTTTCTTCTACCCTTGCGGCAAACTCTTCCATGCCTCGTTCAATCCGATCTGTTTTTGTTGCCAAATCATCATGTTGCATGATTAAAATTTTATATTCTCTCTGCATTTTCACTAGCTCTTGATTTTCATCTTCAAGCTATTGCCGCTAGCTTTTCTCCTTGTCATCTTTGGCCTTTAGTTTTTGGTTTAGATCAAAGATCTCCTTCTGTTGCATAGCTATTTGCCTCGTCTTTTCAAGCTGGAACGTTGCCACCAACTCCTTTTCCACTTCCAACTCAGCCACCGCTATCTTTCTTTCCTCCTTTGTCTTCTCTAGCTGAGAGAGCAGTTCAGCAACATATTCATCATAGTTTGATGGTGGCGTCATAGTAGTAGGGATTGGAGTGGCTCAAGCTTCCACCTTTTGGCGTTTCGGATCTTTCCTAGACTTGACATCTGTGGCTGGTCTTTTTTGCCTAGTGGCCGTAGTATCCACACTCTTTCCTTGGGCCAATTCCTTATTAATGAAGTACTACATCCAGGCCACAAAATTGTTTACATCGACACTAGCTGGGATGCTTGGAGTGAGAGCGGTTGCTTCGTTGGTGGGCACAAAGAGGGGCGGGATGGGATGGATGGGAGCCTTGCCCTTACCTTCAATGACCACATGTGGCATGACTTTGGGTACACGAGTGCTTAAGCCAGGTCCCTCATCCCTGGGCGGACTTAAAGCCCCCAAGTCATCGAGTCAGTTTTGCTATTCTATGGACTGAGGAGTTGCTTCGGCCATGTCTTCCTCCTCCTTTCTCCTCAACTCTGCCTCCTTTTCCGCAGCTCTTCTCTCTCTCTCTCTTCCTCTATTTTCCTTGATTCTTTTGCCAGCTTTTCAGCTTCTTCCTTCTCTTTCTTCTTCCTCTCTTCAGCTTCTTTTAGGGATTTCCTTTTGCCTCTCTCTAGATCTTCTTTTTCCTTCTTCCTGCCCTCATCCCATTTCTTCTTCTGAGCTATCTTTTTAGTGGGCTTCTTTGCTTTTTTCCTTCTGGATTGAGCCTCCTAATCCTCCTTCTCTATCTCAGTTTTTGTCCTATTGCTCAATGGTTCTTTCTCTTGTTGGATCGGTGACCTATTTGGAGTCTCATCCTCTCCTTCCTCTCCTTGCTAAGCTTCGTTTACAGCCTCCTGGGATGATGGCTGTTAGCACACTTCCATATCCGATGAAAGAGGCTTTCGATGAAGGTTTCTTTCTCTCGGTACTTTTTTAGAGGCTGGGGACTCTCCGCCTGCCGGTCTTGTTGCCTAGAGCTAGTGCTTTAGCTGCTTGGTCTATAGTCTTGCGCACATAGTCGTTCCAGTCTACCTCATCCAAGGTGTGGGCTGCCACATTCTCTAGCACATGCACACTAATTCAATGCATGAGGGAGTTACAACACTGGCTAGAGAAGAGTGAGTGTACCAATTTTGCATGCATGTGGGCCTCAGTATTGGGGATATCTGTAAGCTGATGCCGTCCTTTGTCAAAACATCCTCTCTCTTCATCTTTAGCATATCATACACATCTCTCTTATGTTTCTTCTCCACCTTAGGTTCCAACCCCAACGCCTTCTCCACCAAGGCTTGGTTCAATGGCACCTGCACTTGTTTAGCATTCTCCCCTCTTCCCATAGTCACCGTTTCGCATTCTTGATTGGGGTTGTACGTTCTCAGAAATTCCACACACTTTGTGTGGTTAGGCTCCTGTGCAAACTTCTCTACGTACTTTGAGAGGTTACACTATTCCACCACTCTCCTTTCAGCCTCCTCCTTGGCTGCCACCTCCTCGAGGTTGTGGATATTGTGAAATTTCAGCTGATTATAAGCACAGTTTTGTAAGCTGATGTCATACCGTATCCTCTCCTCCTCCATGAAAGGGAGTCAATGAGCATGATCTTGCTGCGACATCTTTCATTCCTGTCATGAACCATGATTCCCATTAGTACTTTCAAAATAATTATTTGCCGAAAAGAAAGACTTCATGTTTGTTGAATGAAAACATTTAAGCTCTGAAATAAACTTTAATTTCAAACTTTTCACCCTTTATTAAAAAAATTTTGTGACATTTTTCCTCAATCACAAGTTAACATGTTTATTTCCTTTCTGCGTTTAAGTGTAAACTGAGGTTTTCACTGCGGTGCGTTTTTTCTTATGTGTTTATGCGTTTGCTTGATTTTGATTGGTTCTGATTTGACTCACCTTACCCCCTCCCCTTTTGGATGTGAGAAGAATCCCTCGTAGGATTGAAGGTTAGTGGGCCAAGGGCATTTAGCATACGGGTCGAGTGTTTACCTTCACATGAGCCAAGTATAGAAGTCTGGATTGTATTCCAAATGAGCTTCACGGTCTAGATTGAAGGGTCGTCTGCCTACGTGTAATGTAAGTAAGTACATCCATTAGGAAGTCACCAAAATCGATACGGCTAGCAATATGTAACTCTTCCTCGGTCAGGAGGTGATCAAGGTAAGGGTGTCCTTTGATGTGCTCTTCCATGGGTCGGTCACAAATAGTTGTTAACACCCTATACGAGGTTGGAGCAACATAAGTTGGGTCATACTCCGCCAATGTCTTGATTGCACATCGCTGCTCAATGTTGGTCATTATTTGGCATCCTTCGAGTTCCCATTGCAATCGAAGAGCATACCGGTTTTGTAAGAACAAGGATTCGATTTCAGTAAGCTGTTTCAACTCCTCGGTTTCTTGGTCAGTGAAGCAAAAGTAGCTCGCTTATCGTATGACATAATGAGACATTTGATGGCTTGCTCTCTAGATATCTCAATGCTGAGCAACTCTGCATTTGAGTGGGGTGCTTTGACAAATGCGAATTCGAATGTGTCCCATGAACAAGGCATCATACAAACTTCGGTTGCTAAGGGCTCTTGCAACAGGTCCAAGTCCAAGCGGTCATAGCTCAAAGCCAACGACATGAATGTGGTATCTAAGCATCTAAGGTAAGCAATCACATCATCCACTATGTCTTTGGCTAGATCTGCAACCTGTGTCAAGAATGATTTTCTCTCATAGGAGGGCCTAAGGCATGCAAGTGGTTGGGGTTTGACAGAACTAGAGAGTTTGGCAGTAGATGGTTGCGGTTTCGGTTGTTCTTGAGATTGCGGTTGGGTCCCTTGCACAACGGGCTGGGGACTGCTAATGGGGCATTGCAACTTGCGAGTGCGGCTTTTTGAGTCTTGGTAGAATTACATGGTACTAGTTTGGGAGTAGTAGGCTGAGATTTGGGCTGATAGACTTGATCGGTCTTCATAGGCATAATCAACTGTGTCTATGGTCTTGGTGTCTCGAGGCTTATGGGGCTTTAACCCTAAACATGTTGTATGGCTAGGTACGGTTAAGCGTGAGGGTGGCGTTTGATCATTGCCTTTGGCTATTTTAGCCTTAAGGATCCATATCCAGGCATTACCCTCATAATAGCCTTTTGATTGCAATAGGGTCTTAGAAACCCATTGAGGCTTGACCGTATGTCGATGTATGTAGCTTTGTCTTGGCTTCCTAGGTTTTAAGGTTGCGTTCTTAGCCTTGTGAAGCTGTGGTTGATTGCTCCTCGATGGTAGGCTTTGATGTTTAGGTACCCATATGAACTGGGGTTCATGGGCATTAGCTTTGGCCTTAGTGGGTTGCTAGCATAGAGGCTTGGCGGGTTGTGACAAGTCACAACCCCTCTCCTTAGACTTGGATGTAGGTGTTTCTACCAGTGGGCTTTGCGGATCTCGTAGGAGTCACGCAACCCTTGTTGAAGGCTGCTACTATGCGGACATTGCCAATGGTAGGCAGATATGCTGCGACTCATAATTGACATTGCAGTGAGCTTGATTTTTAAAGGTTCGACCTAGCAACGAATTCATGCCTGCATCTTTAGTGTTTGGCAACACATAAAAGATCATTGGTATGCTCTCAAACTTGATAGAAACTGTAGCCCTACATTTCCCTAGGAGTGCATATGATCGGCCCCCATATGGGCTTAGTTTGGCAGTAGTGGGGTGTAATTGTGGTTTGCCAATGTGGGTCCAATGATTGTGGATTAAGACATTAACATCTGCTCCCTCATCAATCAAGGCGTTGAAAGTTCATGTCTGCTTGGCAATGACCGTGATGCGGGCCTCATTTTTGTAGTCAATCTCTATGATTGTGGCTACTCGTACCTTGACAGGGGATTCTAACATTGGTGGTTCATGCAGAGGATGAGTGGGAGGGCAGTACTTCTTGATGCTATTGCCATTGAAAAAGCCTATGCCCTCGCCTTTCAGAGTCTAGAGTTCGACATTACCAGTTCGGCTGATGGCACGAACCTTGAAAGGCCCTAGACCTTTAAGCTTTATTTTTTGTTTATGCCCCTTAACGGAGTATAAGAGCACTAGGTCTCCCTGTTCAAAGTTGTGCTTCTTGACATGCTTGTCAAACCAAATTTTGCGTCGTATATGAGCGCATGGGTAGCTAGAAGTCGAGTTTTTGAGAGGCATTCGAGTTCAACTAGACATTCCGTCCATGCCTCCTTCCCTTCCCATTGTTTGTGAAGTGTGATCCTCAAGCTAGGAATTAAGAACTCTACAAGTAAATTTGCTTCAGTCCATAGGTTAACCTAAAAGGCATTTGGCCTACAGCCGTTTTATAGGCTGTGCAGTAAGCCCACAAGGTTGCCATCAACTTGTTATCCCAGTCCCTGTGCGAAGCAGGGACTACCTTGGTCAGGATGTTTATTAGAATTTTATTTGTGGATTCCGCCTGGCTATTTGCTTGAAGGTAGTATGGCGAGGATTTTCGATGGATAATTAGAAAGGTGGATAAAGGATGCGCAATCACCTCATTAATGAAGTGTGTGCCCTGGTCGTTAACCAATTTGATGGGGTAGCTAAATCGTGAGATTACCTACTCCCATAAGAACTTGACAGTCGTTCTAGTATCATTCTTTCTCGTAGCTCTTATTTTTGCCCATTTCGTTAGATAGTCAGTGGCTATAATGATGTACTTGGCTTCGAGTATTGTGCCACAGGACTAATAGGTCCTACGAAGTCAATTCCCCATTTTTTGAAGGGTTGTCGTGCAATTATTGGGGTTAGCTCCATCTGCTCCTTGCGAATCAGGACCCTTGTCTGCTTTAACACTCATCACTGTGCTTAACAAATCGTGCGGCATCGCGAATAAGTGTGGGCCACCACAGTTGAGACTACAGTACCTTGTGGGTTGTCGTATCTCTGCTAAAGTGTCCTCCAATGATTCCGCTATGTGCCTCTAAGAGCGCATCGTGCATCTCATGCTCGCATATGAATCTACGCAACAATCTGTCTTGCCCTAGCCTATATAGCTGGGTCTGCTATCAATTGTTAGGGTTGGATCTTGAGGATGAGTTGCCTAAGTCGGGCTTTCTCCATCGGTTGTTCAGGTAGTCCATGCTCAAGCACTTGGACTCTGTTGTCTGCCCAATATGGCATCAAGTCGGCTCGAAATAAGTCTCTCTCATTATTAGGAAAAAAATGAACCCACAAACGGGCCTTTTAGCCCCCCCTCTCTCCTCTTTAAAACAAGGAAAAGAGGAGAGAAGAATAGTAAAATAATCCTCCTCTCTCTCCACTTTTGAAATCTCGTTTTGCCTTTTTTATATTATTGACAAAGATATACTCAGATTCCTTCTCTCTCCTCATTCAAGAAGTATTTTTCAACCAAATTTTATATTAAAAAAGGAGTTAGCTACGTGAGTGTGGTGCTTTGTTTTCAATGCAAAATGATTAGTAGATACGAGGTAATTGATGTTTAATCGAGAACAAGGAAAATGAAATTTCAAAAGTTTCTTTTAAGATATTTTGGGGATTTTTTATATCCTAGCTTTTGGTAAAAAAACAAACCAATTGGTCAAATTTTGTGTTTTTTGGAGATCTTTTTGGAGGCAAAATAGAAATATCTAAAAGACGAAAATTCTTGGACATCCCTAGCCTCTGAGCTATTTCCCCCCATATCTATACTCTCTCATGGCTCTATTGTGACCTCTTCTCTGTGTTTATGCAACCTTCATTAACAGAGTAAATTACTTACACCCTCCTTTCCCTTGGCACCTTTGTGTGCCTCTCTGTGCATCTCCACTCTACCTCTTGTGACGACCAATTAGGCTCACCGTTTCTATTAATAGTAAAATGAATACAAGAAAGAAGGAGTTGCATATTGAGGTAGAGATTGAATATGCCCCATTATTCAAAAGAACCCAGTGTACCAGTGTCAACCCTCAGGTTTTACAGAGTTACAAGCAAATGGGATTGAAACATGTGGATTTGTTGGTTGATGGGGGAATCTACCCAATTGACCCCTTAAACAATAGACCTCCAACTTTCTCAGGAATCACAAATTTGCTGAAGTATGTGTGCGAGGGTGAAAATGGGTTACTTGGTTATACTAGGCGGCTCAATGATCAGGCATTCAAAGTATTTACAACTTGCCAAGCAACCATAAAAATTTGCCATGATGTGATCGTTGCACATCAACTTCATATACAATAGCTCATAGGACAAGTGGTACAATTGAATGACACTGTAATTCAACAAAACAATCAAATTATTTCAATGCAGGACACTATCCATGACATTGGTATCTCATATGAGGAGGCAAAGGCACAATTGAAAGACTTGAGAAAGATCAATAGCAAGCTAACACAGGAGCACAAACGAAAGAAGAAGCCAATCAATGAGTTAATTGTGAATAGTAGCCAGTGGAAGTGACGTATCAAAGCATGTAAGGTAGCTCAAAAAGAGAACCTAGGTGAGAGTGAGGTTGGATCGTGTATTGGTAGATTGCTGAAGGCAAGTACACTGGAAAACGCTTTGAGCAATTGTAAGTTTAAGGCTGTGAAGGAAAAAGTGATTGAGTGCACATTAAAAGATGTGTCAAATGAGTTCTCAACTGTGGATGCACAATCTATTTGTGATAGGGCCGGCATTAGCACAACGACTTACTCAAAGATATTCAAAGGTGTGAAGGCTGGGTTTGGTCATGTGCTTGAAGAGAAATAGAATCGTGCCTCTTCCTCAACCTTCAAAGTTAATAAAGGCTCGACGGCAACTTAATACAAAGGTTTTGGAGTTGATAGGAGATCCCATGCATGTTCAATGTGTGGAAACACTAAAGGTTGGGACCAAAAAAGCATATGAGGTGAAGTTCGCCGAACTCAATAATTACTATATAGATTTGAACAAGGTGCAGTCGGAAATGGTAATGTACAACAATATGTCTGTTGAGGAATGTAATGGTAAATTGTAGTTTGTTATAGAATTAGATGAAAGTGAGGTCGTTAAAGGAGTAAAGCTTGAAAGAGTTAGTGTAACTCTGATGAATAGAGCTTTACAATTCGACAAGAACAACCCAGGGAACTTTAGTGTTCAATCTGAGCGCCATGTGTGGTGGCTTGCTTCATTTGAAGTTCCTAAGGAAACATTTGAGGTGTTGTGGCTATTCTTTATGCACACAACCATTCCAAGCATCATCGATCGTCAGGAACATGGTGAGATGCTCTCGGTTGAAGGGTATGGTCAATACTTGGTTGAATGGCATCTTGCAGGAGACTTGAAAACTTTAAAATGCATGTGTGGAATCTCCAATGATGCAAATACAAAGAATCCATGCCTATATTGCTTGACAGAGAGGGTGGAAGGAAAGGACGGAAAGAAGAACTGGTGAAAGGTGACAAGTGCTGCACCGACATGCAATAGAGAAGATCCCACTTGGAAGCCCATCTTCAACATTCCCTTGGATCGTATTCACATTTGTTCATTGCATGCTTTTGTCAGAATCGTGGAGAAACTTGTATATGAATACATTTGCTTTACTTATAGGATGCAACCAGAAAAAGAAGCCATTGCAACGTGTAGGAATGTGGAGTGAGTGCTATCAGAAATTGGGCTACACAAGCATCAAGTGACCATTGAAAAAGATGAGAAGAGATCAGGAAAATCTGGTAACTTGCCAAAAAAGCCTTGCTTTGGAGGAGTAAAGGCTAGGAAGTTTCTCTTAGTACCCATCAATGAGGAAGGGAATGTCATGGTTCATAGGCTATAGGACTACGATGGGTGGAAAGAGTTACGTTTTGCAATTCCTGATCGAAGTAATGGAGGAAAAATAAGATTGGCCAAAGCTAAGTTTTGGATAAGTCTTAACAAATTGGCTCCCTTACTTTGCAAGATGGTGTTTAACAATGAAGATAATCAAGAATTTATCAATGATGTGCATAGCTTCTACGAAAACATGGTGGAAGCATGGGGCAAAAGCTCTATCACACATTACATGGTGCATATTAAGTTAATATTTTAAAATTGTATGAATTGTATAAACTATTGAGCATAGTTTTACTCATGTGTGATATGTGTCTTTGTAGCATATCCTTGAGGCACATGGGCCATACTTTGCAGAAAAGGGAAGCATCGGAATTTGGTCCACACAAGGGATTGAAAATTCACATTGGATAGTGCGTGGTGTATACGAAAGAAAAATGATCATGGTGGAGCCGGGCTCATATACAAGGTGGATTCCTTGTGTGAAAAGTTGATGGGGACGCTTGTCCTTTTTGGGCATCTTGTTAATTTAATGTGCAAGTGGGTAATTCCATAGCATGTGATTCCGCAAAATACATATTAAATTAATAGACGTTTATGAGTTTAGAGTGCGCACTCGTAATAAATTCAGGTTAGGAGTGAGTTCTAACCAATTTATTTATTTTGTAGCTGAAGACTGCTAGGCATTCACTTTTGTTAGTTTAATTTTATTATTTTCTAACAATTGTGAATGCTTCAGATGATATGTAGAGCAGACAACAGTGGTAGTGGGAAGCACTGGGTGATAGCATGTATTCAAGTTATTTAGAAGAAATTATCATTTTTGATGGGCGCGCATCTTAGGTGTGGCACAATATTTATTTTGATGCGCTTATTTATTGAAAGGCATGACACTTATTTATTATTTTGTATGTGCATGGATGCACGATTTAAATATTTGTTATTGGACATTGTATTTAGGCATCGCCGACTCTTTGGGCGCCCAATAGCTTTAATTCTTTAGTGGGACAAAAACAAACACAAAAGCTAAAGCGTGCTAATTGTAAATTGGGCTATTTTTTGAGCTTGGAGATGAACAATATATCAAATATATGCTTTGTGGAGTGCTCACACAAGGCATGGGGGGAGATTGTACCCAATTAGTCTTTTGCTTCATGTCGTGCAAGTCTTCTCTCTTGTTTTTTGTGCAAAAGTAGAGTTCTTTTGTTCTTGGGGACCTTTCGGCGCTCACTACATGCGCATACAACATCCGATTTGTGCACCAAAAAGTGCCTACAAACCCGTGGTTCGAAGTCTGGCGTCTGGAGCCACTTTCCTATGGCTAAAAAATGGCTCCAGATGCCAGACTTTGGACCAAGGGTCTATAGTTATTTTTTTTCAAAAAAAAAAAGGACTCTTGGCCACCTAATGAGTGTGCATGTGAAGTTTCATCGCATTCTGATACAAGGTTATGGATTTACGATCACACGATGGAGAGTACGTATGAAGCTGCATTAACCCAGTTTTGGGGTTTACATGGGTTAAAAGTTCATTTTTCTTCTCATTTTCACATCTTGATTTCTTTGCTTCCTCCATTTTCACATCCCCAACCTCTGTCTCTTCTCCGTCTTGCCCTCCTTGAGCTTGCATGGCACGGACCAAGCAAACATGTCACCGTTTTGGCCTCGGGAAGACATCATGCCAAGGCTCGCCACCTGGAGCACAAGGTGGAGCCTCTTCTAGTGCAGCAACAAGTGCTCCTCGTAGAGCACAAGGACCACCACAGAAGAAGAGGACATGGAAACCGGGCATTGTCACCCTTCGAGAGATAAGGAGAATCCAATGCGGATACGAGCTTTTCATCTCGAAAAGTTCTTTTCATAAAGTTGTTCAAGAAGTCATGTAAGACTTGGAGCTAAAAGGGATGGGAAGATTTTGGGCACGAGTGCGGGATAGCCCACCAGTAGGAAGGTGGACTGTTGCAGCCATGGAGGCCCTACAAACCACTGCAGAGGGGTTTCTCATCGACTTGTTCGATGATACACAGCTTGTAGCCATCCATGCAAAGCATGTTACAATCATAGATAAAGACATGAACTTTATCATTCGGCTTCAACACGGCAAGGGAACCCTGCCATAGTTTACTAGATTAATGATGCAAGGTTTGTAATGAGTGTTACAGTGCCATAACATCTTGGAAGCCCAAAAAATTTTGTATACTCTGCCACATTGGAATATTTATTTATAAATACATAATATCTCATGCGATGCATACTGAATTCAAATAATTGAGTAAAGTTGTTTTGTTTTGTTTCTTGAAATGCACGACTCTTAATTTTTGTTTAATGTACAAACGCATCAAAAGTAGTAATACGTATGGATACAAGTTACGTTATTGCTTATGCACAATTGCAAGTACAGTACTATATGTTGAATTATGTTAATATATGCGGATGCGTCATTCACGTATCACACATTATCGTCACACATACACAATCGTAAGTGCAGTACTACGCGTTGAATTATGTTAACATATGCGAATGTGTCATTCACGTACCACACATTATCGTCACACTTATACGAACCACACATTTATTTAATACATATTTATTTGTAGGGACAAAGTAAAGTATCTTATATTTATTAAGAAAAATACATGTGATGGTTGTTAGTGATGGTAGATACAAAAAGCCGATAGCCAACAAGAACTCTCAATTGTTCCTTGGCTTTTTCATTGGTGGAGAGGAGGGGCCAGCTTCTGATGAAAATATAAGTTCATTCTTTGCTTCAAAAATGATGCGCTCCCCCTTTAGCTCTTTCTCCAGGAGAAGCAGATTCAACAGTTCAACGAGGTCGCCTAATGTCGTAAGCACATACATTGCTCCACCCCGTGTTTGATCAAACAAGTAAAGAAGCTTTGACTGCTTGATTAGCACCACCTTCTCCAAGCTAGATGTCACAGGTATTGCTCGAAAATGTCCAAAATTGATCAAAGCTCAAATTTTCATGATTATTTCTTGCCCTCCTGGTGAGCACTTCTTATGGAAGACCACCAAATCTGCAACAAGGTTACCGATATACTCCTTAAGAGTTGAATCCTTACGTCGATCCGCATGTTGAGCTCCTCCTTGCCTTGATGCAAACTCATCTATATACAATATGTCCTGAATGACAAAGTCAAATCAAACAATCTATTTAACGACCGACCTAGAGTTATCAAAAAGTGATAAAACTTGATGGTAGGGTGCATGGAGTCCCCTGGAGTCCATTGGTAATCTTGGCAAAAAATGATGCCTGTAGCTGCCCTATTCGAAGTCTAGCGTCTGGGGCCACTTTTTGGGCTACAGCTGCCCTGTTCGAAGTCTGGCGTCTGGGCCGCCCCAGACGCCAGACTTCGGACAGGGCAGCTACATGCATCATTTTTTGCCAGGATTTCACCGGTGGACTCCAGGGGACCCGATGCATCCTAGCATCAAGTTTCATTGCATAAAAATATATGGTAGTTAGAAATCTCACCTTCTCTAGATCATCTTGTATCTTCATTTCCTTGTGTGTTAGGGAGGCACCTCTTTGGGCAGAGGGATCTACAAAGTCCTTGGTAGGAAGTTGGGGCCTTGATTTGAACAAATCATACTGTAATGCTTCAAATTCAGCATCGGACACAAGGTAATCTTCTTCAATCGAGGTAATATGCTCTTGTGCTGCTATGATCGCACTTATAGTATCTAAGCTTGTGCCATCATATCTTCCAATCTCTACCATTGTTGGATGCACATCCATGTAATCATAATCGATCAGGTCTTCCATTGAATCCCTGACTTGGATAGAAAATAACTCTTCTTCCTTCATTTCCAAGTATTGCAGTACATCTAATAGAAGTAAGTATTGTACACCATCTACTTCAATGGGTGTCAAGGAGGCAAGGTTGGGTTTGTCGACTTGTGGCTATTCTGAAGAATATGGCACCATGAGAGCCAACCCTTGCTCTCTCACCACTCAATGTTCCTCTTTAACATTTATGAGCTCTTCAATCGGTTCTTCTCCTGTGTATGTGATAGAAACAACCTGTGGAGTTGTATCTTCATTGTTCTCCTCCTCTAGGGGTGTATCCAATGCAAGGAGGTAAATTGCCAATGTGCAATCACAATGTGTGCATGTAACAATGGTGCTCACAAAGTCTTCCAAAACCTGAAGGGGGGGATCCAGCGATGTGAGCATGCTTTCAAGTTTGAAGTTCTTAGAGAAAACCTGGAATATCTCATCACCCTGGTTGGCAAAGATAGTCTCGTGGATCCACTCATCAAAGTGTGCGCGAGCATCCATCGTAGCAAGTAGGAGGGATGTGATGGATATAAAGAGATGAAGAGAGAAAGTGTGAAATGAAACAATGAAACAAGAACTAAACTAGTTTTACCTTAAAAACCTTAAGTTTTAAACCATTAAGGGTTGTTCGCATACGATATTTAGTTATGGCTTTACTTACATCTTTGTAAAGTTTACATGGATATGTAAATGTGTTGATGTGGAAAGTGTATAACAAGTGTATGATTTTGTATAAATACCATAATTTTTAAATATTACAAGTTTGTAAGCGATAATATTCTATTGGAAAAAAAAATCCAAAAATTTACAAGTGTTGGATATTACAACTTGTGGTGTTGGGATTTTTAGGGAGACTCTACAATTTCTAAAATATGCGGAGCCGTTGGTAACAGGTTCTCAGCTTCGCTTTGAATTTTCCTACCATCTAGTTTAAAATAGAAGCTAACAGGTGGATTCTGCATTAACATTGTAATTTCTTGGTGCATTATACTCAAGGGCCAATCATCCTCCATTTGCAACACTTGGGGCTCGCAGCCCTCACAAATGATAGTAACATCCACTGCACTTTCATGCATGTCTTGATCAAGGCACAACCATTTATCCTTGAGCATCCTCCATCTACGATACTTGAACACTAGGCATAAAGTTTGTCGTGCAACAAAGTATCTGTAATTGGAAAGGAAAGTTAGCCGATTCATCCCAAAGTAAGATAATAGTCAACTAAGAGAGAAGTTTTTTACCTGAAAGCCATGTCCCTTGTTGTGACTCGACACTCCACTGTGTTAGGACTGTGAGTTATTTTTTATGTCCAAGTTTTGCCTAGAATCCTTGTTACATAATCCTCTGATGCATTTTTTATGACGTATGTGCTTTTGGTACGTCTCAAACCCTTACATTCCTTGAACATGTGTGCAAAAATTGCAATTAGTATGAACAAGCTTAGATGTACATTCTTTGAGCCGGTGCTTGGCTTCATAGAATTCAATATGTTTGCTGAAATTTTTGTGCTACACATGTGCAAAATGTCGCTACTACACGATGGCCATTCTATGCTATTGAGATTCGATATGTGCATAGACTCAAGGGTTCCATATTCTCAACTCCCCTTGGGTAATATGTACGTGGAGTCACAGAAAAAAACAAGATCCTCTACGAGTTTCTTAGCTATATGCCCCTCAAAGAGCAATCTACCAATTTCGAGATGGTAACACTTAAAAGAACCAGTGAAACTCTCAACATTTTGCCACTCACAGCAATCCGACGGGTATACTTCTGTAAATATAAGACAAATTATTACATAGGTATCATGAAAGTTCTCATTCTCAATGAGTTGCAAATACTTACTGTTTGCAATGTTTCATTGAAAGGGCATAGTGGAGCGCAATGTGTATTTGTTTTTACATGAATACATGTTGTACAAACGCCTCTGTTACAAGGTGAGAATCAACATTCCTTTGTCTGAGAGCTAAAATTTTACCCTTTCAGTGCTTTGATACATTTGCAATTACAGATGCTTTCACCCTGAAAGCTCCCTTCATACTTGGACGCATATGTACCCAAGACGAGCAATGATATGTATCAATGATCCAATTCCCTTCTTCATCTTTTATGTTACATACTTCTATTGAGAGAATGCTTGTTCTTCTCTCAGGCATTATAACCTACGCATTAGATGTAAAGAAGTATGTATTAACCCCTAAATAATAAGCATTTTAAGTCTGTCCAATAATCACCAATATTCCATACAAATCAACATGGCATTAAGAGATGTTTACACTTTTGTAAACAGACATAAACATCGATACCAAAACGCATGTGGATATATACATCAACACAAAGTATAGATTTAATTTCAAGACATCACTTTAATCATACCATTTACATGAAATATAATGAAAAGAATAGCACAAGAATACTCAAAGAATTTTGCCAAAATAAATTTTATTATAATGAAGAGGAGCCTGATTTGACTCAATACATTGTATGAAATGTGGGTATTATAGAGTAGTTGTTACAAGGATAGCAACCACATGGCATGCAAATCTTAATAGGCACATTAGATTGACACCTGAGATATTCTAAGACTCAACACATTGTGTGCTATATGGATGATATGATACAAGAGTTTCATGGATCATTGCCAATTGGCATGGAGATCCAAATGGACACATAAGACCAATAAAGCAGAGGATTTTTGAACCATCGACTTCCAGCAGATCCATATCATCCAACACAAAGGAATCACTCACCACATCAAAATAGTTGATGGAGAACTATATGCTTCACCTAAATGTTGTACAATACCTACATGTACAAAAAAACACATGCATGAATCCCTTTTAACAAAAATACTTGCGTGAATCCCTTTTAGCAAAAAGTATGTAGATAACTGCATGAATAGAAGCAATACAAAACATGGCCAATTTACCTATAAGCTGATTTGCTAAAGATAAGATTGAATCATTGTTAATCAAAACCCATTGCAAATGATGGACATAAGAAAACATCAATCCCATCAAGTATAAAAGTCACTAATTAAATGAATAAATTTTGGCACCACAAAATATGGTAGATTTACCTGTAAATTGAGTTACAAAATCTCTGCTCTACCTTGTGTTAAGTGTTGCAACGACAATTGATCCTTAAGTTAGAACTAGCATCAAACCCTATTGTAAAGATAGTAGAAAAGGGATAGTGCAGAGAGGAAGAAAGAGAGAGTTTGTGTGAGTACCCGGGAGAGAGAAAGAAATGAGCACCTATCCAATCTTGCCCAAATTGGTCTCTGGAAAAGACAATTTTGCAAGAGTTAGTATTTGCATGAAGGTATACTAAAAAAACAGTAGAAAAGAGAAAACATAGACAGAGAAAGAGAGAGGGAGAGAGAGATAAGCACTTATATAATGTCACCCAAAATGATCTCTGCAACAAAACAACAACAAGGGTTAGAACTAACATTGTGTTCTATTGAAAAGATATCAGCAAAAAAAAAAACCAAAGAGAGAGAGAGATTAACACCTTTGCCTCTTGCTCCAAATAAACTTTGCAAGAAAACAACAATTAGAACCAACATCAAATTCTATTGAAAACACAACATAAAAGAGAAACAACGCATAGAGAGAGGGGGGAAATAAGGGAGAGAGAGATGAGCACCTCTGTCTCCTGCCCCAAACAACCTCTGCAATAAAACAACAACAACAGTAAGAAACGATATCAAACCATATTGAAAAAATAGCAAACAAGAGAAAATGCAAAGAGAGATGGGCACCTGTGTTTTGCCCAAAATCTGGAGCTGTGTGGAGAAGAAAGTGCAGAGGTAAGCAGAATGCTCAAAACCCTAATTACTCTCAGCAGGGAGCTTCAATGGAGACGAAAATTCACGAGTATAGAGAAGAGAGGGAAAGTGGTCTGTTGCTCAACTTTTGGGTCAAATTGATTTCGTGAGAGGGAAAAAAATCAAGATTGAAAATTCTCCCAAAAAAGGGGGGGAAATACGAGGTGAGAGAAACTCAAATTTTATGTACTATTTATTCTCCCTTTTTTTAATCCTCCACTACCCTTTTTTAATAGAAAACCCAAGATTTGGGAGAGAAGATTCACCCTCCATGGATGTCAACATCTAGCCTTCCTATTGGACAATCCAAAAGGCCCACATCTTAAACTATATTATTTTTAAGGACCCATTTGTGAGTTTATTTTTTAATAGGCTAAATAAGTGCGCGTCTAGCAACTCATCGGCGATGCCTTATCCAACGGCCTCTCCCGTGGTGGGGATGCGTGACATATGGTCGACCATGTAGTGTTACTTTCCTTTTTGTACAAGCACAGAGAAGTTGAATTCTAAAAGCAGAAGGAGCCATCCATCTATGGTTCATGTAGCACAAGGTTTGTTTACTAAATATAGCAAGGCTTGATGGTCCACAGAGAAAGTGAAAGGTGTGGCTAATAAATAGTGCCAAAATTTCTTCATGGCAAATACCATGGCCGGACCTTTTCTTTTTGTCGTCAAGTAGTTCATCTCAGTCTCAGTGAGTTGTCTACTAGCAAAGCTCACTAAATAGTCAAGATTGTGTTCGCCAGCTTGGCACAACACTACCCCCACAATGAATTTCAAAGCATCAATATGCACGTGGAAGGTAATGGTCCAATCTGGAGCTCGTAGAATCGGTGATGTGGTCAGAACCTTTTTCAATTCCTCATACGCGCATTGGCATTCTTTGGTCCATTCGAATATAATCAACAGTTTGTACAGAGGTCTAGCAATCAATGCATAATTCAGTACAAATTGCTGATAATACCTCGCATGACCTAAGAAGCATTGAACTCCCTTATAGTTGGTTGGGGGTGGAAGATCAACAATGACCCTAACTTTTGAAAAGTCAGTGGCGATGCCATTCTTCAACACCACATGCCCTAGGATGCATTCGTGCTTTACCTAGAATTGACACTTTAAGGGAGTCAAAGAGAGACAATATAGGCGACACCATTTAACGATTGCTCGAAGTTTGTCTAAGTGTTATCTCTAGGTCTAGTGAACACACAAGTCGTCTACGAGGACTTCTAACTCTTTCATGAGCATGTCTTTAAATATAGTGTAGGCAAAGACACCCCACTCAATGGCGAATGCAGTCTTATGCCTATTGTCAGGATGTACTTGCACCTGATTGTATCTAGAGAAGCCATCTAGAAAACTATAGGCCTCTTTTCCTACCACTCTCTTGAGCATGTGCTCGGTGTATGCCAATTGATAGTTGTCTCTCTTAGTGGTAGCGTTTACCTTCTTGTAATTGACACACACTGTAATCTTTCCATTTTTCTTCATTACAATGACTATGGGTGACACCCAGTCTATGTGCTCAATTTTGTAGATGAATCTCGCTCTCATCAACTTGTCAATCTCTTCCTTGACCACATGAGCGTGTTTTGGATTCATAGGGTACGGTCGCTGCTTGATTGGTGTTGCGTTTGGCGTCATGGCTATGTTACGAGTCACTACACTCAGATCTACCCCCTTAAGCTCTTCTAAGGACCAAGTGCATACGTCTATATACTCTCGCAAGAGAGCAACGAGACTTGTCTCCTCTTCCTCCGTCAAGTCATCGACAATAAAGATAGGTTGGGATGTCTGCCCTTCCTGGGCTAGGTTCACCTTCTTGACTTTGGCAGGTCCCTCGATGGGTTCATTTGCTTGCCCTTGATGTTTAGCACCCAGCAGGATCACTACCCTATCAACCTTCTTGAACTTTGTAAATCTCTTAGGGAGTAACTATGGTTTTCGTTGTTCGTCTGCTCGTGCGTCCTTAGGCTGTTTTTCCCTTTCTTCCTTTAATCGTCTGTGCCTCAGGTGGACGAGTAGGTCCCCCTTGGTATGTCTAGTCTTGGAAGGCCTAAGTATTTCTAGATCGCTCTTTAAACTCACTTCCAACTCAAAATCGAACTCCTCGTCTTTGCTAGAAGAGGTAGTCTCTCCTGGTAGTCACAACTCAAAGGGTTACTCTATTCTAATAAGCACTGATGTGGTACCTGGTTGGGTTAGGCCTACTTGTTCAAAGTCTATGACTCCTATATGTCCCAACCAAGTACGGTCACAATCCACGTGCTTGACCTCTCGCTCTATCCTAAAGCTGTTCTTTCTCTATGGCTTGGAGTCTACTCGTATCTGTTCTATCTCTCATCCTTCAGTGTCATATTCTATGGTATTTATCTCACCCTTACTCTCGTCACTGAAGGAGTGGCAGTCTTCGTATTCGTCATCGAAAGCATCTTTGTCAGACTCCTCGTCGTCTCTTAGGTCTTGGTATGTCTTGTGTCTTTGATCGGGGGCTAGGGCCCAATTGTACATGAGGTTTAGGTCATGCACCCTGGTCCATTGCCACCTTGGTTCATCTAAGAGATTTGGAGTGGCTTGAAATTTGATGCTGGATTGCTAGCTAGCTTGCCGGTCAAATACTCTAAAATCTCTGGGAAATCCCTCTTATTGTTTGGCACTTGGAAAGTGACAGGGTTGGATCTTCTGAGAAGATTTCCTGCCATCATACAAACCGGTACATTGAGGGTGGAACCTTGGGATTGCCGATCATTTTAATGACTTTTCCATACTCCTCATTGTCCGAGAATGACAGGTCAATGGTAGCAAGTACATGCATCCAATCTCACTCGTCTTTAGGACATGGGATATACTTAGTTAGGGGCCCGTAGGATTTCTTAATATGAGCATCACCCTTAAGCATTACGAAAATGGTGTCGAGGTCGACTGGTGTAGCCTTCCAAGAGTCCATTTCTACCCTTACGACTTTTGTTCTATTGCCTAGGAAGATGAGACCATTCCCCCAATCTTTGATCACTCTGGCATTGTGCATCCAGGGTCGGCCCAATAGGATATCGTAGTCCACTCCCTTCATGACTATAAAGTCAATTGAGAATTGGACTCCGATTTTCATTGGCCAGTTTTTTAGTACCCCGAATGGCTTCACTTTCATTCTGTTAGCTAATGTGACATTGAACCTAACAGTCTCGACAAGTGCATTGCCCTAAGTCTAGAGCACTGTGTGGCTGAGTACACTAACTCTTGCCCATGTGTCTATAATCCATTTTCTTGTTGTGTCGCCTAGGGCTAAGATTGGTAAGACCACATGCATCTTGGTGCCTTCCCAAAAAGCATTAACGTGCAAGGACTTAGGTACGGAGTGCAATGTCAAACTTGGTATCTGCATCTCTGCATCATGTTCTTGTAGGTATGCAGCGGCTTGCTCTCGTGATCCTTCAATTCACTGCTTCAAGTCTTGCCATAGTGTTGGATGCTACCTAAGTAGATCTCCCAAGCTTAGTGCCACAAGGCTGGTCACTAGAGTGGTGAGGAGGTCATTGACTGCTCGTCTTTCTCCTGTTCTGAATTGTCCTGGCCAATGGCCGTGACTAAATTGCTGGCTCCTAGTGTTAAGGCTTTGCCTAAGCAGTACTACTTATGGCGCAGTCGCATCTCTCGATTTTGGTCGAGGGGGTGAGACTGGCGTGCTTTTGCTGGAGAGATCCTTGATCTCATCCTCTAAGATGGCATCAGCATCTTTTAGGTGTTCTTGGGCCTCCTTACCCACTCCTTCACCTTCTTGATGGCCTCTAGTTTGTGCTTCAGGTTGGGGTACTCCCTGATCTTAGCACTTCCCTTTTCAGTCATCTTTGGGGCTAATGTCTTTGCCTCAGCATCAGTGACTTTCTTTCTAGCAACAAGTAGCATTGTGGTACTCTCAATTTTGAGTGTGGCTTTACCTTTCGATCTCTTTTTCCTTTGCCTATGGCTCTTCTTTCCAATCAAGGTTGCGTTGAGATTGCTAGGACATGGTAGTGATATGCTGGCCTGCTTCATTTGTGCACGGATCATGACATGCAATGGGATAGGTGTAGCCTCCCCATTCAGAATCTTGACACCGAACAGTCCCAATGGGATGGATGGCACATTAGCCGAACTCGAGGATGATTTTCGCTTTGGACAGTCAATGAAGAGATGAGTGATTCCGCACTTAGGGCACCTTAGGTCAACCTTGTCTCTATTTTGTTGCTCCCTTTCAGGACAGCGTGATAAGACGTGTCTTGGGTGACCTCAAGTCCAACATATGATTGGTTCTCGAGTCTGTCCTCCTAGGCCTCTACCTTGTCCCCCTACCTAATGCCATCATCGGTATTGGTTGATAGTCCATAAGGACTGCGTTGTCCTCATTGTCGTGTGAGATGTAAGGGCATACGTAACTCTCTTCCTCATTTGGCTCTTCCACGTAGTGGATTGGAGCGTCGCTCGATAGATGGGTCACATAGGGATCAGGCGGTCTAGGTATTTCGATAGGATTTATATTCATTTTAGGAATAGCCTGCTTAACGTCATTTGGCACGGGAAGGGCCAATGGGGCTCCCCTTTAGAAGAATTGTTGCAGCCTATTCGCTAGGTAAGGTTGACCATATGGTTGTGAGTATGGAAGTCTTCTAGGCAATCTACAATGCGCAACATCATGACCAAACCTACTGCAATTAGCACAAGGTCGGCGGGCAAGTGGTTTTCGCCACATTACACACATTGGACATGTGGGTGTGTTGGTCATCTTAGCATCTCCTACATCTTGGCTATTTCCATTTTCACGTCAGCCAATTCCTAGTTGGTGTCCATGGCCTTTCCCTTATCTTAGGTACTTGTGCTTGATCTCTCACTAAATACTGAAGCTCTCACTGAACTTCTAGAGTTGGTCTATTCTTGGTTTGAGTTCTTGGAGCTCCTCTCCTTCAGCTGGTCGTCTACTCAAATGGCTTCGTCGAACACCATAGCTAGTGCGTCTCGCTGCAAGCTCAAGTTGCCTGCAAGGCTTTATAAAGCTCCTCACTTCGTATTCCACTGATGAATACCATCGACAATGCTCTTTTGGTCAGTCATTCGCCCATTGGAGAAGAGACTCCTCATGTGGGTCACATAGTCACGAATGTCCTCTTTTTCTTTTTGCTTGACATTCATAAGTCGTACTAACAGGTTGTCAAAGTATCTGGGCTCGAAAAATCTCTTAATGAAGAGGTTTTTGAGGCCATTGAAGTTCGCTCGCTCTATGGCATCTAGACTCGTGTACCAAGTCCAACCCTTGTCGCCTAAGCAAAGCCCGAATGCTTAAGAGCACTGAGTCAAGTTAGTGAGTCCGTTGGCCTCCTAGACCTACTCAAACTGCTCTATGAAGCTGTATGGATCATCATGGGGCTGGTACTTATCAAGCTGCTTAGCGACAATTGGTATCTTAGACTGGCTCTTGGCCTTGGTTTACCCCTAACCCTGCTACCTAGTAGTGACATCGCTAACGATGCAACGCTCTGCTCTGCTATTGTGTTGTTTAGCAATCACTTCATAAGAAGCTTACTCAGCGTCAAGTCTCCTTTTAGCACTCTCTCATGGTCTGTTCGATTCCTGCGTGCTAGGTTCAGCACTCGCTGTATCTCTCACATCTCTGTGTTTTGCCTCAGGCTCCTAGTCTACTGGTCTTGGTTATATTCCACTATGCCTTGCAATGCTTTGTGGGCTAGCTTCCTTTCCTCCTCTAGATCGGCTATGATGGCTTCTACCATTCTACCGCGGTGCTCATACCGAGTGTGAGAATCATAGTTGTTCACCAACTCCTAGATCACTTCTTAAAAAACTCCTTAGTCGAGTTTCTCATTCTACTTGCGATCTAACTTTCTTCTGACATGGCTGCGTTCTCATGCTCCACCAAGTTGTCGATAAGGTTAAGTAGGTCGGGTAGATCCACGTCTCTGTTATTGTTTGCTTGGACCTACACTGGGCTCCGATTTCCCATCTATGTCCTGGGACCTTCTCCTATTTGGTGGGTTCCTTCAAGTTCTTTTATCTGAGTAAGTTCCTTAATTATTTCATACAATCCTCAAGTTACCTCCACTCAGCGTGCGTGTGTATGTATGTGTGTTATTTTTCGTGCACTTGGGCTCAATTAGGCTTTCGGCTTTTCTTAGGTGTACTTCAAGTGCTGGAAATCAAGGTGAGTGCAAAAGAACAAGTGTCTAAGTGGCTTATGCACTCTCATTTCATCTTGGGCCTAATAGGCTTGTTCGATCAATTTTTTACCGCCTTGATAGATTTTAGGGTTTTTTGCTATGTTGTCTTACTTGTTTTAGGTTTGTTTCCGGGTTTATGACTCCATCGGCTTCCGTTAAGGCATTGACTCTCTCAACAACTTACTCAAGCTGCTAAGCGGCCGCGCCTTGCGAATTTGCATATTCCTTGCGTCAGAATCGAGTTATGGGCGTCTGAATGGCTCCCAAAGGTTTGCACGATTGAAATCTAGCTGGGTCTGGTGCAAATTTTCCACAAAAAAAAGTAAAAATCTGACTCGGCCCAACTCATCCGAATTGCAGGGGACGAGTGGAGGATTCAGACGGGGCCGATGGCCGAATAGGAACAGTGGCCAAATTTGTGGCTTGGACAGTCGAATGGATGTGGCCGAGGGCTGAGTTAGGTTAGTGGACTGAGTCAAAAAGGGCCGAGTGGAAATGGCCGAGTTGGTTTGGGCCAAATTGAGTTGGCCAAGGGCCTGAATCCAAACAGGGCCAAATGGTATGTTCGGACAGTCAAGGCATGAGGGTCAAGGGCCAAATTTAAAGGTGTTGGCTGAGTTGACCGTTCGGACAGGCCGAATTGGCCAAATGTAAGAGGGCCAAGGGCCGATTCTAGGACTTGACCCAGAACCAAGCCACTCAGACGGGCCGAGTAGCGCGCAACGACGACAGTGCTAAGGATGATTTTGTTAAATCCAGAGATCCAAGCAATCATAAGGCACACAAACTTCTAGATCACAACAAGGACATAGGAGGAAGGGTCTGATATACTTGACACGTGCGAAGAACTCCTCATAAGATTAAATCAAATCACCAATGGAAGCTCTCTCTCTCTCTCTCTCTCTCTCTCTCTCTCTCTCTCTCTCTCTCTCTCTCTCTCTCTCTCTCTCTCTCTCTCTCTCTCTCTCTCTCTCTCTCTCTGCTAGGGTGAAAAATGAGCTCTTCTATGGTCTCCTGGCCCTTAAACCCCTTCCTCGAGCAAGGTCTTGCTATTCCCAATCACTCATTTGCCGACATTAATAATTTCAAACACTCTTTTTTTTCCGTTTACCACAATTTATGTCTTGTTTTTCCTTGTTTTATAGCAGTCTACCCTATGCTTTTCCAATCCGATTTCTTAATCCTAACCTATGCTAAATGCAACAAGAATCGAAAGCAAATAACTGAAATGATTTTCCCTTATTTTCCAATCATCAAACAACCAAAATAACCAAAATACTTACTTGTATCGAAGATAAAAAAACCCAAACTTCCTACCTATCTCAAGCTCCGTTTTGTGGATGAATCCCTTACTTCGATGCTCGATATGAGGCGCGCAAGAATTCAAGCTTGAATCTGTAGTCCTGGCAAATGGAACCAAAATATGGAGAGAGCTCATGCTCAACCGCTAAGACCCATGGACCACTTATTGTTTCAAGCATTTCAAGCGAGCTCTAATGGCTATCTCTCACCTAGTAGATGCGCCTTCAAACCTACAAGTTTAGTGAGCTTACCTTAATGCCGAAATGAGTTGCCTCCTCCCTCGCACACACTGGTAGCTCCAAAATCCTAGATGCTAGCTCAAGCATCCTCAACCCTCCTCCATCGAGATCCATCCACCATAGCCGCGCGTGCATGAGAGAAGAGAATAGAAGAAGAGGAGAGGAGATGGTGAAGAGCTTCACCCTCTTGATCCCTCACTCCCACACACTCACACTCCCTATCTCAAGAGCACACACACAAGCAAGGTGAAGAGAAGAAGAGAAGAAGAGAGGACTCTTGTTAGCCACACACCAAATAATGAGCTTCCATTCACTTTTTAAACTTTATATACAATCCCTAAAATCCCATGGACACCTATCCCTTTTTACATGACTGGCCGTTATGGCAAGGTCCTTTTTCCTATTTCCCTCTTCTTGCCTCATGCCTTAAGCCTACACCCATCTATTCTTTTACAAATGGCACAAGAGGGAGCATGGTGCTCTTTTATAAGAGTTTCTAGATTTTTTTGAGGTGCATTCCATTTAAAATTGCACTTTTTGCCTCCGCTTAGCTTTAGGGGCCACCTCCGCATCTTTGCTCTTTTTCTGTCATTTTTTCGTTCTTTACTTCATATTTCCACCATCTCGAATTGAGGTTAATAGTGTACATCAGTAATAACTGCCTCAACCCAAAAATATTGTGGTAAGTATACTTGGCTAAGCACACTGTGAACTCACTCCCGAATTGTCATATTCATGTGCTCAACCATACCATTCTAGAGTGGGGTATATGGGGCGGTCAACGGAGTGTTAATACCCCTCTCGTCACAAAACTGCTCAAAGGCTATTGAGACATATTCACCCCCATTATCTGACCTTAGGCATTTCAGTCTATACCTAGAGTGGTTCTCAACCAAGGCAAGCCAATGCTGAAATGTAGCCAAGACTTCCAATTTTTGCTTAATAGGATATACCTAGACCTTATGTATAGTCATCAATGAAGATAATGAAATACTTTGCACCACTTAAAGACTTGTATAGCATGGGACCACATACATATGAATGAATAAGAGACAATGGCTCACCCAGGCATATCATACCGAGCTTGTTATGTGTATTACGTGCCATATAAACAATGATCATAAGACTCAAAGCACTTATAGTCAACGGGTGGAAGATACTGCAAATATGTAAGCATTTTCATTCCTTTCAAGGGTATATGCCCAAGGTAGCGATGCCAAAGAGATACATGTGGAACTACATCCACTGCCAAAACATGGTCAATTGATCAAGATACAAGCAAGGAATAGAGTGTATTGGACTTAGCACTACATGCAATGACAAGATTCCCATGGGTAATCTTCAGGAATCACCAAAAGAAACTACGCAACCTACACCATCCAAAGTGTCAATAGAGAAGATAAGGTTCTTCATGAGAGCATGTATATCACATACATCATGAAGAGTAAACATGTAAACTAAACCAAATTACAACTAGGCATCACCAATATCAACTATCTCTAATGCCAAGTCATTATCCAAACGAATAGATCCAGTCAAACTGGAATAGGAGTGGAACCACTCTCTATGAGGGGTCACATGAAAAGAAACCCCTAAATCTATCACAGCCAACACTGAGTATACTTTGACAAAGCATCAATTAGATATAAAGTATCAAGAGAAGAAGTTGCAAGTATAAAATCATCATCAAAATCTATCTGCATGACATTAATCTCTTTAATCTTAACACCCTGACTTGCTAGGGACAATGCTATGATCATCATTTTTGCCATGTACTTTACCCTTGCCCTTTTTCTTGCGCTTGTCCTTGCACATTTTATGGCACCATGGCCAAATATGTCCTAATTTCTAATAGTGCTGACAAGTCAATGAGGACTTACAACCATGAGACTTACTGTGAGATTGTCCACGTGACTAAGAATGAGATTGCTAAGAGTTTCTCCCGCAGCGGTCATTACCACTCCTACCATTATTGCCTCTATCAAAGTATGAGATGTGCAAAAAGCATTGACATTCTTTCTATTAACTTCTTCATTCAAGAGTGCACCCTCTACACCTTGTAAGTCTAGCCCATCAGTAGTAGGCATGGTTACACACAAAGTAGTACAAAATGTATCCCATGATTCAGGTAGTGTAATCAAGAGGAACAAAGGGGGGAGATCGCCCTTTAATTCAATCCTGTGTGCAAAGACAAACGGTTGAGAGTAGAATGAAACTCATTTAAGTGGGCTAACATGGAAGTGCCCTCCTTCATGTGAAGGTCCATGATTTGCTTTAGCCAATACATCTGAGAAGCGGGGCTCTACTTGTCATAGACATTGCAAATCTTTTCCCATAAGTTCCATGAGAACTGCTCATCATAGACAATGTTATAGAACACCTACTTAGAGAGGAACAATATGATGGTGGACTTACATATCTAATTCAACCCAATCCTCTACATCAATATGTTTGGGCTTGACACCCTCATGTGGCTTAACTTGCATTTTTTGTACTAAAACTTGCCAGATAGGACCTTCCAATAGCTGTAGTTGGTACCATTCAACTTGTCAATATTAAAGATAGCAGTATCATTGAACCACCATCCATACTAAGACCAAGTCAATGCATAGAAGGGCAAAACAAGTTGATGTAATAACCTACAAATCAACCCCAAAACCACTACCAGATCAAGATGAAAACACGAGGAACTGCTGAACCAAGGAGCTGCCCATAAAGAATCTATCAAACGAAAGTAACTGCCCTCATGAAAACTACCAAAAGCTACAATTACAATTTTTTGTAAATAAAGTATAGTAGTAAGAAAACCAAGCTAAATTGAGCTATCTTTGAGATATGACAAACTGGAACTGGCAGGTGTATCATGCATCATGCAAAGTATGTAAGAAACTCTAGCAACTAGCATACATAAGACAAGCACCCAAAGCTATCAACTACAATCTATCGTAGTGTGGAATACATCAACTAGCATACCAATCATGCATGTAGCAAGTCTTAGGGTAACATAAGAGACCAACCAAAGGCATGGCTGACTGATCAATAAAGAGCTAAGACAAGTGCATGCATAATTGACAGTGACATGACAAAGGTCAGTACTAGTCCAAGACAAGTGTCAACTCAAATCAGTCCTCAAGGCATAAATTGTAGATATACAGCATGTAATGAGAGCATGTACATAAAGTGAATATCCCATTGTGTCAATAATCAAGCTCAATTGTATTACCACAAGCTCTATGTAACATCAAAGTCATTGAAGTGGCTCCCACTAGAACAAAGTTAAATGTGGAATGAGCAAGCAAAGCTCAGATACATCATGTATATAGCATTAGACATCCACAATCCAAGTTTATACATCTAGAGCATCCAAGATAAAGTACTTGGAAAGAATCCATTGTAATATCCAAGGAGGTAACTAACAACTAGTGTCAATGTCCAAAGCTCCAGAATAACTCAAATGCAAGTTAAAGGGATCTATATCTGAGTTAAGTAGGCACCATCGAGGCTTGATTTGGGATGAAATAGCCCACTTTGGTTGTGATTTGGTAGTGATTTTTGGTTAGCTTTGAAGCAAAATATCTTGGCTCTCAAGAAGAGATCTTGGTGCATGGTTTTGATATATGCAAGCATAGGGCAACCACCCTTTGGAAAATAGCCTTGATCCTTAACCTAGGTCTTGCATAAATTGTGGGGGTTTGGGTATAAGGCTATTCTTTGCTAACTATTGAGAAGGTTTCCATACACTCACCCATATCAACAACACCCTTATCCAATGAATAGCTAGCTCAATGATGGAAGAAGAACTCAATTATCCCTCCATGCAGCAAATGACCAAATACAACCTACACTTAGGTTAAATGTTATTCTAGTAGGGATAGAAAGACTTCCTAGACCAATTGTAATGCTTCTACAAAAGTGATTCATGAGTGCACTATGCAGATAACCATTGGACAAATAGCCATATATGAAGCCCTGCATGTCATATGACAAATAGGGAAACCTAGTCTTAATGGACTATAGACTCGTGCAAATGATGGCACTTAGAAAAGGAAGGGATCAAGGCATAAGAAGGACGCAACCTTAGGATCCATTGACCTATTGGAATTGTGGCCACCAAGGGCACATTTTGTCTTGATGCCCAAAGAAGGAGCATGCTAACAAAGATAAAGCCAAGTTGCGATGCCTTGAATGTGGCGTTATTCATTTATGTTTGGAATGCCCAAGATAAAATGCTTTCACTAGCAAGGCGATCATGCCTGCAACACCTTTGGGACTCTTCATAATAGAATCCCTAGATGATGAGGCAATATCAATACCACTCAATGTGATGACAAGGGCTCAAGTAAGGCAAGTGGCTCAGTGTTGCATGTGCCTAGCAACTTGGATGAGTCATCAATAGTAGGGAAGAAGAATAAAAAGAAGAGGAAAATGAGAGTTGAGACCAAGATCAATATGAAGAGTAATAGTGCAACAACATTGTGGGAAGACAATTCCTAGATGTTGAAGTAGTAACCCCAACTCCCAAGACAAAATAAAAAAGGCAATGTAAAGATAGGGGAATACCTTGATCCCAAGCATCAAATGAATATTGTTTAAACATCTAGGAACTAGGTCCAAGAGCCTCAATCTCACCATAAGGACACTAATTCAATGCTAAACCATGATATGCATGAGCCTTCAAGGAGAAACCCATCTTCAACCTTGACATACATCAACTTGAATGGATCATGTGCGAAGATCACAAAACAAATAATTAAGTGATGATACGGTTGCTATCTTTCACAAACATGACCCTAGTGAGCAAAGAAATAGGGGGCATAAGTACAAAAAGGTAGACAAAGGTATAGTAGTTGTATTGGCCTAAACTCAAGTCTTAATGCCTATCATCTTGTTGATGTAACAAAATCATGTCATATGGAAAGCCTTCAAGGCTTGGATAGATGGAACTACACAACCATGACGACTGACGCAACCATATAGGAATGAAATATTACAACCTACATATCTAGCCTCACACTCAACCTAGTACCAAGACCTTTATAGATCAATGGCTTCTAGGAAGGATCCAAAATGCATGTAGTCCTTCTAGGAAGGATCCAAAATGCATGCAGTCCTTCTAGTTGTTGTGTTAGCATATACAACCTGAAAAGGAATTGTAGATACTGGGGTAGTGTGATCATTCTCAATCATGCAATTTTGCAAGCTTGAGATAGTCCTCATGTTAAGATTTCTCATTTCAATATAACTTTATCCAATGATAAAAGAATTAGATCATTTAGAGTCTTGAAGGATAGGCCAATCAAGATCACATGTGCCTGATTCTTGGTGAACTTCATCATGATGAAGGGAGTGTATTATGATATCATACTAGGCAAACCCTAGATAGGGAGTGCTTGAGTGATTGAAGATTGGGATAAGGAGTGCTCGAGTGATTGAAGATTGGGATAATAGATTGATGTTCTTCCATAATTGAACAAAGGCAATCCATGTAGAGATGCATACTTGCAAGACCTTACCCATCAACCTCGATGCCTTCTCTACAATGCTCAAGGGTTATTTACACAACATGCCCAATTATGGCCCTCTAACTAAATGCATTTCTTTCTCGAAGCACAACTATGATTGGATGAACATCCTTGCAAACATTGACTTGCCTTTCTTAGATGATGAGGGGACAATTACAAAAGAGTAGTCAAGAAAGCGAGCACTCAAGCAAGGTTGTGGATGCAGATGACACCTCAAATAGAAACTTGACCTTAATTCCAATCTAGATTATGGTTGGGAGCTCAATGTAAAGAGTTTCTTGCATGACACACCATGTTTCTACAAACAAACTAGTTACTCAAAATTGTTGAGTATTGAAATGGTGCACTAGACAAGACTCCTATAGCTAACTTTAAACCCTTAGAGGAGCTCATGGAATCACAAAAATGGAAGTGGACCACAATGCATGATGAAAAATTGAGCACTTCTAAAAAAGGAAAAAACTCTTATTGATGAAGAGAAAATAGACACTTTTGATTATGAAGAGAGTGAATACACTAACTATGAATCCGATGTGAAGCCTCGATAAAAGAGGACAAAACTCTAATTGACAAAGAGCAAATAGGTTAGGATTCTTTTGTTCAAGAAGAGTGTGAATACACTAGTTATGAATCCGATGTTGAAGTCTCGATAAATGACATTGAAACCATTGACTACAATACTAATGGGCACATAATATAGTAGATTATCATAGACTTTAAATAGAAAGATACTATGGTATTGCTCATCGATAGAGTAGTTATAATGAACTGTAATTAGACTTGGCTCAAATACCTTGAGGTTATTGATTATGAGTAATTAGGACTCGACCAAGCTAAAACAATAGCCATATATGAAGTTGAAGTGAAATCCAAGCTATGACTCAAGGGTGAAACCCTCACATCTAGCATAGGATGTGATTCCAACTTTGAATCGAAGGTTAGCTCTGATAGCGACTTTGAAATCCCTCGACCACCTAAGACTTGATGCAATAAATGAAATTTTCCAATCCATCTTAGATGCAAAAGATTAATCTCTAATAACATTCTAGCATTCTGTCCAAGCGATAACATTGTGACCCTATAAGACTAAGAGTAGGTCAATCATTGCACTTGGTTCATAATGAGTGAGAGACGAGGGGGAGCTAGGCTCTACTCCTCTACCTGTAAGGCAAAATCTCATCTCCATTCTGTAAAATAGTGCATGACTAGAATGTAAGACTAAATCCTATGTAAATTCTACATACATCTCTTTATCCTAAGTTTTCTATATAAGGAAAGCACCCAACTTATCAGGTCCACCCAGCCATTGATCATTTTCCATCAAGGAAAGACGATCATTAGCTTTCCATTTAAGCATGGTTCTTCTTTAGTTTTCTAAAAAAAAGAATTCTAACTCATTGTTTGACATAGAAGATTATTTTATTCTTGTTGCTAGGGTTAGGTTTCTCTATATTTTCTATATTTATCTTTTCCCTCACTTGCATATTATGCTCTCTAGTTTAGTCCTTTGGTGGTGGGGATGGGGTTACATACTATGATGGTAAAATATCTTTTAAGGACGCTCCTAGTTGCATGGCCACCATACAATAAGGTCCAAATCATGTCTGATGATGAAATTGGCCACACGAATGGATCTCCCATGGTCTAAATAGGCATTGTTGTATATGTGGATAGTATGAATTTTTTGTCCATGTAGGTACACTCAAGTGGCTATAACAGTTTAGTGTAAGTATGGTGTGCTTGCTTATTCATGCTTTTACTTTGAATATGTGTTTGTATGTACATAATTTTAGGAATATGTACAATGACAAGAGTAAATTTGAACACTACATTCAAATGTGATAGGTCTTTCTAAAATGTGTGTGTGTGTGTGTGTGTGTGTGTGTGTGTGTGTGTGTGTGTGTGTGTGTGTGTGTGTGTGTGTGTGTGTGTGTGTGTGTGTGTGTGTGTGTGTGTGTGTGTGCGTGCGTGCGTGCGTGCGTGCGTGCGTGCGTGTGTGCGTGCATGTGCGTGTGCGTGTGCGTGTGCGTGTGCATGTGCGTGTGTGCGCGTGCGCGTGTGCGTGTGTGTGTGTGTGTACGCACGCGCGCTTGCTTATGCACATCATGCTCTAGGCATGTAAATGACTTGGATGATTTATGTAGGAGAAAAATATGCAAAATTTTATAAGTTGGGTGGTTTGTATCAAAAAAGAGAATTTTATGTTTGTGAGAAAGGTATAGAAGACAGTACCATCCAGCTAATTTAACACCAAGTTGGATTGTCTGTGCACAACCAAAAAAAGATAACTGGGATTCGACAACAAGTGGATTGCTCAAGAAAAAGAATATAACAAACCTCTTAAAGTTTTACCATGGGTATAGTTTAAATGTTATTGTAATATATAACATTGATGCAATTACATCTATAAGTTATTTATCAGTGTGTTTGAAGAAACAAAATCCTAATGTCATTATTATGTGATGTTAAAAAGAAATGAAATCCCTATATAACATTGAAGTTTTACAGTGGGTATAGTTAAATGCTATTTTAACATATAACATTGATGTAGCTACATCTATAAGTTATTTATTAGTGTGTTTGAAGAAACAAAATCCTAATGTCATTATTATGTGACATTAAAAGGAAATGAAATCCTTATATAGTTTCCTACTTTAAGTATGTTTACGTGGAAGAGTCATACTCATCAAAAACATAGTAAACCACATGTAAGTAGAAACATTGAGAGAGGATTTCAAAAACATAGCACAAAGATTATTATATAGATTACATCTTGTAAAAGCATGTGTACTTTCCCATTTTCATCCTACTCAAGAATCTTCCAGACCCAACAATGTGGGCGAGTGCGTGTCCCCCCCCCCCCCCCCCCCCCCCAACACACACACACACACACACAGCCATGATACTTATGCTTTCCACAAGTTAGTGTGAAGTCAAAGCAAGTCTCATTAGACCATTGATACTATTCATGATAACAAAGTAAGATGTTCATAGTGTTTTTTAATGCAGTTCCCCTCGAGTTTGTCCTAAATGCATACTCCTATGCATTCACTACCTCCTTCACATGCCGCCTGAGCATGCATTAGCTCATGGACCTCACGTGACTCTTTGCCCTTTGCCATCTCAAGGCTTGCCTAAACATCCACTACCTTTTTCTAGACACCTTGGTTATCATCTAAATCATGTCCAAATCTATTTGCATTGATTATTTGGCCTCATAAAGTGAGGAATAGAAATCAATTGCAATGCATTGTGTAAGCATACATGCAAGCCTAATGTGATGAAGCAACCTAGCAAATGGGAAATGGTGGGTCTCTTTGATGGGTTGTCTTTTGATATGAACAATAGTGCCTAACTTCAAAATTTCATACCTACAAACCATGATGTTCTTTGTATTTTTGGCAATGACAAGATCACTAGGAAATTGGTTAAGGCTACAAGGATAAATAAACTAAGAAATGACATTGAAGAAAGAAAGAGAGAAAGGTTTCAATGAGGTAGCATGTGATGCTTGGTGCACAATCCTTCCCTTTCTTTAATGATATTTTACTTCTTGAGACAAGAGATAGCTAAGATCCATGGATAAATCTATTACCCTTGCCTTTGGATTTGCATATTTTATAAGATCCTCCTCTCAATCTCTTAGGCCCAAGGAGACAAGTTAAGATGGTTCTTATGATAGAAGTTGAGACTTTGAGGGTTCTCATAAGTTATTGATCGGAAAATGCTTGCATAAAATTAAATACGTTTTGTTTTGTACGTGCATTTTTTAGATGGGCTTTGAAAAATGGAGGCACTTTTAAAGTTGTTAGACACATTGCTAGACATGGTTACTAGCCTCTTTTGGCTCTTAGTTGAGAACCATTCGAGTTAGGAGATATGTAAAACTATGGTTTAGGAAACTTTCAATATTCTAAATGCTTTATTGCTCATGTTTACTCTCTTTATACATAGAATTGGATGCCATCCTAGAAAAATGTTGCCCCATATGGAGAATGCTTTACTCAATCTAATGTGGTTGCTATAATTGTTTTCAATCACAATGTCAATGCCACTAGAAAGAGCATTTGGCCAAGAGGAGGAAACTTGCTTGGTTGTGCATGTTCATTTCTCATGATCTTCATTGACTAGGATTCAACTATACTCTAGTACCATTGTTAGTGCAATGCTATATTAGTTGACATTGTGCATGTGGGTGCATATGAAATTTTCTATGGATATGCCCAAGTAGTCTTAACTATCCCTTTGGACTATGACAAAAATAATCAAACCATGTTACCATTGTCAATAAAACCTTGCGTATAAATTTTCAAATTGTACACGTGAAGTTGAAAATTGAAAGTATGGTTGTTTGACTTTCGACTTATATGTTGTCATTTTATGCATCATTATGCACATGCTATATCATTTGTTATGTGCAAAGCATGCTACCTAGCCTTTTCTGTGAGAAAAGGGAAGCAAATGTGTGTGGTTGCTTCCCTTTGCACATAAACATGAAGTGAGCAAAGCATAGCCTCACAAGCTTCGCAATGATTTCAACCATGCGAAGTGTGGTTGGTGAGTCTATGCAGCAATGCCGACCATGCTTGCCAGTATAGATAATAACATGAAAGCTTTGCAATAAGTAAAGGCATTATCCAAAAATAATTTTGTGATGATATAGCTTGCTTAAATTAGTGCATGCCTTGACAAATCATCTAGATTCAAAATGGAAAATGGGATTTAGGACCATTGGAAAAACCATAATTCAAAGGTCGGTTTTGGTTGCAATTGAAACAATATTGTAACGATTTGCTCCATCAAAGTTCTATTCAATGTTGTACATATTATGTATCTGTAGTATACATAAGTAGTATCTTAATATATTTGTTACTTGTAAATAGAACTAATTTGAGTACCTAGAGATTGTGCATTCTCATCACAATTTTGTGAAACTTGTATATTATTAAGCATAGCTTTTCAACTTCGCAAAATTCCTAAGAAGAAAGAATGAACCATCTAAATTGTAAATTTTATATATTAAATATACTATACAACATTAAAACATAGAGTGAGACTCCTCATCATATTGCCATATCTTTCTCTTCATTGCACCCATATATCTATGTTTAGTCTTTTATTTGAACATCGCCATCGAAGAATGGAAGGATTGGAGCTCCATCGTATTGTTGCTTCTTCATCGTTTCATCCTCCTTACCCATACAAATCTACGAGTTCACTTTCTTGTTGAGACTATTGGGATGTATTTCAGTGGAACTAAAGAAGCAAAAAAGTGCAAAAATGCATGAATGATAGTGGAAATTGATGGAAGTGCCTTGAAAGGAACATTTGTGCTAGGATGAAATAGAAACAATGGTGTATCATGCGAGTATAGCAATAAATTTTGAAAATTCACTAGGTAGAATCATCGATTGTGAATGAGATTAATGTTTCATAATAGTAGGTTCGGATGAATGTTTTGGAAAGTGAAAACAGGGAAATAGTGAAAATTCTAAAAAAGACATAGTTTTGAGCAACCTAAAAATAGATTGGTGATGTGGCATTTCCCTTTCATAAAGTGATGGTGATTATGGTGGTTTTAGCTATAGCCCCCACTCAAAAAGGTGAAGTGAAGGGGATCTTGAAGGAGAAAGGCACCTTTTTCACTTGGTCCCCTCCTTAGGTTGACTAGGACCATTGGTTAAACTTCTTAAATTCAATTATCACAAGCTAATATTTCCACCTATGATGCCCTAATAGGCTTTAAAACGTGATGTTTGATTGAACACCCACTTTTTAGCATTAAAAAGATCATTTTGTGTATTTGCGCATCATAACGGGCCGGCCTTACTTGTCTTAAATGTAAAGAAAGTGAGATATTTCTTGATTCTTATTCGAGAGGAGGAGTTTTAGGTGCAAAAAATGCACAATTGAGTTTCAAATAGGTTGGAAGAGGTATATTTATCTAAAAGGAGAACATATGGGTAGCTTTAAAGAGAGTTTAAAAGCCTACAATAGGACCCTACTATTGAGTTTCAAATAAGGTGGAAGAGGTATACTTGTCTAAAAGAAGAACATATGAGTAGCCTTAAAGAGAGTTTAAAAGCCTACAATAGGACCCTAATAAACTTATACAAAAGTTGACACAAACTTGAATGTCCTATGGACTAAGGAGCCACTAGCACTTATGAGAAAGGGTCTTTTAATAGATATTGTGTGCCCACTATAGAAAGAAAAAGTAGAGAAGGGCAATGAGTCTAAAAAGTGTCCAAGCGTCTTCTTGATAGCTTCTCTCGCAAGACACTCAAACAACATCGGTTATATTCTACATAAGATCTTGATGTAGTGCGCGAACATAAGATCTTGATTGAGATGAGTATGGGGAGAGTACACCGACCGCTCATTCTATATACCTTAAAAGGCTAAGCTCGTCATGTTTCTATTGGATGGTGTAAGGGTTTCTTTGCAATTTTATTGACAGATTAGCAAAAACGATTCAATCGCCATGGGCCTGACATGAGAAAGGGATGCAAGAGACCCACTGGTTGTTCACTTGCATCACAGAGAGACCTTCTCAAATGGCTAACTTCCACAAAAGTAAGCGTCATATCAACCTCTACTACATCCCTAATCACAGACCACAAATGACTTTCATCCCTTCCATATCTGTATTAACCACTATGCAATACTTAAAGAAATGTGCAATGACTTAGCCATGGGCCAAGGAGGAAAATCACAAATATCCATCATTGCTTCGTATTTTAACCAGAAAACTTTCATGAAGAAAAAAAATATCCTATGAAGAAAACTTTCATATTCAAGAATCCTTCCGTTTCCACAATTCCGAAAATTAGGGCCTCCAACTTACATCTATCTACACATGATTTCCAAGAACAGTATCGAGCATCCACAACCAACTTTAGTTGAAATAGTTCAGTACCACATTCCAATGCCAAAAGATCTTTAAGCTCGGACACATTTCAATGCCAAAAGTAGAGATTTGCACCTTTGTTCTAACATTCTTACTATTTAACATCACACCACTCCTAGAATACATAATAATAGTTCCATCCCAAAAAACCCTGGAGACATGTACATGCATGAACGTGAATAAGCATCTGTAGACAAAATCAAACTCAATAATGAATTTCTATTTTGCAACTTGAAATTCATAGATCTGCACAAGTTCATACACCATATCCTTGTGACATGAAAAGTGTTCCGATCTGCACTGCCAGTATGCGGTAACAAAACTACATGCCTAAAAATGTTCCAAGTCACATTGTGAGTATGCACTAACAAAACTACATGACTAAATTGGTGACTGCTTGAAACAAAAATTAACTTGCTAGCCATTTTCCTGTTAAATAACAATACCAGATATTTTCTCTCCTTACAAAATACCTTTACACATTGTCCAATATACTCCAACTGAAGTACCAAGTACAAAGAAATCCAAGCAGTAAGGAAAAATGAGAAACAAGGTACAAGAGCTGAAATTATTTCAACTATTCAAGAAAAGTCAACTATAACAAAGCCTAATAATTCGTATTCATATCAAAGGGCCCTCGTATAGATGGTGCGTAAGACAGATTGTACGAGCAAATGGGTATGGGACAAACTGGAGGACATGGTAGGAGCCTAAGCTACATGACATCTAGCGCAAGGATTTGACTAGATAGTTTCTAACAAACACAGAATATAAAAATAATTATCTGAATTATGCAAATATTGCAGTACCTCGACTTTAACACTATAACTTGAGGAAAGCCCAAATAAAATTGTAAAAACAATGAAAGCAACTAGGAAAGAAGAGAGACCGATGAGGCAACATAATTACAGCAAAAATGACACTAGCCTAAACAAGCTGCTCTAGGATTGGGTAGATTTGAGGCTCTTTATAATTCAGCATTAGGTGCAACCCAAGTGCATTGTAGTAGGAATCTCAATAAATTGTGGCATTGTATCAAATGTCTTTCAACAGACTAGGACTCTCTCTCTCTCTCTCTCTCTCTCTCTCTCTCTCTCTCTCTCATATAAAGTTGAGAAACCTTTTCGAATGCAAATATCAAATATTCAACTCTACCTTAACGCACAAATGAAGACTAGCTACATCAAGTCTTTAACGTATATGATGTATCAAGTCTTTTACCTTTACAATGTGTGATATACCACGTGGCACTTTGTGGACAGTTATAACTTTCAATTACACAAATACAGCATCAGAAAACCTCCCTTTGCAAAACAACAATTTATACACAAGTAGCTCAGTGTAGAGAATAATATACATTTTACTACCTTCTCAATTTCATCAAAGAATAACTAAACCGTCCAAGGAAACTGTGAGCTAGCTCTGGTATGAGTAAGATAGTCTAACATTTGTCAAGAAATAAATCAGCCTCTGGCAGGTACCTGCAGGTGCAAAAATCATCTAAATACTCGAATGTAAATAAAGAGTTTGCCAGCATTAGGTGCTGACTCTGACCCTAGCAAAGATTAAAATAATCTCTAAACGATGCATCAAACCCTGAACACACCAAAATTACAAACATACCACAACCCCAATTACTTTCCAGGTGGTATGGGACCAATATGGTAAGAATCTAGACAGGTTCACAATCCACCAGCCTACATACCAAAACCTTGAACAACTGGAGCAGAAGCTTTCTACAAACACATGCTTCAGGACCTTCCCTGAACCTTAAGCTGAACAGCATCCCACCTTCTTAGTTGCAGTAGCATCATTATTGCCAACACTAATTGTTTGACCTTGGCTAGGCACAGCTGCAGGATCCTCTCCTACATCAAGAGCTTTCTTACTAACCACCCTGTAAATCTGGGTAAGGACCTGTTTGAATGCATTCTCTACATTTGTTGATTCCAAGGCAGATGTCTCCATAAAATAAAGGCTCTCTCTCTCTGCAAATGACTGACCATCCTCAGTTGAGACAGCTCGAAGGTGCCGCAGGTCTGATTTGTTTCCAACAAGCATGACCACAATATTTGTGTCAGTGTGATCCTTCAGTTCTTTCAACCATCTTTCCACATTTTCAAATGTGACATGCCTTGTTATGTCATACACCAACAATGCACCAACAGCACCACGATAGTAAGCACTTGTGATGGCTCTATACCTGCAGTTTTTCCACGGTAAAATTTTTTCAGAAGCCACAGCTGGTATGCCAATCTTTTCATCCTAACAAATCCAAGATTTAAAAAAAGACATGATAAATGTAAGCATCAAAGCCATGCAGAAGTTAAGAGATCAACTGCATGGAACATCAAAGAAACAGCAAAAACACAGAACCAGCATTACAAAGCAGGGGGGTTGGGCTTTTTTGGTTTTTGTTGGTGGTGGTGTGGGGAGCGTGTGTGTGTGTGCACTGGTGATTTGGGGGGGGTGGGACCCTCTGAAGGACCAAGGTATCTTAACTAAATATTATACCCATCATCCAAGCTTGTAGCTTTCAAGTCTATTAAAGTCTATTGCTTTGAGAGTCTTCTATGAACAGAACAACACATCATGTGTATCTTACCTGCCCATCCCACTCAGGCCCGGTGTTTCCAGCCTTGCATTTTCTCAGTCTCCACAGTTCACGTTTTTTAACCTATACAGCAGCACTCCACAGTTCAGGTTTTTTCACCTATACAGCAGCACACCCAGTTTTGACTTCCGAAACTGCCCTCTGATCATGTGTTTCTGCCCCATGCTCTGACCCCTACTGCCCAAACACATGGTACCTCCCTCTTCACTAGTATCCTTGTTAGCAGAGTCATGTGGTCTTACACAATCATCTCCTGCCTGTAAGCCTCAATTTGAGTCAGATGGGGACGTTAGGAGCTCTGACACTCAGTCCATCATGTGTTTTGACCAAGGAGGCAGCCCTGTGTAGAGCATGCATTTCTTTTCCAATCAGTTTTAGGTATGTTCATACTGGCTGGTTATTTTTCCAGCTCAGTGCATTTCTTTTTCAGTGGCAAGAGGCTGCATTTACACTGGCCAAATGAGGTGACCAGCATTTCCTGATTGTGACGACACTTTTATGATTATTTTATTGATTTTGTCAGGTCAGCAAACATTTATGCCACTCACCAGGCAGCAATCTCCTAGTTTCCAATATTTACAGCTATTTATAGCCTGCCTCCACTTGGCTGCCCATTATTCACGCGTTTTCTAATACAAATTTTGGCACACATTGACATTCAAGGATTCTCCTCCATCTTTCAGTGCTGCCTTCCGTCATCAGCCTGATCCAGTGCCCTGGCTAATGCCTTGGGCTACACGCAAGAACTGATCCATCCTCTTTGTGTTCAGCATTCATTAGGAGTTCATCAGTACAGATTTTCTTTTTCCATTCTCTTCTTTCATTGCAGTATTTGTCACAAGGACATGAAATTTTATTGCTTTGCTTAGCATTGGATTAAAAGTTAATCAAATGTGATAATGTGACTTGCACATGTGAGATGCAAGTCAATTATTTCACAATGTGGGACCTAGGACCCCAAAATATTAGTTGGTGCCAAAGACAAAAGTTATAATAAGTTATGCCTGACAGGTACTAAGTGGTACCCGTTGTCAGATTATGGCCTAGACCAATTTATTAGCCACTAATGTCAATGGTGACATTAGAGACTAGGCATTAGGTATTAATTAATTAATTGATTAATGTCAATCTTAGGGTCAATAGCTACTCAGGGATACTTGGAAGACCAAGCCAATTTAATTATTGGGTGGTGGAATTGATTTTCTAACACTAGAATAATTATTTAAATAATTTTTAAAATTAATATTCTAAAAATTAATTTAATAGGCTGGATAATGCTTGGATAATGGGATTAGAAAGTTGCCACTTGGAAAACCGTGCCTATACAAGTGGAAAAAACGTTTTTAGAGATTGATTGAAGTAAATTCCAGCCATTGTGAGAGAGGAGGAGGCTATTAGAGAGCAAGAAGAGGCAATTGATGTGACTTGCAATCACCAGGGTTCAGTCTTGCAGCATGTGAGAGAAGTTTGGAGTCTTTGGAGCCCTTTAGTAGAAGGTGACAATAGCCCAAGGTCCTTCTGGTGCAAATGACAATATACAAGAGGGGACAGTTGTCTTTCTGGTGGTCCTAAGCTATAGGTGATAGTTTCCATGGCTGTTTGAGCATGGCAGCACAAGAATTTCAACATTTCTCACTATGAAACTTTGAAATTTCTCTCTCTACAACATTCTCTCTCATCCCCCAATCATTTCTCAAATTATCTTAGCACTTTTCAGCAATTTGAGCTATCAAAGGAAAGAAATTTCAATCAATCTCTGCTGTAAACCCTAATTTACAGCAAAAATTAGAGTTTTGGCAGCCATCTCACGATGCGTGCTCAAAATTGAGGACCTAGGACTTGAATTCATACATTTGAAATTAAAGAGTTTTAAGAAGATTCAAGAGGCTAGCCAACCAATACCAAATTTGCGGCTGAATTTGTGCTTCAAGGAGCAAGGTAAAGGCCAATCCTCGAGCAAACCAAGGGGCAAATTGGTTTGGAGGCTTACTGGTTAGTTTTGATAGCAAGAGACACATTAGTGGAGGAGATCAAAGGAGGATCTCAATTGTACTCTTTCCATTTGCAATATAAAATAAAGAACTATTGCAAGGGATGCCAATTCTGAGGCTAACAAGGTGTCCAATGTTCAAGATTAAAGTGGTAAAGTGTGCGTTTTCGGTTTATGTGAATTTTATATTTGCTATAATTAGTGCTAAATCAAGTTATTTACCACTCTATCCAAGGAGGAAGACTGGTTTAGTATTTTTCTTCCCTTCTCTCTCAATCTTTGTGTTTCCTCTTCCATTGCACACTCTAATAATCCCCTCTATGCAATCTTCAATGTCATTCTTCAATTATTGTTCTACCAATTCTACCATCTTGACTTTCATCCAATAGAGCAAGAGGATTGAGTCAAGTCTTCTTTCCAAACACTTCCTTCAGGAGTCTAATGCTTATACAAAGTGGTTCCTTAACAAGATCCATTTCACAGTGGAGCAATCTCTTCTAATCCACTTGTCCTTAACTTCACCACATTTTTATCATCAAGTGGATTGTGGACTATCTACAATCTTTGACTAACTCTAGAGTTCTATTCCACAATGGAGTAATTTGTTCCAAAATCCAAACCACTTGTCCTTGACTTCACCACCTTTTTATCATCAAATGGACAGCAAAACAGTTATGAGCTTCGACCAACACAAAATAGGTCCCATTGGTGATTGAACACGTCACGAAGTAGCTCTTGAACTCTCGCCTCTTGCATTTGATAACTCTCCAACCCTCTACTCACCCTGAAGGTTCAAGTTATTGTAGCTCTTCAATATCCACTTCTACAAGAGAGAATAGGAGTGGTCGCCATCAAGGCTTGGTTTATAGTGCCTCTACAATACCCAATTCTACAACAATCACCCTCAAGGTTTGAGTTACGGTGGCTCTTCAATACCAATTCTATAATAGTGAATGAAAGTGTAGCAGCCCAATATTGGGTCTCCTTCTCAACCATTCACTCCCATCTATATGTCACCATCTTGAGTCCCTTGCATTTCCCTCAATTGTTCCCTTTGCACGCTTAGGTACACAAAAAAAAAATGAATCGTGCGACCCAAAGCAGGCAATTTGCCAACTTTACAAATTTCTCGCTAAGTTCTATCTAAGAGTACCATACCCAACTTTGGTCATCCACATGGTAAACTACTTCATCTTGACTAGGTCTTTTAATGACCCTTTCATTCGGCATTCAAACCTTTGAACTACTGTTGACCAACCAAAGTCATTAAGTGCATCGACAAGTAATTTTATTGCATTAATTTCTCATTTTGGTCTCCATTTACAATCCCAAAAAGGATTTATTTACATTATTTGCCATTTATTAGTATCCGAGCACGACATGAGACAACTTGGGCACCATGGTCCATCCGAGACAATTCAATGTTTCACGTGCCTATAAATAGGACATGGGTATTATTGTCTACACTCATCTCCCATTCATTCTACACACTCCTCACACTTTCATTCATTCTTCATCACTCCTCTCTCTAACTCCCGCTGGATAGTACCCCACTCAAGTGGCTATTGCTGCTGCCCACCTCAACTGGAGCTGCCTCCTCCCCCCACCTTAACTGTATGCCTGCATTTTTTGCAGCAAACAACCACATACTCTCCATATTGTTGCCTTTCAAGTCGTCGAGCATCCAAACACCTTTATACAACTACCACATTTGTTAGCAATGTAGTCAGCTCGTGAGTAAGTCTAGGATGTGCCTTAGTGGGACAAGCATTACTAAGTATTTTAGACAGTTTTTTATTGTCATTATGATGATTATTTGGCATTTATTACTGGCTGACCAGCATTAAATGACAAGTGACCTAATCTGAAACCAACCTTCCTTCTTGGAATGGGTGGTGATAACCTGATTTAAGAGTTAATTACAGCAATAAATAAATGCACATAAAATGAATTACACACTTTACCATAACACTCTTGGACAGTAGACACCCTATTGGCCCCAAAATTGGCACCCCTTGCGGTATTTCTTTAGCTTTCATTCAATTGGAAGGAGTACAACTTTGAGATTCTTCAATCTCCTCCTACTAACCAATTGCTCTTGCTGTCATAAATGACCAGCAAGCCTTTTGGGTCATTTGCCCCTTGATTCACCCAAGACTTCTTCTCCAATTCGACCCTTGGCTAACCAAATGCTGCCACAAATCAATTTGCGATGGGCTGGCTCCTGAAATCCCTTGATAATCTTCAATTATCAGCTGCTGATTTCAGTCCCTTGAGCCTTCAAACTCTGACACGGATCCCAAGGTGGCTGCTAAACCCTAATTTCTGCTGTAAATTAGGGTTTACTGCAGAAATTACAGATCAACCCACCAAAAATGGTTGAAATCTCCTCCGAATGGCTGAGAATTGCTGAGAATGACTGAGCATAGGCTGAAGGAGATGAAAGAATGCTGTAGAGAGAGAAAATTCTAAGATTTGTCACGAAGAACTGATCAAAATCAGCTGCTGCCCTGCTGTACCAGCCCCAAACGGATGCACCAACAACAATAGGTCCATAGGAGCATCAGAGACTGTGATCTTCAGGAGAAAGTGCATCAACAACAATTGCCAGCTTCCCAAGGTCAAGAATAGGCAATCTCCATCACCAAAATGGTCTCCAATGGTTGGGAAATGGCCCCAAAAGCTATCAGCAACAGTCCAACACCTCTTCCCAACAGCTCCAAAATGAAAAAAACGAGATTTCCCTCTCACTTCAGCCCTGTTTAGCCTTTCCCCCACTTGCATGGGAAAGTTTTGCCAAGTGGCAGCTTTCTTAATCCATTTTCAGTAATTTCCAGCCATTTAATCAATTTTCAGAATTAATTAATTCTGAAAATCAATTCAACCTTTAATCCATGCCCAAAAAATTGACCTTGCCCATCCAAAAATTAGTTCACTAGGCCATTTGCAACCCGAAGTGGTCCCATGCATTAATTGAACCTTGGACAAGCCCATTAATTAATGCCTAGTCCCTAGTGTCATCACTGACATTTAATGGCCAATTAATGGTCCTAGGGGGAAACTGACACCAAAATTCACCTAGAATCTAACAAGTGTAACTTGTTACAACTTTTGCCTTTGACACCCATCTTTTTTACAGGTCCTTCAACCTTCAACTATGAAAAAGTAGCTTGCACCTCGCATGTGCAACACATGTGCATCTTTTAATTGCACATTTGATTAATCCTTTAATCAAATGTCAATTAAACATAAGCAACGCATCAAATTTTCACATCCTCGTGACATAATCACATTATTGGCATATTTTTTGCCTTTAGATTCTAGCTCCCTCCTCCACAATCAATCATTCACCGCTTACAAATTCCAATGCAAGGTCTTGTTGGAGAAAGGGGAGCTAGTGCCGGTGCCCATGCAGCCAACAACTCACTGTTATATGTGACTATCTCGTGTTTGGAATATGGATTCCATTTCCCGAGCACATCTTTAAGTTCTCCTTTGCACGGTTCTTTTGTTTTCTCTTGTATCTCTCTTTTATCTTGTGTTCAGCAATTTATTTTAGTATCCTTCTATGCTTCCATTGCTACATCCACTTCTCACATGGTATCAAATTTCAAGATCTACATTTGCATTGCTGTTTTCTGCTGATTACTTACTATCTATGTTTGTTGTAGCTGGGACTTTTCAGCCATCGCACCTTTGCTATTTGCTACCGCAATCATCTTCCAAGCTGCATTGACTGCATTTAATGCTATTGCTGCCTGCATTTTCTGATTGTCTGCATTATTTTTACTGCTGGCAACCGCATTTAATGCCTCCTCATCTGTGTTTTGATCTATGGCATTTGCGTTTAAAGTATTTACATCTCCTAAAGGTTGGGTAACATGGTTTTTCAGCGTTTGTCTGCCTTTGATTAGCTGATTCTTTCCAATTTTTGCAGACTTCAGGATCTCAATAATGCATGTGAACTCCATTTAGTACTGTCTCTTTCCTATCTCTTTCTATCCTCTCCAAATGGCTCCCCCCTACTATTCTACTAATGACAAAACTTCACAACCCTGATTACTTACTCTAGAGTGCTATATTATGAAAGCATGGTTTGTGTAGAAGCAGCTATGGTATGTTATTTCTCGAGCTATTGAGCCCCACTCCTCTTCCTGTTTGTGTAGAAGCAACTATGGTATGTTGTTCCTGGAGCTATTGAGCATCCTAAGTGCCCCACTCCTCTTCCTATTGATTTCAATGAGAACAACCATCAGTATTTGGTACAATGACAGGATGTACCACTTTAGGTTCAGATAATATATAAAGTACAAGAGTGTAGGCGTGTGTTCACACCCAAACATCATGAAACGCCGATGAGCATTTATTCGCAACAACCTCCCACCTAAAGGCAATGTGCTTCAAGATAGAGAAAAGAATCAACTAAGTCTATATATGTACAAAGTTGAAATACACATATACTATCCAACCCCCATCATCTGGCAACAATGAGCAAACCGCTCTGCTGGAAGACCCTTCATGAGAAGGCCTATACGGTTATCATCTATATGTATCTTGACAAGCTCAATGCTCTTGCTGTCAAGTACATCCCTGATAAAATGATACTTCACCTGTATGTGCTTTGTCTTTACGTGAAAGACAGGATTCCATGCTAGCATGATAACACTCTGACTGTCACAATGGAGGATAGGAACCTCTGTAATACCAAGCTCTCTCACCGAACGTAAAAGCCATAAAGCCTCTTCGCATGCCTTAGTGGCAGCCACATACTTTGCCTCTATAGTAGACAATGCAACACACTTTTGTAGCCTAGATATCCTAGAGACTACTCCATCTATGAGCGTGAACACATATCCTGAAGTAGACTTCCTGCAATCAGAATGACCAGCATAGTTTGCATCCGTGAAGCCAACAACAGATGACTTCTACTTACCAAAGCAGATACACAAATCCTTTGTGCCCTTAAGGTATCTCATGATACCCTTCATTGCTTCCCAATGGTTTTGGCCAAGATATGCCATGTATTTGCTAACCACTCCCACTGTAAATGCAATGTCAGGACGTGTAGCAACCATAACGTACATCAAGCTACCAACAGTTAAAGCATAAGGTAACTTGGTCATTTCAGCCTTTCCATCATCAGATGTAGAGCTATCATCTGCACTAAGTTTCACATATGGAGGCAATGGTACACCAATGGCTTTCCCCCCCTCCATATTGAAACGCTGCAAAACCTTAGTAACATACTCCTACTTTGACAGATAAAGAAAACCCTTCTATTTGTCCCTGAGTATACGCATGCCAAGAATGTGATTGGCCTCACCAAGATCCTTCATATCAAAGCTATTGTGTAAACTCTGCTTCCAAGAGTCCAAGGCATGAACATTCCTGCCTGCAATCAACGTGTTAAACCAAGAGAATAAAACGGACATTTGCTGTCTTCTTGGTGTATAAGCAGTTATCAATTTGAGAGTAATGGAATCCCTAAGATTGCATAAATGTATCAAATTTATGATACCATTCGTATGGTGCCTATTTTAGCCTATACAAACTCTTGTTGAGTTTACATACCATGTGCTCTTGCCCCTTTGTAACAAAACCCTTAAGTTGCTACATATAGATCTCCTCGTGTAGATCACCATGTAAGAAAGATGTTTTTGCATCCATCTGTATGAGTTCCATATCTTCATATGCAACCAAGCCCAAGATGGTTTGCAAAGCAGTCATTTTGACTATAAGAAAAAAGATTTCATCAAAATCAATTCCATGTTCTTGCTTGTATCCTTTAGCAACCAGTCGTGCCTCGTACTTTAGCAAAGAACCAGAAGTAACTTTCATTTTGTAAACCCATTAGCATGGTAGCACTTTTTGCCCTTTAGGCAAATGCACCAAATCCCAAGTGTCATTTTTCATGAGAGATTCCCATCTCTAACAGCATTGCCTTATGCCATTTTTTACTGTCTTTTCTGTCCATTGCTTTCCGGAAGCATGACGGCTCACCACAATCTGTCAACATGACATAATCAACCATATAATTGACACCAAGAAAAAACCTATATGGCTGTCGTTGCACTCTAGTCGACCTACGGATCCAATGGTCAAGATTTGTTGGCTATTCAACTAGCAAATCTGCACTAACAGCTTGTTGTTCTACAAGTTCAGCATGTTATACAGTTGGTTCTTGTTGTTCCAAAGGCATTTGTTCTTGTTGAATTTGTGGTACATGATGGGTAAGATCTTGCTAATCATTTTCAACATTATTCCCTACATTTTCAAGGACATTTATAGCATGTATTTGCTGCTATATATTGGGCATTATTTGTTGTCCTGTCGGTACATCCTCCCTGAATACAACCCTTCTAACCTCCTCTATCTTTTCGGGCTGTTTATGCATGCGATCTTCCCGGAAGATAAGATCATTGCTACATACTACTTTTCTTTTCTCGAGATCCCATAATCGATACCCCATCTCACCTTCATCACCATATCCTAGAAAACAAGTTTGTTGTGTTCTTCCTTGTGGATGTGCACAAATGCCTCGCAACCAAACACTCTCAAGTGAGCATACAAAGGTGGCTTGCTCGACCACGCTTCTCTCCAAATACCTAATTGGTGATCGATTAATCAAGTGTACGGACCTTGTCTTGAATGGTCAAAATCCATGAGGTAAAGCAGCATGTGATAGCGTTGTATGGACCTTGTCTTGAATGGTCCTTTTCATATGCTCTACAACACCATTTTGGGGTGGATTTTGAGGGGTGGTGAGCTCCCTTTTAATCCCTTTGCTATCACAAAGGTCTTGAAAGGCTTTGGATACATATTCCCCACCATTGTTAGAGCAAAGACACTTTAATGTCTTGCTAGCCTGATTTTCAACAAGTGCAATGAATTTTTTAAATTTATCCAAGGCCTCATCATGTAGATCTCCTCATGTAGATTACCATGTAAGAAAGATGTTTTTGCATCCATCTGTATGAGTTCCATATCTTCAGATGCAACCAAGCCCAAGATGGTTCGCAAAACAATCATTTTGACTATAAGAAAAAAGATTTCATCAAAATCAATTCCATGTTCTTGCTTGTATCCTTTAGCAGCCAGTCATGCCTTGTACTTTGGCAAAGAACCAGAAGTGACTTTCATTTTGTTAATCCATTTGCATGGTAGCACTTTTTGCCCTTTAGGCAAATGCACCAAATCCCAAGTGTCATTTTTCATGAGAGATTCCCATCTCTAATAGCATTGCCTTATGCCATTTTTTACTGTCTTTTCTGTCCATTGCTTTCCGGAAACATGACGACTCACCACAATCTGTCAACATGACATAATCAACCACATAATTGACACCAAGAAAAAACCTATATGGCTGTCTTTGCACTCTAGTCGACCTACGGATCCAATGGTCAAGATTTGTTGGCTGTTCAACTAGCAAATCTGCACTAACAGCTTGTTGTTCTACAAGTTCAGCATGCTATACAGTTGATTCTTGTTGTTCCAAAGGCATTTGTTCTTGTTGAATTTGTGGTACATGATGGGCAAGATCTTGCTAATCATTTTCAACATTATTCCCTACATTTTCAAGGACATTTATAGCATGTATTTGCTGCTATATATTGGGCATTATTTGTTGTCCTATCGGCACATCCTCTCTGAACACAACCCTTCTAACCTCCTCTATCTTTTCGAGCTGTTTGTGCATGCGATCTTCCCGGAAGATAAGATCATTGCTATATACTTTTCTTTTCTCGAGATCCCATAATCGGTACCCCATCTCACCTTCATCACCATATCCTAGGAAATAAGTTTGTTGTGTTCTTCCTTGCGGATGTGCACAAATGCCTCGCAACCAAACAATCTCAAGTGAGCATACAAAGGTGGCTTGCTCGACCACGCTTCTTGAGGGACTCCCCCCCCCCCTCCAAATACGTAATTGGTGATCGATTAATCAAGTATATGGACCTTGTCTTGAATGGTCAAAATCCATGAGGTAATGTAACCGGCCTGTTCACTGGGAAGGCCAGCAGTGTACAACCAAAATATATAAATGCTTTTACCCAATTCACAGTCACCCACTTTACCTAAACTTAAAGACACAGAATCAAGAAGAAATACAGGAAGCTAGACTGCTCCTGATGCAACACAGACACCCTGTTGGCCCCTAAGTCAGGCGCCCCTTGCGGTATTTCTTTATTTTTAAAGAGAGAAAGTACAATGGACTGCCTTTCACCTATTCTGGGTGAAATTTGACAGCATAACAATACAATTACTGACCCAAAACAAGTTGACCAAGAGGGGAAACTCTGCTCAAGTCTGAAACTTCTGGTAGGAGTGCAGAGTTGACCATTTCAGTCTGCTGTAATTACTGGTTCAGACCTGTTCTGAAACCTGTTTTCAACTCATACTGTTCCCTGTACTGTTCAGCCCACTGTAATTACTGGTTCAGACCTGTTCTGAAACCTGTTTTCAGCTCATACTGATCCCTGTACTGTTCTGCATCATCTGTATCAAGTGCCCCTTGATTCTGACATCAATTGGGCCCTGAAATACCCTCTGAACAGTCCAGAATCAGTTCTGGTTTAGTGCTGTTTCAGACACTTGCTTGGTGAGGTTACCACCCTCACCTGCTCCTGCTTGTGGGCAGCAAACAACTGCTCCTGTTCCTCGAGAAAAGAGGCTCTTGCCTCATGCAAAAACAGCATATTCCACACAGCTATACCTGAATCAGCAGAAAAGCCCTTGACTCTGAAGCATAACCATACTGTCTGGGAGAGAGAAAGAGAAAGTAGGGAGCAAGCTCCACCCTCTGTGCATCATAGAGAAGGTAGACCAGCTCTCCATCTGCAACTGTTCCTCTTTTTTTTCACAAATGAGCCCCCAATCCTCAAAAAACTGCACGCCAGCCCTCTTTAAAGAGGTAAGTGCACCAATTTGTGCCAAATGGCAACACTGGAAGATATTTCCCGTTCTAACCTTCCGGTCTAAAATTCTCCATGCTCGGTGCAGAATTTGACCTCGGCACAGACCAGAGGATTAATCCTCGTGCAAAAACAAAGATAATGACGCGAACAAATTCTAAGGTCCAAAAATAGTAACTCCCTAAATTTTAGGAGTTGCTTCCATTGCATCCCACTAGTCTTCTGACCATCTTTGCAGACTATGGCTACATCCAAATTTGCAATGTAGCTCAACTGAAAGTGAATTTCCACTGATGACCCCACATGAACTAATCTCTTGGAGATTTGTCCATCTTCACTTTGAACTAGTCTCTTCCAGGCTAGCTCTTCAGCACACTTGTCCATATACACTTTCACAAGTCTCTTCCGGGCTTGTACGGGATCTTAACTGTCCAGTCTTGACTCACTAGACATTCCTGTCCGTTTCACATGCTGGCCATGCAACTCAAGCGTTTAGATTTCAAGAGGGATCCTTCCAAAAAGAAAAACCAAATAAAATATGTAATAAAGAAATCAGCAAAAGGGTACTAGTTGTCACAGTCTTGTGACAGGTAAAGTAGCATGTGATAGCGTTGTACAAACCTTGTCTTGAATGGTCCTTTTCATATGTTCTACAACACCATTTTGGGGTGGATTTTAAGAGGTGGTGAGCTCCCTTTTAATCCCTTTGCTATCACAAAGGTCCTGAAAGGCTTTGGATACATATTCCCCACCATTGTTAAAGCAAAGACACTTTAATGTCTTGCTAGCCTGATTTTCAACAATTGCAATGAATTTTTTAAATTTATCCAAGGCCTCATCTTTGCGACGGATTGGATAAACTCATACTTTGCATGTAAGCATCATCAACAAAGGTAATGAAATACTTCTTTTTCCCTAGAGATAACTCTGGCATTTGACATACATCTGAATGTACCAACTCTAAGGATGAAGACTTTAGAGAAAGATTTCTTATGTGACATTTGAGCATGCTTACCATAAATACAATGATCACACTGTTCAAAATCAACATACCTAAAAGACTTGCCCAAGAAAGAGAGCACTTTCATTTCAGTTTGACTCATGTGTCCCAACCGGCTATGCCACAAAGAAACACATGGTTGCTCGGTTATGGCGACTACATGGTCACACAAACTAGATACAAACAAAGGATACAAGGTATCACTTTTGAAGCCCTTCGCAAAAATACAAGAGCCCTTACAAATTTTCCATTTGCTATCCCCAAAGACCGTGTGATAGCCTTTATCATCTAGATGCCTTGTGCTTATCAAGCTCTTCTTGAGCTGAGGTACATGCCCCACATTATGCAAGACAAACACGGAGCCATGTTGAAATTCCAATTTTACACTACCAATGCCTACAATTTTACATGCATAGTTATCCCCCAAGTGAACAACACCACGTACACCACCATTGTAGTCAAAAAACCACCCATGATGTGATGTAACATGAAAGGATGTACCTGAATCAAGTATCCAAGTGTGCATGTCATCCTCAGAATCAACAATCAATGCATGTGCACTCAAAGAAAAATAAAGAAGTACATCACCATCACTATCACTCTCATGAGTGACTACATTTACCTCTTCTATTTTCACACTACTCATCTTTGCAAGCTAGCTGTCCTTTTTCTCAACCTTGTTGTCTTCAATGTTTTTGTTTCTACCTTTCTCTTTCTTCAATTGAAAATAGTCCCATTTGTAGTGCCCTTTCTTGTCACAACAATGGCACTCCACATTTTTGCAAAGAGACTTGCTACGGGCTCTATTTTCAAAACTGCCCTTTCGCTAAAATCTGCCTCTACTATGCAATGCATTAGAAGACTTGTTTGTTGAATTATTTTGCCTATTGCGTTTTTCCATCAGCAAAGAACTCTCCACATCATAATATAACAGCTGAGCATTTGAGTTACTCAAAGCTGTCCTAAAAGTATCCCAACTTTCAAGCAAAGTGCATAGCAAGAAAGTAGTCTTAAACTCATCATCAATATGGAAATCCAAAGCAATCAGCTAGCTGAAAATTGAGTTGAACTCATTCAAATGTACAAACATGGCTGTACCTTCCTTCATGTGAAACTCCATTAACTTTTTCAGTCAAAAAACCTTGCTGGCTGCAGTTTTCTAAGCATACAATTCTTCGAGCCTTTGCCACATTGCATATGCTAAATTCAGCTTCTCAATGTTAAAGAGCAAGTTGTCTGACACTAAGAGCTCAATGGTTGAGCGTGGAAGCTCATCCAAATCATCCCACTCTTTTTGTTTCACATATTCTCGTTTTATTCCCTTCATTTTGATGGGCTTCATCTGTTTCTTTTGCACCAAGACATTGTAGCACTATTTTTGCCATATTGCAAAATTATATGTGCCCTCAAGCTTCTTGATGTGCAAAAGATTGCTGTTGTCACCATTTCCAACCATAATTGGCAGTACTAAATTAACTCAAGAGTCACCAAATGCAAGCCCAAATGTCACACAAGTAACCACGCTACACTGTAAGTACCAACCAGTAGTGAAAATCTAGAGATTGCAGAAATTTCAGATCTGCAAATAGATTTTCAGAATTAGAGAGTGTCTGTTGCTGCACTCCACAAGCAATTACAGCCACATTTAGAGGCCAAGGCACCAATTACATGCGAAATCCCCAAAATTTGACTGCAATTTCTGCTCCAAAAGCATTCACGAGCACAAATTTGACAATTTCGATCAAAAGCCCCAAATTTTCAAAAGGAAATCCGTCTCCAAATTGCATCAATACATGTATCCAAGTGCATATACCAGGCAACTGTTGCAAAAATTGAAAAAATTTTGCAAAAGCCCCAATTTTCTTAGGTCCGGTGTGCACTAATTTCAATGAAATTAAAGAAATTTCACTAAAATGTGAAAAGCCCCAAAATTTCTCAATAAAATGTGCACCAAATGTGCAATTTTTGAGTCTTATTGTCTTATCCTACATCAAACTCCCCAAATCCAAGAAAAGCCCCAAATTTCTGGGTCAAAATTGCACACTATACTTGTGTATATGAATGCCTGCCAAAGGGGAGAAGGAAATTTTCAGGGATTGAAAAAATGACGAGAAAGAGGAGGTCCGTCGAATCCAGGACTCGACGTGTTGACCTATTCTCGTATGACGTCAGCTCCGTCTACCCACGTGTACCATTAGCTTCGCTTGCCCACATGTGCCATCAACTCACCCGGTGTTTAGTTGCACAGCAACTGTCATAGCCCCATCAATTACTGACTACTCCCGATCGCTTCGCATGTCACCTATGACTTGCGTGCCATTGCCTCCATGTCAACTTCCTTCAGCTCACATGCCGCTTGCTTGGTTGCGTTGACCTGACTGAAGAGTTGACTACTCACCCAACCTACAACTATCCAACTCATGCCTATTCACACTACACCTTGAGAAGCATGCACACCTGAACCGCCTCTTGTTGGCTCTAATGCTAGTTTGATGGCGGACTTGCTAGGATCAAGACAGAGTTCAGGATAGATTGAATGCTGAGTTCGAAAGTAGAAAAAGTGAGTTGAAGGAGTGAGAGCATGACACAATCAGTATTTGGTACAATGACAAGATGTACCACTTTAGGTTTAGATAATATCTGAAGTACAAGAGTGTAGGGGTGCATTAACACCCGAACACTATAAAAGGCACAGGGAGCCTTTATTCCCAACAGTTTGGGCCGAAGAATACTATCCAATCATTTTTTATTCATGTTACACAGGAACACGATCAACTTCGTCACATGTAGTTTGCCCTTCCAAAGGCTCATCATGTGGGGACTATGCTCTACAAACTCCCTCCCAAGTTTGATGGAGTAGCCAATGCTTTGCATGCCAAGACATCATTGACACAGGTGAGCTTTACCCATGTGTCCTCCATGATGCTTGAGCATGAGACATCTTTACGGTTACAAGGGTGGCTTTCCTCCCAATATGGTGGTTCCAATGAGGCATCTGCCACTTCAAGAGGGGTGATAGAAGGACAAAGTCGAAGACCTAATGTTATCATTGTCATACGAAGAGACATTTGTGCAAGGATTGCAAAGAGTTAGTGGCTTCAAGGAAGAAAAAGGAGAAGAAAAAACAACATACGAACTCCTCCACTGAGTCATCTGCCTCCTCTGACTTTGACTTAGATCCTCCTACGAAGGCCAAGATGCGGAAGGGGTTATCTTCTTCAAAGAAGGGCTTGGTAGCCCCTCCTACTGCTTTCTAGTGTTGGTAATGTGACCGCCCCTCACAACTCTCCAATGCCAAAGAGAGAATGTGAGAGGGTGGAGAGGTGGGGCAAGTAAGCCTCATTTATACAAGTTTAAAGGTACATTGGTTCAAGAGAGAGACTTCCCTAATGCATCGACCGAAGTCTAGCAAGTTTTGAGGTCCTAGAGCTAGGATTGACTTCTAGGTTCGTGATGGATTGTTACTTGATAGAGAGCAGAATTGGCTCCTAGACCAAGCTCACATAAGGGGACACTTTGGCGATCTTAGCCAAAGGCAAGGAATCCATGTTCATGTATGCTTAGAAGCATTTTTGACAAAATGGTCATTTATACTACTGCAAGGCATTGTTTGATAGACACAAAGAGTTACAATGATTCTTCTCTATTCTCGAGTTTTGGCATAATCAACATTGACAATCAAGTTCTCTCCGAGGCTCCTTGTTGGTGGCTTCATCACCCGCTGCTTAGGTATCCATGGTCCTATTCTAGTGGTCTTTATTGTATGGCCTATGATGAGTCACTATCATTGTATCATTATATTGTATCAAATCACCCATGACCTAAGAGAGTGTTAGCAGTATAGTCAAGTCATGAGTGAGTTTGGGATGTGCTTTAGTGGAACAAATATTACTGAGTATTATAGGTAGTTTTTAATTGTCATTATGATGCTTATTTTGGCATTTATTGCTGGCCAACTTGATCACATTATTGGCCTATTTTTTTCCATTATATTATGACTCCCTCCTCCATAGACAATCATTTACAACTTGCAAATTCCAATTAGCACATCTCTAAGATCTCCTTGGTAGTGTTCTTGTATTTTCTCTTCTTTCTCTTCTGTCTTGTGTTCTCCGATTTGGTATATAAATTCCAACTAGAACATCTTTGAGTTCTCCTTTGCAATGTTCTTGTGTTTTCCCTTTTCTCTCTCTCTTTTCTTGTATTCAATGGGTTTATTTCACCATCCTTCTATGCTTCCATTACTACATCCACTTCTAACAACATCATCATCGACCATTATGTTGAGAGATCTTCATTGACACTCACATTTTTCCCTCCAATTGGCTGTTCAACAATTAGCTTGACAACACCCATCATCCTAAAGAGATTTCAATATCATCTTTGTCACCAACTACTAAGGACTATATTTTACTCCCTGTGCTACTAACCATTGTCTTCCAAATTCAAACTTTGTCATCCCACTACTCGAAGAACTGCATTTCACTCCCCCATAAAGCATCTCCATCCACAAGTGTTGTCACATGATTATCTAGGACAATGCAATGATCTCCAAGCTCTATTCACCTCAATACCAGTCTTAGAGATGGCCACTCTGAGGCTCACTCATTGTATTAGCATGAAGTGCTCACAATTCATCTTCATTGTCCTGAGTTTGTGAGCTTATGTCACATAGTTTGTCGCACACTCTTCCTCCTACAAACCCTACCGATTCATTGGGTGTATTATCATTCATTCACACGTTCATTAGCGTTCAATATTCCTCATATTGTGTTCTATGTGTTATCATACACTTTGTGTTTTTGTGTTTGTCATTCTATTGCTTTGATCCCTTTGTTTTGTGGTTTTTTCTTTTCTTCTTCTTCTTTCTTTTTTTCTTTTTTCTTTTTTTTTGGGGGAGGGGGGGGGGATATAAGGGGAGAAAAAGAGACTTTGAAGAAGCCCCCTTCATAGGAAACGTTTTCTTTTTTTTAGACAGTGCATTTCCATGCAACTATGAGTAACGTACAACTAGTTTGGTCCATCTCAATTCCAATTTTTTCTCAAATAAGATCATGCCTACATATTCTTCAAGTCATACACATTAGCCAACAATTCCATGTCATAGGTGGCATAATTCATGGCACATGCTACCTTGAGGTACTCACATAATGGCAAAAACAACATTATACCATGAATCTTGAAAGCAAAAATCAATACGAAGGATTCATTGAGATCCAACAATCTCAACAAGTGGGAAGTATAGATGTACAACTCTTGGAAGCTGCTCCATCTCCATCATCCACATCCTCTAGAAGTCTCTTTCTCTGAGTTCTGAGTTTGGCTCTGATTTGCTAATCTACAGCCGATTATGTGATTGAATGTAGTTGTGTGCAAGCTCCTTAATGTAAGGTAGTTTTTGAAAGGGAGTCTAGATGGATGAGGTTAATTTCTAATATGCTTATGGCACATAACAGCATGAGTCATGAAATCAGTAAGCACAGCCTTAACCACAGAACCTGGATGGCACAGAAAGAAATGGCTTGACCAATTTGAGCATAGAATGCTCACAGACAAAATTTTCTGAATTGAGACAGAGCACCTGCAAATAGGCAAACATTTTCTACCTGTCTGGTACAAGACTACAAAGAGCAAAAATATAATTACTCAGCCTACAATGTCCATTGCATACCAAATTCATAAGTAAGAGCAAACTAAAACATTACCACATGCACCCGGTCAAGATCATGTACTCAAATTAGAATGAATTGATATAAAAGATCACTTGGATCCAAACAGCATCTCAATTCAATTTCTGTTCCACATGTCTTTAGTAATCAGCATACAGGAAAGTTTCCATAGATTGGATGAGCACTCGGAACTGTTAATTACGCAAAAAAAAGATCATGGTGATCATTGCTTCTTCAAATACTTGATCAGGATACTAACTGTTTAGACTCCAATCCATTATGTCAATCATAATTCACAGCTCACCCCAATCTAGAGAAATCACTTACACATGACTATTTAAATCAGACTGCATGGAGTCTTGCTTGGCAGATTCCAGAACCGTACATAAAATGTCTGATAATTGCATGTCTTTTGGATCAGTATCACAACTGATTTTGCAAGTTTCAATCTGCTATAAACCACAAGGCTTGTGATAGAGGCAGAGTTATGCTCTCCAGAATCCTTTACTTATTGAACTATGGTACGTGCATTTGATCTGGCCAGGGACAAAACTCAGGCTCAACACTGCCAGAAAGAACTCTATACTTCCGTGACCCATTTTCAGGCAAAAGTCCTCTTCGAGGATAAGAGCTTCAATGTGCAAAAGGGCACTTCCACAATAGCAACAATGGCCAAATTGCATGAGCAACCAGGATCTGCCTGTTTAAATCCACAACCGAACCAGCTGATTCTAAAGGTAAGAGATCTTCAGCTGCGGTGGAACTTATGGGAGACCACATCTATGCAATCAATCAAAGATGAAAAATATTTCCCGGGTGATCAGCAAACTGTCTACTGAATTACAGGCCTAGCTCAAAATGAAGCATCTAAGACATCCGTGAATGATGTTTTCGCGTCGAATAAGCGGAAGCCGTTAAGGTTAAAGTCATTTAATGTTTCAACAGGGCACGAAGCCTGATCACCAGTAAGAGAAAGGCGAACTGGACAACAGAGAGCACGAGCTATACCTTTCTTGGCCGGCGGTGTCCCATATCTGAGCCTTGATCATCTTGTTATCCACATTGATGCTACGAGTGGCGAACTCGACGCCAATGGTGGACTTGGACTCGAGGCTGAACTCATTGCGGGTGAACCTGGAGAGCAGATTGGACTTCCCGACGCCCGAGTCACCGATGAGAACCACCTTGAACAGGTAGTCGTAGTCCTCATCAGATCTGTAGGCCATGGCGATGAAGAAGAACCCGGGTAGATCTGCGATATCCCGGGTAGAAGACACGCACACACACAGCCAGAGAGGACCGAGAAAATATAGACCAAACGGGAGCCCCGGGGACTGGAAAGAGTAAATGCACCTGTGATTGTGACGGACATGAAACTGTCGTTTAATTTTGCACTATCGTGATTTAGGGGTGTTCCCTCACACTATAATTTTCATATTAGCTGCTCCGTGCTTAGATTGATACGATGCTTCGCACTTGGATGTGCCCTAGCTGTTCCTACACCCCGTTGTCTATCCAGAGCAAGATGGTGTGCAAGGCACGGGACAGATATGGCAAAAGATAATTGGATGGGATCTTGTTCATTCAAGCTTAATTTTGTCTGCCAAGATCTTACATCTTATTATGGTACCATCCATAGCCAGTCATCCGAACATGTGTTCAATGTACATGTGATCAAAGGCAAGGTGAACTCGTGTCCATCTAAACACGTTTTCACCTAGCCTAGCACCCCTAGTACAAGTGAGGGGGTGCTTCAATGACTACCATGTGGCAATGCATTCAAGGCCCTTTTCTCCATCGTCATTGTCTCTCACTCTTTGACTATCTCATCAATTTGCACTCTGTGTGTGTGTGTGTGAAGTGCTCTTCAAGAGCGAGGAGATTGCTCTTACAACTTACAAGAGAAGATCTTGAAAGAGAAGTTGGACTAGAACTTGATTGCGAGATAACTTGATTAGAAGAGTGCTCACAAGAGCATGGCTTGTCAACAAGACAAGACTAGAATAAGAAAAGAATTGGAAGAGGACTTACCTCGCGGAAGCCTCACAACTAGTACTGGCAAGATCGAAGGGCTTGTAGCCCATGACCCATATTTATATTATAGCATAAGGATGTTAAGGGAAATACATGTCGTTTACAAGAGAATGCCACATGGCATGACATGCACATCGACACATGGCATGCTGACATTAGCATTAGCATATGCAATGACATAAACATCCTCTAGAATCTTTTAGAAACTTCGTAGAACTAAGTTCCACAAGGAGTGGTAGTGTGCTTTTGAATAGACCTTGGCTTGGTTGGGTATTGAAGATGAAATTTGTGAATCTTAAAAATAGCTCTTTGAAGATATGAAGTTGGTTTCCATGTTCATTCACTTATATAATAGCCCTTCCAATGGACAAGATACTATAATTTGCCTCTTGAAATTCTCGAATCTAGGATTTTGTCTACTTTATATTCTCGGTGATCTTCAATTGTGATTGGAGGCAATGGCTTTGGTTTTCTTTTAGGGATACTAGATGTATGACATGCCTCCAAGATTGAAATATGGAATACATTATAGATTTTCATGGAAGGGAATGCTAGAGACAATAGGTGACTGAATTTACTTGGCCAAGAATCTTAAAGGGCCCAAGTCATTGATAATATAGTTTCTAGGATGGATAAGAAAAGCATAGATCATGTCAATGAAGCCAATCTTGATCTCTAATTTTGTATGATGGGTGTTGTCTTATCTACATTTCTCCTATATTTCTCTTGAGCTTGTTTGATCTATGCTTGCAACTCTTCATGAATATCAAAGAGGTGTCAAGCTAAGTCTGCAGCAACTGGATTATTCTTTGTGATCTTACATGATTGTCTATCCTTGGTTGTTGACCATAATTAGCTAAGAATGGTGTGATTTGAGTGGAGGCATGGGAGGAATAATCGTATGCAAACTCAACAAGGGATAATAGATCCACCTAATCATCTTGATGATAGTTGATTGTGCATCTAAGGTATTGCTCCAAGGCTTGATTCACTCTTTATGTTTATCCATCACTATGTGGGTTATGGCTAAAGAAAGATTCATTTGTACTCCTAGAAGTTTAAAGAGGATTTTCCAAAACCCAGATATAAACTAGGGGCTGTGATCACAGACAATATCATTAGGTAACTCGCGGTGCCTATATACTTATTCGAGGAAGAGCCTTGATGTCCCTTCCCATTGACACTCTTGGTTGTTAGAATAAAGTGTGCCATTTTTGTGACTCAATCAACCACCACCACCAAGATGGAATTGTACCCTCTAGAATAAGATGGTTCGATAATGAAATCCATGGGTAAAGATGACCATGGCTTACTTGGAATAGGTAATTGTTGAAGAAGGCCATGAAGTTGATAACAATGAACTTTAGCTCAATTGCATGTGTCACAAGAATGCACAAAGTCGATGACGAGTTTCCACATTTGCAACCACCAAAAATCCCTTGAAACCAACTTGATTGTCTGGTTAATCACAAAATGCCCTATTGAGGGGAGATCATGTCTCTTGTTCAGTATATCCACTTACAAAGGGCAAGGAGAAATATAGAACAACGTAAAGACCAAAAGAAACTAGCTAGAGTGACCATTAGTTGCATGAAAGGATAAGGAAAAGTGTGTGTTGCACTGTATTGTTTTCATTGAATTTGCATAATGCATCAATTAAACATTTGATGTGCTAGAAAAGTTGAAAGCCCGATTTGACACAACGCACATTGAGGAGCACCCCACTAGCATCTAAGTGCACATAACATTGAGGATTGCTTTAAATAACAAGGGATCATGCCAAACGAACTCACTAGTAGAAGGAGACCCCCAAACATCAAATAGTGGCCAAGGACACCAATCATTGAATACTAAGAGACTTGAATCGTCGAGCTGCTTAGGGAGCAATAGTGACAGTCACAATTAGGGATGCACCTCTACCTAACTTGATCAATCTGATTGACACCCTAGTTGCTCAAGAAACTGGCAACATGTTAGAAGCCAGCAACAACCCTAAAAATGGCAAGCTTGACTTGGGAGAATTCCTAGTCAGCATCCAACAAATGGTAACCCGGTATGACCTACAAACCAAAATGGAGCATCATGGTAGACCAATTGAGGACATCATAGCCGATCTCGAGGAAGAGCAAAAGTTGGTAAGGACATTGAGGATTATATTAAATAACAAGGAATTCACACAAGATAAGATAAGTCGAATGAACTCACTAGTAGAAGGAGACCCCTAGACATTGAATAGTGGCCAAGGACACCAATTACCGAATACTGACACTTGAATCGTCAAGCGGCTTAGGGAGCAATAGTGACAGGCACGATTAGGGATGCACCTGTACTTGATGATTTGATCAATCTAATCGATACCTAAGTTGCTTAAGAAATTGGCAACATGTCAGGAGGCAACACCAACCTTGAAAATGACGAGCTTGACTTGGGAGAATTCCTAGTCAACATCCAGCAAATGATAGCCCGGTATGACCTGCAAACCAAAATGGAGCATCATGATAGACAAGTCAAGGACATTATAGCCAATCTTGAGGAAGAGCAAAAGTTAGCAAGGAAAGCATTGCATGGCATAACTGCCTACAACCAAGAGCAGTGAGCTCAAAATTTGAGTTAAGACATAGAAATGCGTGAAGTCAAACGCATCCTGGCACTTGCAAATCGAAATAGGACAAGACCAAATGTTGAGAGGGAGAGAGCACTAAAGGCCAATCTTACACTGAGTGAGCTTCTCATGAAGCAACTCTTAGACAACATGGCTATAGAGCAGAGTGGAGCAGCCATGGCAACTTCGTTGCTAACAGGATTGGGAATCACCCTGAATTTTAAGAGCTAGACTAAGATACTTGTGGTTTCCTTGCTCCACACATATAAGCTTTCAAACTTTGCCTAGGAGACACAGGACGACATGGTACACTAGTCTAGACAATGCCGAACACAATAACTTTAATAACCTCGAGAGCCTCTTCATCAAGAGATTTTTTGAGGTGGGATACTCTAACAATCTCATCGTTAAGTTGATGAATATCAGTCAAAAGTACAAGGAGGATATTCGAGACTATGCTACCCATGTGTGAAGTCTCTTCAAGAGAATCCCAGCCACACGCAAAGCAACCTAGTAAACGAGCGGTCTCCACCGTGTTCATAAGCGAGATCCGAAGCAAAGAGCTTTACAAGGCCTTAGTGAGTAAAACCTACAAAGGAACGTGCTAGCTAGGGCCTTTGAAGAAGCCATATGAGTGGATGACTTGCTCAAGGAGAGAAGCTCAAGATCCATAAACTAAGATAGCACTATCTCTAGAACCTCAGAAAAAGCTATGATCATCAGTGAACGACCTAGCTAGAGCACCCAAGATAAAGGAAAGAGTGTTGACCAGAGCCAAGAATTGGTGGACGTGAAGCTAGAGTTGGCCAGGCTTCAAGAGATGATGAGAAGTCCCGCTTTATCTCATATCTTGCAATGCATGCATTACACAGGAAACCACATATCGGCTAAGTGCATGGATCCTAGATCCAAATTGTATGCTAATTGCGGTAGGTTTGGCCATGATGCAATGCATTGTCATTTACTAAGGCAATTGCCATACTCATAGCCATACAATCAATCTTACTACCTAGGGATAGATTGTCACATTTCAGAAGGGGAGCTCCACTAGCTCTCCTAGCACCCAATGATTCAAAGCCAGCTGTCCCTAGGATGGATATCAACCCCAAAGGGATACCTAGACCACCTAGACCCATCATGACCCATCCACCAACAAGCGACGCTCCGATACATTACATAGAGAAGTTGAACAAGGACGAAGCATACATGAATCCTTATATCTCGTATGATGAAGAGGGTAATCCCATCTTGATGGATTTCATACTAGTGCCAGTGATGGTGTTGGGCAGGGGAAGAGGTATAGGTGTAGGAGGATAGAACCAAGAACCCATCGTAGGACTTGCAGTCACCTAGGGCACATCTCGTCTCGATGCCCTAAAGGGAAGCAAGCCAATAGAGACAAGGCCGACCTAAGATGCCCTGAGTGTGGGATCACATGCTTGTACACTGAGTGCCCTAGGCAAAAACCTTCCACTAGTTTGGCTATCATGCCATTTGTACCATTGGAGCTATTCGGAGTTGAGACACTTGATCATGAAGCCACATTGATTTCATTGAATGTCATGACCTAACCATCAACAAAGTAGGGCAATATTTCATTACTTGGACCTACCAACCTCAACACAGCTTCAATAGGGAAGAAAAGCCATAGAAGAAGGAGAAAGAGGGCTGAGACAAAGATGGCACTTAAGAGAGATAGTGCCACCATGCTACCAAAGGGGAAGCAAGTCACAGACGCATGAGTAGAGACATCTACTCCTAAGACAACAGAAAAGGGAAATGCCAAGCTTGGAGAATATCCTGATCCGAGGCACTAATTAAAAGCGGTTGATAAGGTCAAAGAGTAGGTGAGAGAAGCCCAAGCGCACCTAAAGGATGCAAAACCCATTATTAAAGATGAGCTCTCTAGCATGAGCACACCAATCTTGCCTACTTGGCTAAGATCAAGAGACACATCCACACCCCACGTAGCATTGCATAGAGAGAGCCTAGATGCCATAGGTAGGTAGATTGGCCAAGATCATTTGAAAAGAGTGTAGAGCCTAACAAAAAGCAGACAATTGGCAACTTGCTCACGACATTGATATTGCCCCCTCCCCAATGACTCTACCTTTGGGAGAACTGCTTACGCAGAATCCAACCTTATGGCAAGTGCTGAAGCAGTGGGTAGAAAGACCAAATGAGCTTGGAGCGACCAACTTGCCTGACCACGACGTAGCTACATAGATACCTAGCTTGACCCTAAACTCAATGCCTAAGTCCTTATACGTAAATGCTTTCTAGGAAGGCATAGAAATGCATGAAGTCCTACCTATCATAACATTAAGGGATGCCACAAGAAAGGGGATCGTAGACACAGGAACAGGAGTTAGTGTACTCAGCCATGCAGTCCTCCGCTGGCTTGGGGTAACCCACTTGTGGAGACTACAAGGTTATATGTCATGTTGGCCGATGAAATGAAAGTTAGGCCATTTGGGTACTAGAAAACTGGGCCTTGAAGATAGTGGGAGTCCAGCTCATAATGAACTTCATAGTCATGAAGGGAGTGGACTACGACATCCTACTAGGCCCGACCATGGATATGAAATGTATGAGTGATAGAAGATTGGGGCAATGGTCTCATATTCTTAGGCAATAGATTGGAGGTTGTAAGAGTCAAGATGGATACCTAGAAGACCATACTAGTCGACCTAGATGCCATCTTCGCTATCTTGAAATGAGACTCATAGGTTAGGAATTCTTATGGGCCACTAATGAAGTATGTCCCTTGCCTTGAGGATGAGGGGAATTGGATGCATATGCTAGCTACCATCAACCTATCATTCTTAAATGACGAAGAGGATTACAATCAAGCTGCAAGGATAGTTAGTGAGTCCCATAAAGCCACAACATCTCAGTTGCCGAAGGGTAAGACCCCGCCATCAGTACCACTTTTTATGATGGCCAGGAGCTCTAGTAGACAACCAACACCTATCCCTTTTCACCTTTTGTCTAACAAACTTGAGCTCCAAGGGATCCTTGAATGCTTAACAAGAGAGCTAGCAGGTAACCCAACTGCCAATCTCAAACTCCTCAAGGATCTCATGAACGAGCCGAAGTGGTGTTGGACCAAAGTGCACGACTTGAACCTAATGTACAATTGGGCACTAATCACAAATGAGAAGAGGGCTAAGAATAGAAACCTAGGAGGCAATGAGTAGTCAAAAAAGGTAACGATTTGAACAATGAGTATGAAGACTGCTACTCTACAAATGAGGAAGGTGAGGAAGAGGTTGAGACGATAGAGTATGACACGGAGTGTCAAGTGATTGAACATATACGAGTAGACTCCAAGCCATGGAAAGCCAATGTCTTTAGGATCAAAAGAGGAGTCTTCAAAATGGAATATGATCGTACTTGGTTGGACCACCTAGGAGTGATAGACTACGAGCAAGCTGGATTAGTTCAACCAAGTACTGCACCACTCCTTAGAATAGAATCAACCTTAGAGTTGCAACTACCAAGGGGGAACTCCTTCTTCTAGCGAAGGTTGTGAGGTTAACTTCAAGTTGGAAGTGAGCTTTGAAAGTGGCCCATAAATACCCCGGACCACCTAAGACCAAATGCACCAAAGGGGACTTGCCAGTCCACCTAAGGTGCATGCATTTGAAGGAGGAAAAGAGAAAGTAGCCAAAGGGGTCAGAAGCCAAAGACCAACGGAAGCCCCAAGTCCCACCTAAGCACTTCACAAAGTTCAAAAAGGGTAATAGGGTCGTGATCTTGTTAGGAGCTAAGAGGCAAGGACAAGCAAATGAACCAATAGAAGGGCCTACTAAGGTCAAGGAAGTCAACTTAATAGCAGGGGAAGGGAAAAAGCCTCGACCCGTGTTCATAGCTAATAACCTGACTGAGCAAGAGGAGGTTGATGTTGTCACTCTCTTGCGAGAGTATATAGATGTATTTGCTTGGTCCTTAGAAACTCAAAGGAGTTGATTCGAGGGTCATGACCCATAACATCTCAATGACTCTTGATGCAACACCGGTTAAACAACAGCAATACCTAATGAATCCAAAACATGCGTACGCCATCAAGGAGGAGATAGATAAGCTATTGAAGGCTAGATTCATTTATGAAATCGAGCACATGCACTGGGTATCGCCCATAGTGATTGTCTTAAAGAAGAATGAAAAAATTTGAGTGTGCGTAAACTATAAAAAAGTCAATGTTGTGATAAGGAGAGATAACTATCCACTACCCTACACGAAGCACATGCTCAAAAAAGAGTAGTGGAAAAAGAGGCCTATAGTTTCCTAGATGACTTCTCGGGTTATAACCAAGTGCATGTACACCCCAATGATAGGCATATGATAGTATTTGCGACGGAATGGGGCATGTTTACCTACATAGTCGTGCCATTTGACCTGAAGAACACACTAACTACCTTTCAGTGCCTTATGTGTGCCATCTTCAAGGACATGATTAGGTGAGAATTGGAGGCATTTGTTAATGATCTATGTGTTCACTCCATTTGGAGGGAACACCTAGATAAGCTTCATGGAGTCTTTGAGCAGTGTAGGCTGTATAATCTCTCATTGAACCCCTTAAAGTGCTAGTTCTAGGTAAAACTCGGATGTATCCTAGGGCACGTGGTGTCTAAGAATGGCATTGCCACCACAGACTTCTCCAAAGTGAGAGCCATTGTTGATTTACCACCACCTATATGAACTATAAGGGAGTTCAATTCTTACTAGGAAAAACAAGGTACTATCGGTGATTCATTTTGAACTATGCATTGATCGCTAGATCCCTTTACAAATTGCTGATCATATTCGAGTGGACCGAAGAATGCCAATGTGCCTATGATGAACTTAAAAAGGCTCTCATGACCACACCAATCCTACGAGCCCTAGATTAAAAATAACATTCCATGTGCATATTGATGCCTCAAAGTTCATTGTGGGAGCTCCTTTGTGCCAACTTGGTGAACATAATATATGATTATCCTGTGAACTTTGCTAGCAGACAACTCACAAATATGGAGATGAATTACTCCACAACAGAGAGGGAAGGCCTAGCCATGGTATTTGTTGTAAGGAAGTTTTGTTATTATCTTTTGGCTATGTTCTTTATCTTCTTCGTTGACCATCAAGCTTTGCTTTATCTAGTAAACAAACCTTGTGCTATAGGATGCATAGCTAGATGGTTACTTCTACTTCTAGAATTTGACGTCTTTGTGGTTGTACACAAGGGTAAGTAGCATTACAAGATGGTAGACCATATGTCCCGCTTACCCACAAGAGAAGTTGTTGGACAGGGCATCATAAATGACTTGTCTGATGTGCATATGTTTAGCATATCCAGTTGAGAGAGACCTACTTAGGGCCAATCTAACACCATATTGGATAGATGACATAGTTCCAGTCCTAGAGCATGGATTGCCCAAGAGACCTATAGAGAAGGCTAGGTTAAAGCACCTTATCCTTAAGATTCGGCCCTATTAGTTAATTGCCAACTAGCTCTATAGACTAGGACAAGATGGGTTATTGCAAAGATGCATGTATGAGCACAAAATGCATGATGTACTTACTGAAGCACATGGTGGAATTGCTTGAGGACACTTTAGCATGCAAAGGTGCTGCAATCTCAGCTATGGTCGCCCACGCAATTCCACAATGCTGCTAAGTTTGTGAAGCATTGTGACTAATGTCAAAGGGCCAAAGTACTCATCCGTAAGGACAAGATGGAGTTGACCCCGGTAATAGCACGATAGCCCTTTGAAAAGTGGGGGATCGACTTTATTGGGCCAATTAGCCCCACAACGTAGTACTCATAGGTGAAGTACATCATTTTATTGATAGATTATCTCACGAAGTGGATTGAAACTCATGCCACTAGGAAGAATGACACTAGGACCACAACTAATTTTCTTTGGGAGTAGGTGATCTCATGATTCAAATCCCTCATTGAGCTAGTTAGTGATCAAGGCACACACTTCATTAATGAAGTGATTGGCTGTTTACTATCCACATTCTTGATCATCCATAGAAAATCATCACCATACTACCCTCAAGCTAATGATTAGGTTGAATCCATGGTTAAGATCCTAGTGAATGTCTTGACTAAGGTAGTCTTCGCCTCATGTAGTGACTCGAACAATAAACTCATGGTAGCGTTATGGGCCTACAAGACAACCGTAGGGCAAACACCGTTCCTAACCTATGGGATTGAAGTGATCCTGTTAGTGGAGTTCTTCATTCCAAGCTTGAGAGTGGTGGTGCAAGAGAGATGGGATGGAAAGGAGGCATGGATGGAATGCCTGGTAGAGCTAGAACACCTTTTCGAGACGTGACTCCTAGCTACCCATGTGCTAATCTACAAAAAAGCAAAACACAAAAGCTAGTTTGACAAACATGTCAAACAATGTGACTTTGAGCAAGGCGACCTAGTGTTATTATACTTTGTAAAGGGCCATAAGTAGAAGATGAAGTTCAAAGGATTGGGGCCTTTCAAATCCTACAACATTAGTCGAACTGGCAATGTAGAGCTTGAGACTCTTGAGGGAGAGGGCATAGGCTTCTTCAATGGTAGCTGTCTCAAGAAGTACTACCCTCCAATGCATCCACTACATGAGCCTCCAATGATAGAACCACCTGTGAACATAAGAGTAGACACCATCACTGAGATAAAGGACGAGGATGAGGAAGCAGTAGCACCTGCCTACCTACACATATCAATGACTGCCTAGAAGAGACGTCTTTGACACATTTATTGATGAGTGAGCTGACTTTAATATCCTTACACACGACCATTGGACCCTCTTTGGTCAGCTCCAACTGTAACCTACTAATGCTAAACTCAACCTGTTTGGGGGACAATCCTACTCACTACTGGGAAAGTGTAAAATAGAGGTCTCTATCGAGACTGAAAGCCTACCTATGAAAAAATGTGTTGCCTAACACTAAGGCCACCAGTAAGGAATCGCTGATAGGATGCCCATTCAAGAAACAAGCATGTTGCAATGTTGACTATGACTCGCAGCACATTCACCTTGCCATTGGCAATGTTCAGCTTTCAACAAGGGTAGTGCAACTCCATCGAAGCTTGCAGTGCCACACCGGTAGATAAACCTAGTGCAAGGTCTAAGGAGGGGGATCATGACTTGTCCCACCTTCCCAAGACAAATTGGTCGCAACCCAAAGGAGACACACCCAAGACCACTAAGTAGCATCTCACATGGGTGTCTAAACAACAACCACAAGTGCCTAGAAGCCAAATCACACAAATCTGTAACCATAGAACCTCATGCCCTAGGCCTAGGAGACAAAGCTAGTGCTACAAAAGTAGATGAATGGTCAGGCCATGATGGTGGCCCAAAGACCTATTACTCACTCAAGGCTACAACAAAGGCAACAATTGGATTTGGTTTCCCAAGATTACGAGTGGCATGTGTGCCCCTCAATCCAGGCCCTCTAGTCCATTTCCATATAACGGTAAGCCATCTAGGAATGAGAAAACAATTGACTAAAAAAAAGCACCAAACCCATAGAACCTCAACAAGTCTATTGACCAAAACCACAACTAGCTACCCCTAGACCAACTCAATATGACACTCCTAGTGTCCCAACTGCTCCACAACCAAAAAGCAATGCATCATCACTTGAGCCCCAACACCAACCCATCGCACAAGTGGCCATTAAACACCCTATTGACCAATCCACAAAGTAGGTACATCAATTCCTAAATTATCCAACCCCCAGCTAAACCCCAACCTCTCGTAGTCCTCATACCCTCCTATGAGCATAGATCTATCCTTACCTTGGCCTTGGACCTAATCATGGATACGGGGGATGACTTAGTCACATGCATTAGATGATTGGATGCCACCTTCACTGTGCTAGCTAGCTATGAATAGCTGGACTTAGGCCTAGATGAGCGGTAGCAAACAGATGTATGCTCCTTGCCATGCACCTGGGAAGAATCCAAATTCATGTTTATCACGATTCCCGTGGTAGTCGAGGAATTGATCACCGATGAGATCTCTCGAGAGCAAGCTTGCAAACAATGCTTGATCACATCATATACTAGGAGCAAAGTCTCTGCAACAAGCCAAGAGCTAGAAGAGATGAAAAAGCTAGATGACTCTGACTATTTTTTTCTATGTAAATTCTATTCTCTTCATCTCCAATGGGAACAAGAGGACTACCAAATTAAGGCCAATGCCAAGCAAAGACAGGCAATCGAAACCTTTGAGTACAATCCAACCTATGTGGCTCCTACCTCATTTAGAGTATTGGCCATCGGTTGCAATCCACCGTTAGAGGAATATGTTATGGCCAACCCCTATTTTGATCTAATCCTGATTGAGGAAGAACTGCACATCGCTAGTAGCAGGATGAACTTTGGTGATTTCCTAATTGATTGCTTGATCTACATTACACACGTAGGCATTAGACCTTATGACATGGACCATCATGCTCATTTGGAGTATAACCCAAACTTCTACAATTGGCTCATGATGAAGTAAAGCACAATAACCATGCGCTTAAATCCCTTAACACTTCATCAGCCAATCCTAGGAAGGATTTTCATCACTCCCGAGGGAAAGGGGGTAAGGTGGAAAAGAAGACATGACTTGAACCTTAAATCGAAATTTAAAAGTGAAAAGGATGGATAAAAGTCAATTTGTAAGGAAAATTTTCATAAAAATATTGTTTGGAGTGTTTGGATTGCTTGAAGCAAAAATTTTCATTATGTACTTGAGCATTTCACCTTTCCATATTCATGATCTCCTTATCTTTTTGCAAAAAGTCGTCTCAAGTGAACTGATAGTGAGATACTGCACCATGTCAGGAACCTAAGATGGCAAGGCACGACAAAGGAAACAAGCTTCCATTTAGAGAAGAAGAGCAAGCCAAATATGGCCTAACGATGGAAATAAGGGCCTTTATTCAGCTTAAGTTCTGAAGCCTCGAGAACTTAGAAGACATGGCGATGGAAGAGTAAGTAGTAAAATAGATTATCGACCAATGTAATCTTAGTAAATATATGGAGAAGGTCGGCCAAGTCATTGACTATAGCAAGTGCACAAAGTTCTTGTGAACTTTTGATGCTAATAAGAATTGTGGCACTCTGACAGTGAAGTAAGGAGAAGAGACTCATAGAGTAGAAGTTGAGTTGAGTCTCAAAATGGTGGAAAGAGCTCTAAGTCTAGTCAACAAGCTCGAGAGGCGGACCAAGAGAGATGTTTATGGCATGCTAGGGATGGAAAAGGCCCAAGTATACACAAATGATGGAGTCAACTTAGTTGACATCCCCAACCTCAATATCAAGATGCAGGCAAAGACAATCCATGCTCTATTCTCTAGTTAAAGGTATAATGCCTTGATGAGTAGGATTGGAGTGCCACTACTCGAGACCCTCGTAGTTGTCTTTGAATGAAATCAATTAGAATGGCTATGTGCTTAAGACTATTGAATCTTCAATGAAAGTGCTAGCCACAAAAGCTAGAGCAAGAACAGGTGGGGAGTCTTTGGCTTCCATAGTGGAGATGGCAAGGAAGAAGCCAATAGCCAAAGGCCTCCAACATAGGGTTTGGAGATGCACTCACCACTATCATCCAACAGGAGGCCGTTGGAGACTTAGAAATACAAGAAGTGGTGGAAGAAACCCCTGAGCGCTCACTGGCCCACAGATCGCCTATACAATCATCCATAAAGATGAGCACCCCAGTCTCTTTCTCCATTGAAAACTTGGGGGATGAAGAGGCCACAAGAGTGCAGAAGGAAGAGTGGAGCAAGCTGCAAAAGAGAGGGAAGCTCTACTCCAAGTCCAACAGCAACAAGAGGCTTCGAGTGAGAGAACTATTAGTGGGGAAGGAAAGGAGGGCTCAGTCCCATCATTGAGCCAACTTGGAGAAAAAGGAAAAATCAAGTTGAACATCCTAGGGAATAAGAAGAAAACCATAGTAGAAGGAGACAAAGAATTAGAATCCGCATAGGAGTCAAAAGAGCTAGAAGATGAACAAAAAAAGAAGCAAAAAAAAGAAGAGGAGTGACTAAGAAAGGTCGAAGAGGAGTGCAAAAGGATGGAAGAGGAGCAAAAAAGGAAGCAAATAGAGGATGAGGGAAGATTGAAAAGAGAAGACGATAAGAAAACGACCCTAGCCTTGAGGTTGTTAGTAGAGCAAGCCTCCTGCCCCAAAGAATTGACAAGGAGAAGCCCAGGTGTGATGAACCAAGCTTCAGTGCTGCATTTGAGGAAAGAGCTCAAGGCCCCATTGTGCCAAACAAAGGAAAGGTCCCCATGTACCCACCACCACTAGCTCTGATTTCCATGCATGACCCTAGCCTTGAGGTTGTTAGTAGAGCAAGCCTCCTGCCCCAAAGAGTTGACAAGGAGAAGCCCAAGTGTGATGAACCAAGCTTCAGTCGTGCACTAGAGGAAAGAGCTCAAGAGCCCATTGTGCCAGACAAAGGAAAGGCCCCCATGTACCCACCACCACTAGCCCTGATTGCCATGCATGCCACCACCCTAGAGACCTCAAAAGTGGGAGTGGACCAAATCAATGTGGTGGCATGGGTGTAGTACCTCCTAAAGTCGGTGAAGTAGCTTGGCCTAGTGCCAAGTGACAGAGCCCTAGTAATAGGGATAAATAGACCTCTTGTTGTGGACTTAAAATCCAGAAAAGACCCAAAGAAGTCCAAGGTCGAAGTATTGACAACCTCCATACCATTAGCCATACTAGTAGCAACTAACTACGATGAATATGTGTAGGAGCTCCTAGGCCAACTCGAAAAGATGAAGGAAGATAGGAAGGTCGCTATGGTGGAGTTAGAGATTGAGAAGAATGTGTTCATTGCCTATTAGCTAGAGAAGACAAAGTAGATAACCATCTATTAGAGGCAGATGAATGATCTAAAGAAGGAACTAGAAGCAAGGAAGGAAGTGGAGGTGGAGAAGGAAGAAGAGAGTGCAAAGGAACTCCAAGTGGAGAAGGTAGAGGGCGAAATGGGGCTAGAAATGGACTTTTCAAGCCTCATATAGGGGCAAAAGGACATGGAAGAGCACCTTGAACAACTAAAGAAACTTGGAGATGTCGAGGAGCTAAAAAGGGACACAAGCCCATGTAGAGTATTATAAGGAGAGACGGCAAAAGGAACGACTATTGAAGGAGCTGCAAGAGGCTAGGTCACAAAAACACGATGTGTCAACTAAAAGGCTGCTAGAGGTAGAAAACCAACTCCTTGGGACCCTTCAAGAGCAAGAAAAATTGAAAGATGAGTTGAACCATCACAAATGAGACAAGGAGAAGATGTTGGCAACCTGGAGAGAATAAGAGGAAGTGGTGACAATGTTATGAATAATAACCTGTAGTAATCCATGCAATTTGAAGATATACTTCATGAATTGATTGGCCACTTGTGATGTAGTGAACTATATCTTTGTGGGAATGAAATGAGTTGCCTTGGTAAGTATCCACCATCATATATATATTGTTCCATCTCTTCTTAATCATAGGCAAGTAAATAATGAAATCCATGATTATGTGAGTCTATTTTACTTTAAGAATGGGTAAGGGCTATAGCAAACCACCTAGCACAACATTCGTCATTGGTGGTTGTGGAGCTTGTTTTCCTAGCCTTGGAAATTGGGTCTTGGTAATCTTGGGTGGTTGGGATATTATGGGAGCATTATATGAGAGTTTCAACAACCATATCCATTTGTTGCAATCACAATAACCCTAGGCATTATGGAGAGCCTTAGGAACCCATCTAGTTAGATTGGGGTTGTGATGTTGGTGTGTTGCTGCCGTGCTTGGTTGAGGATTGATTTTTACAAGTGACTAATTGGTTTGCTATGGTCTATTTAAGCTTTGAATATAGTATCGTTATTCACATAAGTCTCCCATCATGGGCAAGGAATGCATCTCCTCCATGAGTTTCTACTTGAAATAAGAAGAATTTGGAATGCCAATCTTGCCATTAAACCATATGAGGCCATTCCTAAACTAAAAATGAGAGCTTTTCTCCATAATCCCTTGTTGTAATTTTTGAAATACATGGCTAAATTCTTCATCCCAAATATAGGATTCTTGCAACTCTTTAATCCAATCAATATGAAGCTCAGTGATGGGCTGAAACTTTGCATGTCCATATTCAAGAAAGGGAATTAGCCACTATACTGTCCTTGCCCTCATATGTTAATGTCAAAATCATAGTTCACTAGTGTAGCCACCCACCTATGATACTTGGGAGTAATATTTGATCGGGGGAAATACTTGAGGACCTTGTGATCACTCTTAACCTTGAATTGGCTACCATACAAATAATGATTCCATTTCTTTATCGCATAGAGGATAGCCAATATTTCCTACTCATACACATTCCTTGTCATTTCCTTCTCTTTAAGGTTATGACTCTCAAAGGTAATAACACTATACTCTTGCAACAGTATTGCACTTATCCCTCTGCCAATAGCATCACATTGTATAGTAAACTCTTTAGAGAAGTCTAGGAAAACTAAAACATGAGCAAAAATGAGTAATTTGAGAGCACCCTTTAGGCTCCTCCTCGAGAGGTTTTGTAGTGGTAAGTTGAAAATTAGATTTATTATGGATTCCCTATAGATGGATAAGTTGTCCATCATTGATAAAATTTATACACATTTGTGAGAAATCCATAGTAACCTTTCCCAACGTCATCTGTCAATCACACCCCAATACTGCATCTATGAGGCCCATTTTCAAAGCAATCAAGTTCATATTTGCATCATAATTTTTAGCCAATTGTATGGAAACTTGTGAGAAGAGTTGGGTGGTGTTGATTTGTTTTTCTCCATTGGCTATATGTACATTAATAGGTTGCTGTAAATCTATGGGAAGATTTTTCAACCTATCAATGGCTAACTTATTCACAAATTTATGAGTACTACCACTATCTATTGGAATGAGCTACCTTGAATTTAGAGTGTATTTGCACTCATGGAACTTGTCCATGTATCCTTTAAGATAGAACAAAGTGTAATGGAACCAGTATGTGACTCGATCCACTGAGATCAAAATATACATTTCCACCTGGATCAAAAGAAAAGCCATCCGATGGGTAATAAAACTAATCCTGTTCAAAATCTTCTTTAGGTCATGCTCCTTTGATCCGTGTGATGACTGGTATCACCTTCTAGCCAATTTCTCATTTTCAACTGGAGACACAAATACTTGGGCCATCTGTGCCTTAACCTTTAATCTATTGGTTTTCTCTCTTCACATTTTTGCACCATGTGTGTGCAAAGCCCTCTAAGTAAAGAGTAGCAAAATGAATCTTTTGATCATCTGACCTAGTAGGACTCAAGTTTGGATGTTCATTTCTCTAGAACAAATGGGAAGGATGAATGCCCACTATATTTGGTCCATACAATCTTATCACAAAGCTCTCTTTCAACAAAAGGTTCCTATCCATTAGAAGTTTTGGATGTGTATCTAAGCAACTTCCATTTGGGATAGAATTATTAGAGGAACTCCTTCGATAAGTTGTTTGAAATCTTCATGAAGCTAGTTGCACCCTTATTCACTGGGGATTTGTTGCATGGATACCACAATGGGCTCCTCATTTCTATAAGGTGGTTCACCTATTTCATAACTATTCTTTGGAACCCCTTTGCATCCAATTATTCTTAGCTATGATTCAAAATTGGGGGCTAAAATGATTGTTTTGGTTTAATTTTGTCCTTACTCTCTCTATCAAGTATTTGCACTACCATGGGCCATTAACTTTTCCAAAGAGTCCTTTGTGGATTGGGCCATGTGCTCGATTGCCTCCTTGGTTTTTGTACTTGATTGAACCATTTTCTCCTTGATCAAGTTCATACACTAGTTCAAAGTGCTTGATTGAATGTTGTATCTCATGATTGCACAAGGTGGCATTAAGTGTCTATATGCCCCATACTCTTGAGATTCCTCATCCTCATGTGGTTACTTGGCCATAGAATCTCTACACTCCTTGATTTGTTTATTGAACATCATCTCATTAGCTTTACTTTCACCCTTGTTTCCTACCATTTCTGAGTGCTATCCAAATATACCCCCTATCACAAAAATGGTGATATCTTTTGATATTGATATGCAAACCATATGGTTTCTAATGCCAATCAAAGCCAAGGATGAGCTCTTCGAGATGAGCTATACACGTCATTAGAATTAGGACATAATATTTTGGGAATATTTTTTATGGATGTATAGAATAGTCCATCAACATGTGATAGCCTTGTTTGAGACATTTAACCATTCATAGGCCCTGTATAAAGTGTCTAAACCCTATAATACTCACTACAAGACTTGCATGTGTTGAGAGTAACCTGGTATGATATGTATCCAACTTGTATGAGCTCAAAAATACCCTACAATACCTGGCGATGTTTGAGAAATATCCAAAGAAGGTGTGAAATGCCTTATTTTACCTGTATCCACTTGCAGCATGTTATCCAAAGGCATGGTACCCTGTAGACCATGTATACTAATAATTCAATACCATGTTTCTTCATTCCAGCTTGGGTCTTCAATGCTCCTCTTGTTGTATTTATGTGAGGGATATAGCGGCACTCAAGGGCCCCCTACACATGCTTCGAATCATTGGGAGGTGGGCAAAGTTCCCTAGGGTCGGGTTGTCATACCCCTTTGGATTCTTCATAGTGAGGGAGGGTCACATCTCTTTTGTCCCACTATCTTCCCTAACATCCACCTTTTTCTTGGATGGGTATTCTCAACATGGCAAAGAGCATTCTAGACTGAGAAATTAGGAATTATATGCATTGCTTGAAATGAAAGCTTTTAGCTTTGATGATGTGCAAGGATTGAATAAAAATGAAGGATTGGAACAAGGCTTACCCTTTTAACTTAGTGACTCACTAATTGCATTAGCTTACCCTTTACAATATATTTTGGGAACACTCAAGAATCCAAGCACAAGATTAGGGTTATTGAATCCATGCACAATACTTTTGAAATGAAGCTTGATCAAAATCAAAATGAGGCAAATAATTTACATAAAAGGTTCTAATAATCTTAAAAGAGGTATTTCTCTAATTAGCATAATATTGAAGCCTATTGATGAATGAATTTTTTCACCATCAAGTGGATATAGGCTAGAACAAGTGGAATTAGAGAGATTTAGAATAAAATGCAGTGGATTACCTCTTCAAATGATTGTTGAAGCTTGATGAGCCGTGAAGAATCATTCTTTGATAATATATATCCAATATTGCTCCCAAGTTGCTCTTATAACCCCCATACCTCTAATGTCAAGTGATAGATGAATCCTAATGCTTGTAGATCAAGAAAACTTCAACATATAAGAGCCTTCAACATTATAGAATGCTCATTAATGAGAAATAAGAGTCCCAAAAATATTGGCCCATAATGGTCTCTTGATGTCCAATGCTCTTCAAACCTTGCAATCTTGATTCAATCTTGAGGTATGATCAAAGTAGATGAATGTCCAAGCCAAAGTACTTGTTGTGTATTTAGGGTTTCATGAAGGAATGGTTCAAAAGAATGGAAAAGGGAGCTCAAAACCATGAAGAATAGGTAGCCTTTGCCTACAGAATGACTAGGAAAGCTTCACATCAAGTGCCAATGGTTGAGGATGAATAGATATACCTTGCTAAATCAATGCATTTTGCACCACAAATTATGAGACTAGATTAGGAGCTTCTCATAGTCAAAGCTTGGCACATGAGTTCTCTCCTTGATGCATTTGATGGTGAGAATCAGGCTCAAGCCACTATTGTGTCCATAGAAGCTCTAGTGAAGAGGTAGGAAGGTATTTCTCCATGAAGCTTTAGCCAAGCTTGAGGAAAGAAGAGAAAAAGAATCCACTTCAAAAAGTAACTGAGGTTTAAAGCTTCACTAAGTTCTATTACTTCTGATCTTTTGCCAAAGATACCTTCGAAAAAGCTTGAAATTTGATGACAACTTGCTATTTTGTCCAGTCGACCTCCAAATTTGCCAAAATGTCATGCAAGAGTCTTCAAATAGGCTTGTCTTCTTCACTTGAAGGACCACTAGTCAATGCACAACTCTTGGGAGATATGTACTTGGTGTACTTGAGTAGCCATGGAATTTTTGACTACAAAATAGGAAAAATATGGTTGAAATGAAATTAGATTGGGACCAAAGACTTGTACTCCAATACCAATTGTCATGAAGGGGGAATAGACAGGAGAGACAAGAGTGCATATGAGAGAGAAAATACAGGAGAGAAAGAAAAAAGAGAAGAGAGAAATACTAGAATGAGAGAAAGAAGGAGAAAGAAGCTATGAAAGCTTGCAAGAAGTAGAGAGATGAAGAGATAGTTTTGATTATTCTTGAATGGTGAAAGACAATACAAGTTTCTTACATCTTATTGTTAGTGTGATAGTATTTTATTTTTCCAAATATTTCTCAAAGATTCATCTTCCCAATTCTTCACACACACACACACACACACACACACACTCTCTCTCTCTCTCTCTCTCTCTCTCTCTCTCTCTCTCTCTCTCTCTTCAAATGGGATATTTGCAATTCAATTTGGAAAAAAAAAAGGAAAACTTAGACTATGGTAAGTTGATTACATGACATAAGGAAATCACATAGATTATAGTCATAAGCATTATATACTATTGATGAAATATCATATACGTCAAGAGAGAGAGAGAGATCACCTTCACTAAATCTCTTATTTGGGGTTTTGAAGAACTCTAGATGCCTTATTAAATATATATCACAAGTTTCACTTGTTAAAAAAAGTGGGGAATAGAATCGAAGTTAGAAAGCTAACCCTACCTATTGTGTGAGGTTGTAACTTTGATTCCATTCCCACCTTTTTGTTGCAAAATTATGATTGATATAATTAATTAATAGAGAGAAACATTGTCTTAAGCCTAAGCAAGGATATGCTTTGGGACTTGACATAGGGGGACTTAGAGTGTTTGGGACTTGACATAGGGGGAGAGAGGGTTTTGAGAGGTTAGATTCTAAGGCTTTGGTACAAGGAGGGATGCTTTGGGTTTTTTTCATCATGAATCAAAGCTTGAGCCAATAATAATGTAGCCTCTATCACACCAAAAAATGTATATAAGGGGATGCAATTTTAGGATTTTTTTTTTTTTGGTCAAGGAGCGTATTAGAACCTACGGTTTCAATTTGTGGTTGTATAGGGTTGGGGCAATCATTAAGTCTTTAGGTGGGGGGTTAGGTTACATGGTCTAGCTTTTTCTTTCTTTCTTTCTTTCTTTGGCAAAGGGCTCACAAAGGGCAGGGGGGATCATGAAGTATTTGTTCGGTGGTTAGGGTTCATGTGAGGGATTGGATTAGAGGGTCTAGCATTTTAGATGTCATGGGGTTAGGATTGATGGGGGCGAGGGGGGGATGCAGCCAGGGTTGTTATGATGGGTCTAGCATTTTAGATGTCATGGGGTTAGGATTGATGGGGCGAGGGGGGGATGCAGCTAGGGTTGTTAGATGGGGCAGCTAGGTTTGGAGGGAGGAGGTAGTATTTTGGGGGGAGCTACAGTTTGAGTTATGGTTGGCATTTCAAGGGCTAGGGTTTCATGACTTGAAGTTTTAGTGGCATAGGGGAAGAGGGCATCAAGACTTAGGGAGATTGGAGTTAAGTTTGGAGAGAGAGAGAGAGAGAGAGAGAGAGAGAGAGAGAGAGAGAGAGAGAGAGAGAGAGAGAGAGAGAGAGAGAGAGAGAGAGAGAGAGAGAGAGAGAGAGAGAGAGAGAGAGAGAGAGAGAGAGAGAGAGAGAGAGAGAGAGGGGGGTTTTGGGAGGGTGGGTGAGTTATTGCCATGTGGCACCTCCAAAACCCTTTAATAATAGAGATCAAAGATGTGCGCATACATACAAACATACATATATGTGTGATCGCCATGTGGCACCTCCAAAACCCCTCGATAATAGAGATCAAAGATGTGCACATACATACATACATACATACATCTATGTGTGTGTGTGTGTGTGTGCATATATATATATATATATATATATATATATATATATATATATATATATATATATATGTAGAGAGAGAGAGAGAGAGAGAGAGAGAGAGAGAGAGAGAGAGAGAGAGAGAGAGAGAGAGAGAGAGAGAGAGAGAGAGAGAGAGAGAGAGAGAGAGAGAGAGAGAGAGAGAGAGAGAGAGAGAGATGACTTTTTTGTTGGGGGGATGGGTGCCATGTGGTATCCACCCAAAACCTCTCAATAATAGAGATAACAGATTGTGAAGTATAACAATATCATGAGCTTTTGTGAGGGAGGGACCGCATACTTAGGTAGGTGCAAATGGAAGCAGGGGATTGGTGGCACCCACCAATATCGTGAGCTTCTACATGGGAGGGACTACATGTGCATCTAGCTAGGTATGCAGTGCCTCCCAAGTGGAAGCTCATGATGTTAGAAACTATAGGGAAAAATAAGGGAAAAGGCCCCTTTTCTCACAAATGCAAATGTCAAAACTTCTTATGTAGGGATGAGTTAGCTCAAGTGTGTCCTTTTTTTAAAAGATATTTGCCTTTTGGTCCAATTTTCACTTAGGTAATCTTTCAGGACTTAATGTTAAATGCGAGCAAAGGGTGTCCGGATATGATTGAAAACCTCCCATATCATGAATAGATATTGCTATAGACATGAAAATTTAAATCAAAGGTGAGAATTACAACTCATAACAAGTGCACACTGCCATGCACTAGAGCATTGCCTTTTTGTTTACAAGAAGATCTTATAGCACCACTTTAGTTCTAAACGACAAGGGTTCTATCAAGATTTTACTTTAAAAATAAACAAAAAGTTTAAACAAAAAGGTAAAGAGAAACTAAATTGGCCCTTAAGTTAACGAGTCAAATGTGGGTCACTTTAGTTAATTAGGGGTATGAACAATACCCTGCCACGGCACAAATCGAACCACGCACCGGCTAAGAGAGGCTGCAAGTACACTTGCTGGCCATAAAAACCTGCAAGAAAACTCTCCTTCTTCTCACCAAGAACCATGCTCTCCCAACACACAAGAGAATGGCACACAAGAAATTAGGAAATTCTTCCATCCTCAACCTCTTCCTCATCCTCACTCTCCATTAGATTTTGCAAAGGAGCATAAGAGAAAGGAGCAAGAACAAGAAAGATGAGAGTTTTGCCAAAATGGGAGAGAGGGAAATGAAGAGTGAGAGGAGAAGATAAATGAAGAGAGAGGTTGTAACCACCTCAACACCTCCTCAAATCACCCACAAGCCTCTTCCTTTTCCTTTTTTGATATTATGAAATTGAATTTGCATACATCTTGGCTAAGGTCTAAAAGACCCTTCAATTTTTGGAATGAGACAAAAGGGTTTGACCTTTCCTTTTCCTAGGAAAATTTTATAGTGTGTCTCTTTTGGACTACACATTTTATATTGCTTCATATTTGAAATTTTGACAAGAAAGTACAAAAGTAAAGTGTCAATTTGCAAAGGATGTTTCCATGTTGTGCACATTTTGGTGCCTTTATTTGCACATATTTCCTGGTTATCAAGGTAATTTTTAAAAGAAGAACCACCTTGTGAGTGCATAATTGTAATCACATTTTCCCTAGTTGGCAATGTTAACAAAGTCATATATAGCTACTATTAAACTAAAAACTTGTGAAATATGTGTAGACAACATGAATGAAAATCTCATATCCCACGCACAAATCAAATTATAAACACAAAAAAATAAACAAAAAATGAAAAATACATCTTAGCAAAGGTCATTTATAACTATTGTTGATGAAATCTTGGTGTGCAAGTCAAATAAATGTGCATACATTAAAAACACAATATCATCGAACATAAGCTATCAAATGTCATGTATAAAGACACCTATAAGTCCTACAAGTACTACAAGGTATGAAATGCCACACATATTTTTTATGCCTAGCTAATGACCCCCCATGTTGTTGCATTACCTTCCACGCTCACCACTACTTATGAAAGCACTTACCACTATGTCCTTCTTCTTAGTGGTTGTAGAGAATAGCCACTTACATAACACAATATGTGTACACATATACATATTTTAGTGATTCTTATAGAGTGGAGACCTTTGTGTCAATAAAACCATGCAAATATTCATTGAAAAAATGTGATGACTACTCCTCCCTAGCAAGTATTTGCTATCTTCCTTTGCCCTCTTATTTTAGAGGCTCTTTTTTGACTCACCCAACATGCTACATTTTGCAATAAAAAGAGACTTTGGAACTTCTTCTTCATGATATCACAATGGAAATGGATAGGCTTTTCTTGAAAAGAAGGCCATCATGAGAGTTCTTACCTATAGAAGATGAGAGGATTAAAATAAACAAGATAGTTAAGGAGTGAATGCTATGATGTAGCATTTGTTTGGTGAAACATTGCCTATTGCTTTCTCATTCTTATACATGTGGCCATACTCTACTAGTAGCATCAAGATAGTGTGCGGACTCATACTTCTTGGCATATTTTATAATTCTTGATAGATGATTTGGAAGGCTACATGCAACATAATGACCCCCATACAATTGGGAAAATGAGCTAACAAGATCCAAAAGAACAATTGAAAACTTGTTCCACTCTTGAAAGTTTGTGCAATATCTAGAAGCTCAACACCAATGCTAATGGGAAAATTTGATCATAGCAACTTTGCCACTGTAAAATAGAAGGCTCTCTAGAGCGATTCAACATGCTTTCAAAGTCCTTTACGAAGCCATTTACATTGTGCAACACAAACACAAACATTAGTCTTACCATGCAAGAGCAATTGAGAAGGCACATTTTTTTTTTCATTATAAGGTAGAGAGTACTTATGATAGGCCTTTGAACACTAGTATATATGTCCTCCATAGTAACCTTGGACTTTATCTCAATCTCATGCACAAATATTCAAAAGATGATAGGAGTGTAGACCAAACTAGCGACCTTCTTGGGTCACTTTGAATGAAAAAGAACTAGTTGTGTTGGCCATATCGATACCTCTCTAGATGGTTATGTATGTAACTAGCATTCGGACCTTGTTTTCTATTTGCTAGCCAAAGTAGCACCCTTATCTCACTTGTCAACCATGGAATCCTTCTTGATGACAACCATAATGTGTCTATCTAGTGTTTTCAATTCATAATCCAATGTATCTTTGTCCTTTTCCTAGCCCTCTTTAGTTGCATCAAAACTCTATAGCCAAGTTACCATATGCTCATGCAATAAACTAATAAGCTAGATTGTGGTGCTTAGCCATTGTGTGCAACTATCATGATTTTCCCCCTCACCTTTCTTACTTCATAGGGTGGATTTGCCCTTTTGAGTAGTCCATCCCCAATGGCACTCAACCTACTCCCATGTAGTAACTCTTTGTCTTTCCAAGAGTTAAGGGACATGGCAATGTCCCTCATTGGTAGCCCAATTTGGTTTAGGCACATACATCTCAACCTATCATGTTGCATCGTGTGCACCCACTTGATACCCATGAAGCGTTTCAAAAAAAATTCCCGTAATATTTCAACAAAGCAAGTAAAATCCAACAAAGAGAAAATGGCATGCACAATATGTCCTTTCACAAGCCATGGAAGGCCTGAACTAATGGTATCTCCTCACATCTTGTCAACCCTTTATAAAAGATAATAGAAGTCATTAACTTGCAACTCATTTAATAGGCCCTCAATTGTCTCTACAATCTCCTCTATGCCATGAGAATGTAAAGCTTTCCTTGCTCAAAGGCACCAAACCCTTCTTGCGCCAACCATTTGCATAGATGAGTTAGAAAAACCCCTTCCTGTGCACAAAATCGGCAATAACCAACACCTTGTACGGCATGTCTCTGAATGATGTTACAACTTGCCTAAAGGCCTTGTCATATCTCATTTGATACTCTATAGCATCAATCTTGGTTTTGTCATGACTAGCCATTGCTCCTTTGACAACCTCCTTGCTCCTTTGTCTTTGCAAGAGTGCACTTATGTACCAGTGGGCCCTTCAATGTTAGGTTAGTTTGATATGGGCCAACCATATCAACCTATCCTTATAGCACCATGTTGCACACCCACTTGCTATCCATGAAACATTTTCAATAAATTTTCCCATAATATTTGAGAAAAACAATCAAAAGCCAACAAAGAGAAATTGACATGTACAATGCCCTTCCATAAGGCATGGAAGGCTTGAACTGATGGTGTCTTATTGCATCTTGTCAACCCTTTAAAAGAGATGATGGTAGTTCCACATCATTAACTTGGAACTCATCTAATGTGCCCTCAATTGTCTCCAAAATGTCTTGCCAATACATCTCCTTATGCATATAGATGCATCTTCTTGTTATCCTTGAAAACTTTACTCGTGAGAGCTTCATTTGCCTTGCTTATCATCATAGAGTGTAATATTTCCCTTTTCCCACACAATCCATCAGTTGGAAATCGAATTGATCAAATATGAAGAGTAAAGATGCAAAGAGTAGAGATTAGAAATGAATATTAGATTCATTGATATTTCTAATTTCTTGAGAAAAATAAAAAAATGTTAAAATGAAAAGACCTCAACCTAGTGTAGCGCAATAGTAGACACTCCATTCAATTGATCTCTTTACATGAATGGAAAGAGCTTCATGGTTTACTTTCTTGCTTGTTCATTGAATGTGCATGACTCTATGCTTTTCGTGATTGATGATAATTGGTAATCCAATTATTTATATTTCTTGCTAGTAGAGCATTGTTAGTACATTATGTTGCACTTCTTTGTGTTATAGTAGCGTGTAGGAAAGTAATGGACACTCACTTGCATTGCATAAGCATACTCCCATAGTTTAGGTTTTTCATGAATGGTTGTAGGCATCATTTCCAACCACATTGGAACCTTCAAATTAGTTTCCTCCAAGTAGCCATTGTTAGCATAGGTTCTACCACAAATATTATCATAAATCCATGATTAGAAGTAGGAATCATTTGGAGCCTTAACTCTTGTCAAAATTTAGGAAATTGGGCCCCTCAAGGTATCCAAGAGAATACCTCAATGATGCACTTGATAATCTGGACCACTAGCATGCATGCTTGATAGACACTGTGTAAGTGAGATTGTTACCAGTTGTGCTTGAAAAGGTCCATAAATCTTGAAATTGGCACTCTCAAGGTATTGAGGCTAAGAATATTTTTCCTCACTTTGAACTTTGTACTAGAGGTACATCTTTGCCGCACAACCTTGTTTGGTATTCAAGGGGCCTATCTTGCCTTTGTGCTTGGTGAAAGAGGCCATGTATCTCGCTTGAAGATGCTACTTGCACTCCTAAGTGTACATGCAAAGTACGAATGGAACAATGCGAGTGTGACATAGTTGTTTAGGTACATACTATGCTCCTTTGTCTTTTACTCCATTATAATAATGGTTTTTACTTTCTTTAAATGTGTTTGGATTTTTTTTAGGTTGCTAAAATATCACACACTACCACCTGAAAACATGATGCCTGAGTCTCATGAATGATGCACGACTAGTGTTACGGAAGCTTGGCATGGATTACAAAAGCATTCATATGTGTGTAAATGATTGTGTGCTAGTTTGAGGTGACTATAAGCCCATGGAAACATTCTTGAAGTGTGGTGCTCATAGGTATCGACATGACGTGAAAGAACAAATTGTCTCTCAAAAGATTCTCATGGCAAGGTTGACAACTGGCATATGCAAAATGGATCCACAATGGAATCTAGTGAATACCAATAGACTCGTGAGCATGGAGTCACATTGACTGCACCTTTCCAAACTTTCTAGGAGAGCCAATGAATCTTCAGCTCGATCTTGCTATGGATGGCATGAATCCATTCAATCTCCGCCCAACTTCTTACAGTGTGTGGCCAATAGTCCTTGTAAACTACAACATACCACTGTGGTTTTCTACGAAGAAAGGATACCTAATCCTTAGGTTGCTCATTCTTGGGTGCTATAAAGTCAAGAACATGGATGTTTGTCTCCATCCATTAGTTGATAAGCTTAAGGTTTTGTGGGAGGAGGGGATTGCTGTGAAAGACATGAGCAAGCATATTGACAGGTGGTTAGTTAATATATGAGCCCTTTTTATGTGAACCATGCATGACTTTTCGAGGTTTGGAGAGTGCTCAGGTAAACATGCTTCCATTCTCATTGCTGATATCTAATATTGCTCATTTATGTTTGTGTTGACTAGATAGGGATATTGTGATAGGTCTCATTACCTCATGTCATCATGCATGTCCATTGTGTAGACCATAGTTAGACTCCCAAAGGTCGCAAATTATGAAGAAGATGGTGTATCAGGGGCACGTTGCATTCTTGCTAGAGGGCCATGATTTGAGGGTAGGTTTTCTTGGATGACCTCCACCATGAATGAATGCCCAAAGTTGGTATGAGTGGAAGGTGATCCACGAGGAGTCACTTCCAAGTGGAATGTGACAATTTTTAGTTTTCTATGAGTTACTATATTGGTCCCACTTGGAGATCAACCATTTGGTGGGTCCCATGTATATTTTCAAGAATGTGGGTAGCTTATTGTGGAACCATATCACAGGAAAGAGAGACAATGTAGGGGCATGGATGGATTTGAAGGAGTTAGGTAAGATGGAGGCACTTTTTGGCCACACAATCGAGCTCTAATGGTCATATGCAACTATCTCATGCTCCTTGGGTCATGTTCACTAAAGAGGAGTGCATGGTGAAGCAAATTATCAAGTCTATTCACACACTGATGGATATGATGTGTTCTCTCATGTCCACGTTTTCTAAAGATGACCAACTAATAGGACTAAAATCCCATGATTGGTATAAGATATGGCATGTTTAGCTCCGGCCTTGATAATAGATACAACTAGTATTTTACTATTTTGTGTTAATTCGATGTTTGTAATGCTTTAAATTCCTAGTAGTTCATACTATCGATCATGATTGTAGGGTGTCTCACTCTAGAGATATGTTTGGTGATTAATAAGTTGTTGAATTTAGTGCAATGGATCTCATAGAAGGAGATCAAGTCATCTTCCATTGAATCCGCAAGGTAAGGAGCATTAGAGACAATGTCTCTTTGAGAAGTACCTACACATGAGCATGCTCATGATACAAACTCATCTCATAGACATCTTGTGGGATGAAGTAGAGATTGCAGGACCCATCCACACCCAATGGACATTCTTCTTGTACTGCTTCATGAAAACCTTGAAGAATTTTGTTCGATAACGAGCTCGTCCAGAGGGTAGTATAACTGAAGGTTGATACATTGGTGTATATTTCAGAGTGGCTACCGATAGTGGATTGAGATAACAATATACTGTGGACCCTAAAGGATGATGATAGACTGACAAGAGATGTGTTGGAAATGGGATAGAAAAGAGGATGGATGGTGTCATGGAGGAGAAAGTGAGTCATTTTTGTATGTTACACTATGCATCCATGGAGAAGTGGCTTGATAGGTACGAGTAGGCTAGAAGGGAATAGGAGGGAGCGCGATCAGAATTTTGGCATAGCACATGCCATTGACCGGTTCGATATCCTGAGGGCATGGAGGAGATGCTGCAATTCATGCCTATGAGGTGGTTGCATGATGCCTTGACTGTAGCTTCATGAGAAGAGGTAGAAGTCTCTAGGGAGGAGTGGAAATCCTCGAGGGGATGTAGTTCGAAGGTGACCGCATGCTTTCTTTGTTGTTGTATCTAAATTTTATATATGAAAACTAACCTAGCCATTTCGATGTACAATACAAAATCTATAGTATGACTAGTCATGTGGGTAACATTTTTTAGTTGAGTGCATCGACAAAATGTACTCACCAACATACTATGGTGTCATGGTGAATTTTGAGCAAGAGAGTCGATGGTGGGCCATAGATTCGAATATTGTAGTAGATGAGATGGAGTATTTTGGCAACCTACAAAGTGTTATTTCAATATATTAATATAGCTTCCCCATTATCATATTTGATGTGCAATGGTTTAAAGTGGTATTGGAAGGAGCATGGCAACTGTTTGGTGAGGTCCATCTGGATTCCTAGAGGTAGATTCTTAGAAAAGATGGAATGATCTGTGCGACAAGTTTATCTTGGACCTTATTGTGTTTGGTGTCATTACTAGGACATATAACATAGAGTTGGAAACCTTAGATGGGGGACACTCAAATGGCAAATTTATTAAATGGTGCTACTCTCTAAGACACTACTTATACGAGCCATCCATGAAGGAACCCAACAACATTGTTCGATCCATCATGGTAACCAAATAAATGTGATTTGAGCAAATGGAGCATGATACATAGCACGACAATCAATCTTCTTCCTAAGAACTTTAACTTTAGAGCAGTGATCACTAGTAGCCTAGGATTGGAGGATAACCTCATAATTCTACCAGTTTATGTCTGCATCTGATTGACCATGGCCTAAGATGTGACCACTCATGTACTCATTGATGAAGGTGCTAATTTCAACAGTCTCCCATACTCATTGATGAAGGTGCCGATTTCAACACTCTTCCTTACTAGTATTAGAAATAATTGGGTCAACCATTACTACAGTCTTTTGACACCAAGTTGCATCCATACAAAGGCCAACCATATTTGTTGCTAGGCAAGTGCAGACTAAAATTGACAATGGAGAGACTAAAACTATTATGATCTTCTTCTATGTTCTACCAAATAGATAAGGGATTGGAACCAGAACACTATGGGACTCCACCCATTCATATACCTCACGAATTGCAATCCCAACTATGTTGAGAAATGTATCCACTTGAATTTCACTAGGGCACATATTATATTAGCATTCAATTTCAAAGATCTAACTCCAAGGTCCACATAGAGATTATGTTCCACAGCCCAATACCCTAGCCATCCATTTTCACAACTGAAATGGATCTCCTCACACAACTTCTAATCGTATAGAGATTATGTTCCACACCCTAATACCCTAGCATCGACCAAAAGGTAGCCCACATTCTAATGCCTCAATTTGTGCATAGGCATTGAGGACTCAAATGCAAGAACCTCCAATATCTAATTTAACATACAAAGACTACCCTATAACAATAGTCTTATGGTCACATACATAGGATAAGGGACATGGCCCAATCAAAGAACACATCTCCATGCTTTAATTGTAGCTACTAGTTGAGTATTCTTAGTACTAGGTGAATGAGCCACTTAGGATTACTTTCCTCATGTAGCTCCCAAAAGGCCATGTACAACTCCAGATGGGTGCAAGTAAGGGAAATCTCATCTCCTCTCCAAAAAAATGAAGAATAAATACATGTAAAGGCTACCCTTGCTTAGGGCACTTTTGCCCCTCTTACAACTCAAAATCTTGAAAGAGCTCTATGCTATAAATAGTGCCAAGAGGGAGTATCTTATCTCCCTTGAAATTAAAGTCATGATGCAATCCTAGAACTCCCTAGGACAAAGCACCTATGCCTAGACCTGGTCTTGCTAAAACAATCTTTTGTAGAACCCATGACCAACCCCTATCACCTCCTATAGGTGTTGTCCTTACTCTCTTGCATTAATGACAAAGGCTTTGAACTTAATTCCCAAGTGTGCTTGAAAAACATACTTGGAAAGAATCTTTCCACATGAAAATACTCTTTGCACATCGTGTTCCTATTTCACACCCATAAAGCTACCTATAATAGTCTTTAAATAGCTATGAGGTCTCTATGCAACACATCTCCTCCTAACTTTGTTGTCTACCCTATAGGGCCTCTTACTTAACTCTTTAAGAGTTCAGCTACCTCTTCAGCAATCTAGGTCTCTTAATCCTAGTCTTTGGACCATAGTGCACATATATGTTTGTGCAATTGGGGATCCTCACTCTCCCATATTGATTGCCAACGTTGTAAACTTGAATTATGAGGGTGCTTAACCAATGCACTTTTGGCAACCCCTCTGTTCTTATTCCACATAGTTCACTTATTCTAGCCTTAAATGTACCCACCTCCACTCCCACTTCCACTATCACCGCTACCGCCACTATCGTTGCTAGCTCTACCACCACCACCATCATTGCCTTCACCACCACCTTCACTCACTCACTCACTCACTCACTCACTCTCTATACATGTAAGTAGCTCATTTCCTTTGTTTGTCTATCTCTCTCTCTTTCTCTCCTCTCATGCAACACACAATCTGTCTCTCCCTCCCCTCCCCCCCCTCTCTCTCTCTCTCTCGCAACCTAAAAAATAATTTGTGTTAGCATTCTGGATTGATAGAATTTGTATTATATTGTATTAAGAAAGGTGTATCAAAAAATAGTTCTCTCTCTCTCTCTCTCTCTCTCTCTCTCTCTCTCATGTTTGCAATATGGAAATATTTGTACAAGCATTTTAAATTGATAGAACTTGTATTAGATTAGATCGTGATATGTGTTGCAATGAACAGTTCTCTCTTTATTACTGATATATAGCTCTCTCTCTCTCTCTCTCTCTCTCTCGCGTTTGCAATATAAAAGTATTTGTGTGAGTATTCTAGGTTTGACATAACTTATTTAACATTGGATTATGATATGTGTTGCAACAAATAGTTTGCTCTTTACTTGTAAATAGTTCACACACACACACACACACACACACACACACACACACACACACACACACACACACACACACACACACACACACACACACACACACACACACACACACACATACATAATACAAAATAACTTCTACAAGCAATCCGGATCTAGATTTGTATTACATTGACCTTTGGCAAGTGTACTATTGTTCCACAAATTGACAGACAATGATAGTAAAAGTTGATCATAATTTGATAATACCCAACCAAGCGAGGTATGTCTATTTTTTCTCAACAAAATAAAATGCATTGGCTTTAAGAATCAAGAGATTCTTTGCTTTGTTGGTCACAATATAGGCAAGGTTGTGAAAGTTCTTCTCTTTCCAAATCTGAGGTGTAAGTCCTCTTCAGGTAAGCATGTGTAGTGTATAAACATGTCTACATTTGCATCCATTCCAAATACTCACTAGACATTTTTCTTTATACATGGCTCTAGCAACCTCATTAAACATTGGTTAAAAAATAAAAAGTCATTATTAAAGCTTGCACATTCGTGGGTTATTTATTATGGCGGCAAGAAGGGATATTGATTGGTAAAAATAAGTATAAAGTTGATGTTCACTCAATATGCTTAATGACAGAGAGAGAGAGAGAGAGAGAGAGAGAGAGAGAGAGAGAGAGAGAGAGAGAGAGAGAGAGAGAGAGAGAGAGAGAGAGAGAGAGAGAGAGAGAGAGCGCATCACCTTGATCTCTCATTGTGCATGTCTTTGTTGTAATATTAATATTCCTAGGCTATAAAATATAGTTATACTTCTTTGAACTAATCATGTGTGTGTGAGTGTGTGTGTGTGTGTGTGTGTGTGTGTGTGTGTGTGTGTGTGTGTGTGTGTGTGTGTGTGTGTGTGTGTGCGTACGCTCGCATGTTAGGATTTTTAGTATACACATAAATAAATGCACACATACGTATGCATATATATTAATGAAGAGAGGGAGAAAAAGAGAGTTTTTTAGTGATAATAGTTTTTGAGTAAGAGAGAGATATAGAAATAGATTCTTAATGACACACACACAAATGGTGCATGTATGCACACGCACATACACAGAGAGACAAATCAAGGTAGGTTTGTCCAGTGTATATTATAGAACTAAAGATATAACTTTAAAGATTATTGCTCATAAAAACTCTAATCCACCTTGATTAAGTAATTCATCAATGGTTTGTCTAGCCTTTAAAGTCAAAAATATATTATTCTAAATACTCTAAATGTAAGAAATTTCAATTAGAAGGATATTAGGATTCAATGGAGAAGAGAGGGAGGAGAGAGAGAGAAAAATAACTTTTGGATGAGAGAGAGAGAGAGAGAGAGAGAGAGAGAGAGAGAGAGAGAGAGAGAATTATTGATCAGAGACAAAAAAGAGGTGTCTTTTTAAAAATCATTGATAAGAGAGAAGAGAAAGAAATGTGAAAAGTACTTTAGATAGAAAGGTACCTTTTTCAAATCAATGTAGGAGAGACTCAAAAGTAGTATTATAGTATTGTAGGAGAGAGTGTTAGAAATTTTTGAAGCCAAAGAAGGGGGCACTCCCTTCTTTGGCTTCAAAAATTTCTAACACTTTCTCCTATAATACTACCTTAGACCCTCTCTTACATTAATAGCCTTTGATCTTCACACACACACACACACACACATACTCTCTCTCTCTCTCTCTCTCTCTCTCTCTCTCTCTCTCTCTTTGTGGCTTTAAGAAATTCTAGCAACTCTATCTTATAATTCCACAACTAGTGTTCTATGCACGCTTCGCGTGCGCGGAATGCTAGGCCTCTTTGCAGTAGCTTCGCATACGAAGTTGCCGCGAAGCGGCATCCGAAGTTGCCATGGTATCGCACAACAACTTCGCTCAACCATTTCTCATTTTTCTCCCTCCTATTTCCCCTCTCCATTTCCAATATGATTTATTTCTCTCTCTTTCTCTCTCTGACTCACTCACACACACTCTCTCACCCCTCAATTCTCTCTAAGCACCCTCTCTCTGTGTCTCACACACACACACACACACCAAACTTAAAACTAAAAGTAGTTAAAAAAATTTCATCTCAACATCAATGTAAGCAATCATATGCTTGCACATGCGATACTTAGAAACAACAACGTAATACTGAAATGGGTCATAATCAAGACAAAGACCAAGTACCACAAAAATGATTTCTATAAGAGACCTAGTGAAAACGGAGCCACAAAGGCCAAGTATAAGGCACACAAGTGTTTCTTAGCACCATAGGCAAATTGAAACAAAGCTTTCTCTTCTTTGAGTAATCATTAACAAAGATGCCTAATTGAAACAAATCATTAACACCATAGGCAAGTGTCTCAAAGATGCCTAATTGAAACAAAGCTTTCTCTTCTTTGAGTAATCATTAACAAAATCTTCATCGTTGAGCAAAACATGCGAAGGTGAAGCCGGGAATGATCCCATAGTTTCCATTGGTAATCGCATGGGCGATGGAGTAGTCCTACCTCTCTCTTTACCACCTGCATTGGAACAAAAATCACAATATAAGTACGTGGAACAACAACGTTACACTAAAACGGGTCATAATTGAGACAAAGACCAAGTACCACAAAAAGAATTTCTATAAGAGACCCAGTCAAAATGAAGCCACAAAGGGCAAGCATAAGGCACCGATGTGTTTCCAAGTACCATATGCAAATGGCCGATGCCAAAAAAAAAGAGGCAATGTCTCCACACCTAATGGAAAGAAAGCTTTCTTTTCTTTAAGGAATCATTAACAAAATCCTCCTCCTTGAGCAAAATATGTGAAGGCAAAGCAGGGAATGATCCCATAGTTTCCATTGGTAATCGCATGGGTGATGCAACGGTCCTACTTCTCTCTTTACCACCTGCATTGGAACAAAAATTATAATATAAGTACGTGGAACAACTAACAAAGATCATTCCATCCCAACAATAATAATACATGGTTGAACATTTGTGAACCACTCCGTAGGTACTGACAAACGTTGATGCAGTGTCACAAAACAACCCAAATCCTTGAACCCATACTTGAACCAATGCCTTGGTATCTTATCAATATGAGAGCGTTGAAATCTCTTCTTGTGGTCAACCTCGTATATATGCACCCGAAAACATTGCGTGTATCCATAATGTACAACTTCAATAAAAACTAGGAGCTTAATGTCGATATTAACATCATCATATAAACGCTCAATGACCCTTGCAAGCGTCCTTCTTATGATATCATCAGGAGCTACAGTGAGTAATGCGCAATGTAGCTCCTTTTGATAGTTAGAAGCTAGACAATAGTGCCACTCTAGGGTAGGCATTTGCAAAAGTTAAATAAATAGTGAAATATGAAAGAAATATACTTCCAAGAGAGTATACGCCAACCAAACAGGGTACAGAGAGCAATTCACATATATGCAAAACCAGCGTCCCTACATGGTCATCAATAACTACATCTCCACAAAGAAAGCAACAGAGAGCAATTCACATATATGCAAAACCAGTGTCCCTACATGGTCGTCAATAACTACATCTCTGCAAAGAAAGTAATGCACATTAGTACACCTTTCGAAGAACATCCTTGTATACAATGTTTGTGGTAATATCCCCATTCTCTTCACCCAATAGCACTTTTACACCATGCGAAGATTTTACCCTTGAAAATGCAACATATAGCTGACCATGTGTAAATACTGGTGCCTTTAGATAAAGCCCAACAATGAACAAAGTCTACCCCTATGACTTGTTGTTTGTCATAGCAAATGCCAACCGGATGGGAAACTGTCTCCGCTTCATACTAAATGGCAATTATGTAGCATTCGAAACAAAAGTAATCTGGGGAATAAAAACTCATTTGCCCATGTTTGCTCCTGTTATTATCTGAGCATCTATCACTTTCCTATTGAGATCTCTACATATCAATCATGTACCATTACACATACCCCTTCCTGGATTTAGGTTTCTAAGAAGAATAATATGTGCATTTATCTTCAACAGCAATAAATGAGGAGGAAATCCACCTCCAAGGTCTAATGTATTTAAATACTCAACAGAGTACAAAAATGAGTTGTCGGTCTTTGCAATTGAATTTGCACTATAATATTGCTTGACCTCCCCTGGCATTAGTTGCAATGCATGATCATTCAAAGTAGTCACTAAAATACGACATGTAGTCACCCACATTGGACACGTCACTGTAGACACTATCAATCGGTGTTTCAATAGATTGCCCTTTTAATACCATGCTAGGTGGAACACACAACTTATCACAACTTTCGGTAACACCCACTCCATACCCTCTTCCTTGAATCCAATAGATAAACCCATTGTCCACCACACTACTAGTTGTCGACACTCGCATATTGCCAAATAGCCTTAGCACCCTTATGTAACGCCACAAATCAGAATAACACAATGCAGCATTAACAATATCCTCACATGTTCCCTTTACCACAATCAGCAAGACCTGTCTAAAATCCCCCCCAAACAAAATAACTTTTCCACCAAATGGCTTATCACAGCTCATAACATCTCTTAGAGTTTTATCAACTGTTTCGAAGGCATATCGATGGGTCATAGGAGCCTCATCCCACAAAATAAGGCTCGTTTGTCTCAATAACTGAGCAAGGTCACTTTGAATAGGAATATTGCAAGTGGATCGATTATTTAATTCTACTGGGATTTTAAACTACGAATGAGCTCTACGACCACCTGGCAAAAGCAAGGCAACAATGCCACATGATCCTGCTGCCAACGCTATACAACCGCCACTGCGCATCTTCGCAAGTAAACATTTATATAGGAAAGTCTTCCTAGACCCGCCATGACCATCCAAAAAGAATACGTCCCCAGTATCTGTATCAACAGCATCCATGACTGCACTAAAGGCAATTCTTTGTCCTTCATTCAACATTCCCTCCATGGATTCAGAAACCCTATGTTGTTCTGATATGTTGTATGCATATTCATCTTGCAAAAGAGGGTTGGCATGCAGTTGTGAGTTTGGTTGATGAGGTTCAGGCAACCCATCAAAATCATAGAGTCTTCGTCCTACATGACGTGAAAGGTCTTGCAGATGCAACAAAGCCATGTTAGATGCCTCATGCTATAGAACACCAAGAGAGGCGTGCATGTGTTGTAGCTGCAATCTATACATGATATCCTCTACCATTGGCACCAAAAATCTTTCCCATAGATGGCAAGACCAAAAATCTTTCCCATAGATGGCCAGGCCGAGTTGGCTCACAAAAGACCAAAATTGCAACAAACAAAGTTTGGAGTTGAGCACCAGTTTGCACAGAGGCAGCTTCTTCTAAGCACACAACATATTCATCATCGCTCTCCAACATGCCCCTTGCTATGCAAGCATCCCTAAAAGTATCATAGATCACACTATCAACAATACGCAAATCTTCAAAAGAAGTACATCCTTGACACTCTGTTAAAAGCATCCGCAAATAGTAGAGCTCACTACAGGTAGGCGCCACAAAATACATCCGACCACATGTATTCCCACGCTTCCTTCTAGTACACATCTTATGTCGTGCATTCCACACCCAATACACTAGAAAGTCCTGATAGTGAATAGTCCTAGCCTCTGGATGAATGCGGTTGCACACAAACCATTTAGTAAGAGTAGTTTTTTGGAGGTCTTCATTTCGCACAACATCTGGTATACTATATGTATCTCGAAACACCACATAGTTCTCACCAAGTAAGTGTACATGCAAACATTGTATATTAGGCTTCTTATCGTGCAATGCATAATCATAGATTCACCAACACGCCTTAGAGGCAGAAATATATCGTGCATCCAAATAACTTTGTATCTCGTCCACCTCGTGAACATCACCACCATTCCGGATTGAATCAACCCCAATAGAAAATTTGACGGTTGCACGGTCATGCCCCTTGTACACATACTTATACAAATACTTAACATCTGCAATTGTCGAGCACACCTCCACATTTATGTGTGCATTGTATTTCTTACTCAAGAATGGATTATATGGAACAGTCCATTGATTATCAATAACATTACCATTTATGATCACAAAGTTTCCATCATCTCGTCTTCGATAAATGGGATAGCCATAACTATCAACCGTTGTCATGCCCACTAATTTTTGCCAGTAATCTTTAGTACATCTACCCTTGTCCATACAGGGACTCTTGGGGTTCAATCCTCCGCAAGGGCCATGAATGTTGCACTTTGAAATTGTCTCAAATAAGGTTGGAAACTTAACTCTATTGGGCAACTCAGCACAAACCAGTCTATCGTAGTGACATGCTTCAGAAGGTTTGAAAGACGGCTCTAAAATTAGCAAAGTATGAGAATGTGGTAGCCCCCTCTTTTGGAATTCAATCACAGTAACATATCCTACAACCTTTCCAAAGAGATCATTCCGCAACAACATATACATTAAATTAGTATGCTTTTTGTGAAACACGTGAGCAGTCAAATCTGGACGGTCATAAGTACTTTGCCCAGGCAATAAAGCATTAGTTATCTCCAACCACTTTGGATTGCATGTCATTGTTATAAAAAGGTCAGGTTTTCCCTTACATCACACTATAGCCATGGCATCATGATATAATAATATCAATGTGCCTTGGCCCACCTGTGAATGACGATGGTAAAACTATCCTCTTGCCAATAGAGGCACCAACAATCTGCATTGGCCCATTATCGTTTGCCCCCACCATGTCTACCAAGCCTTTATAAGCCTCCGATCGCAATACTCATTGATTCTGGCGACACCAAGTTAACCTGCACTGCTCTATACTACAATAAGCATCAACAATAAATTGTTGCAATAGTCGACTGGCACGCAATATGCACACCTCAGTATCTTCGCGCACTGGAAGACGGAATGCATAAAACTGCATCTGGGTAACACAATTTTTATTGGACAATTCATATATGTTAATAGGAACACAAACATTACAGTAGGGAGCCTTTACATGCCAACCATCATCTCCCATAGGAAAAAGGAGGACATATAGCTTTGGCATATATGCTCTATGCAAGTTTGAAATAGCAACACATCGACCACCCCGAGTGTAAACATGAATATCCCGACGATCAAGAGTACCCTCGTCACCCTGCCCTGGCATGATAGTTGCAACCTCAGTTGCTGCAGGAGTAGAGTATTGTTTACTGGTTCTTTGAACACCAAAATACTAATTCTTAGTTCTTGCACGGGATTATTTAGCAATTGCAAACCCACTGACCTAAAAGCATGTGCATATATGTTGTGTCGATGCATTATACATTGAAGCTCCCCTAGTAAATTTGGTAAAAATCATGCAGAATCCCCAGCCTATTAAGCAACTCATGCTCAGTGTCATAAACATAGAGTTGTGTAAATCTTGGCCTTTCTTGACGCTGTACATCAGGAAGCAAAGTACCTATATGGTGATAAATAGAGCCATACACTCTAAAGGTGTAACCATTCCCGATAACATGTAGCTCATCAACATTAGCTCCGAGTGATACAATTGCAAGAGCACTATTGTATGCTCATATGTTGTTTTTAAATATCCTACTTTGAGGGTGAATACCATGCAACAAATCATGCAATGGCTATGGTGGATGTTGCAATGGTGGCAACATTACTTTTTCATTTCAACAACAGTGCCTTCCAAACAAAATCGACCCTTGCACCCGAGTCTCGCATCTCCACAACTTAACTGAATACCTTTCACACATCACACAAAGACTCCCCATGGAATGCACATTCAGCTCTTGAAATAGTAATATTGGCATTGCTGGGTGAACATCTATTGTAGGCAAATCATTTAAAATGGAGCACAAGCCACCACTTTGGGGATCAAAAACAACAATATATGAACATGTGACTCATTAGCCACGGAATTTTCCACATTGTGGCGATTTCCAAAATCTAAACCAACATGTTGTTCAACTGGCTCATTATCCCCATTTACAAATTCAACATGGCGAGACACACTCTCACAAACTACTCCACTAAGATTTCCCCTATGTTGGTATGTAGACATTGAAACATTATTAACGTGTAACTCGAAAATCACATGATTAAGACCATTGCAACCACCCATTGATGGCAAAGCATTCATCAAATCCACACCAAACTGTCATTGGGCTTGAAATCTCCTAATGGTTCTATCTGGTGATGGCAAAACATTAGCCACATCTATACCAAATTGTGGTTCACGATGACCACTTAGAATCTCATGATGGAATGCCAGGTTTTCAATATCTCTACGAATGGATCTACCACGATCTAAAATTCCTTTCCAAGCCTTGAGCCTAGCAACTTGCCGTTGCTCATACCTTGTGGATGTAAGCATGTCCCTACGAGCATGCAACACATAGTCTCTGCTAGTTACTCGATGCGAACACCCCATATTGATCAGTTGGCCACAAAACCTGTTATCAACGTATAGACACATTTAATATTTAAATATCTAAATATTAAGATTAAATATCAAGACACAAAACCACTGCCACCGTATTTGAGTCAGTGCCTACAACCCAATCAATGTATCTATCTACAAAGACGCTACGCCCACCCATGAGAGAGAGAGAGAGAGAGAGAGAGAGAGAGAGAGAGAGAGAGAGAGAGAGAGAGAGAGAGAGAGAGAGAGAGAGAGAGAGAGAGAGAGAGAGAGAGAGAGAGAGAGAGAGAGAGAGAGAGAGAGCCTGGTTGCTAAGATAGAAGTAACCTTGGTAATAAACACATGCACAATTAATCCATTTCAATTAACTAACAAAAGAAAGTAAACATGCAACTGCAGAAACGACTATCATACACTTTATCAAAGGCATGGTTTGATTTCAAAACTAAATTTATTGCGTACATTCAATGTACGCAATATATCAAATCTAAATATACCAACCATCATTGGACTATCAAATCTGCTCCATGTAAATATCAAGAAAGAGACATCACGCCATACACACTCAATAAATTTTACTGAGATATGCTTTGTTATATCAAGAGTGTTACACATCTTAGCACATTCCCCTTCATTCATGTACATCCGCACAATCTTCTTGAGAGAAAATAACATGTCTTATACAGGAAGGTGTCCCCAGTCTCGAAATACTTATTGGTGCCAATCCCATAGAACACACGATAACTTACCAACTCACATTCACAACCACAAATCCTAAATGCATGAAAGAATATATGTATGTTACACATGAGTGATTCACACATGGCACTCACCAAGTACCAACCACACATTGCCTAAAGGCCCTGCCAATGGATCTTCATTCACATATATCTGCACAATCTTGAGAGAAAAGAACATGTCCTATACAAGAAGGTGTCCCCAGTCTCAAAATACTAATTGGTGTCAATCCCATAGGACACACAATAACTTACCAACTCACATTCGCAACCACAAACCCTAAATGGATGAAAGAATATATGTATGCTACACATGAGTGCTATCATGCACACATGGCACTCACCAAGTACCAACCACGCATTGCCTAAAGGACCTGCCAATGGATCTTCATTCACGTACATCTGCACAATCTTGAGAGAAAAGAACATGTCCTATACAGAAAGGTGTCCCTAGTCTCGAAATACTTATTGGTGTTAATCCCATAGGACACACAATAACTTACCAACTCACATTCGCAACCACAAACTCTAAATGCATGAAAAAACACATAAGCCACCTAAGTATGAGAGAGAGAGAGAGAGAGAGAGAGAGAGAGAGAGAGAGAGAGAGAGAGAGAGAGAGAGAGAGAGAGAGAGAGAGAGAGAGAGAGAGAGAGAGAGATGTACCCTAATTGCAAAACTAAACTATACAAAACGTCCCAACATATCAAAGCTGCAATCATTCTATGTATCTAATCCAATCTAAGTTACAAAAGTACATTAGCAAAATTGCTTAGTAATTAAGAGAGAAACATAAAGAAACAGAGAGAAAGAGGGACTATCAAAATGGTTTAAAAGTAGTTTTATAATTTGCAAGACACATATGATGTGTTTCAAAATGAAGATTTTCATCAAATAATTCATTTAAGAAGTCTTGCAGGAATTACATATACCAAGCAAACCATGGCAAAGAAGCACTGGTTAACATTGCCAAACACCTATTGTGAACCACTCTTCAAAGATGCAACGTTCTCTAGTGCATATCAAAGGCAATGATCTCCAATGCCAGAAGATGAGCTTGCACGACGATGCATCTACGTTAACATTGCTAAAAATCTATTAAGATAAACTTTCAAAGAAGTAAGTTGCACATTAAGAGCAATGTTCTCCGGTGCAACTAAGCTCTCGTTCTTGTATGCAATCAACTCACATACTCCATCCTCTATACGACCTGCACTATTAAGAATATCTTTCAACTTCTCTTCTTGATCGTTTGAAGATCGAGCACGTGGCCACCAATTTTTCTGGATATGTTCATAAATGTCACCTATATAACCCTTGATCTCTTCTAACTCGCCCTGTATCATTACTCCATCAGCAAGGTGCTCTTTATATTTCTCTTCCAACATTCTCTCAATCCTTTGTAGATGGTCACCAATGTTCTCAAAAATTGAAATCGAAGCTTTTTGACACCGAAATAGTGTCTTCACTTGCTTTTCAGTCCCATCCAAGCGACGAATAAACCTCAAGGAACCAACGGAACTATCATGCCCTGCAACATGCTTAAGTGCACGACGAACAGCCTTCTTCCTTGTGACCTCCTTTATTTTGCGTACATTCATTTGCACGTTAGGAGTACACTGTATAATATCTTCTACAGACATATTCTTGTTTGTTGTAGAAGCCTCCATACTAGACAAAAAGCACGTGTTAGCCTTGAGGGATATATAAAATATTCTCGAAATTTAGAAACAGCAAAAATTTTCATGTCTAATACCGCCAAAGTTCAACTAACCCTCTCTCTCTCTGCTTCTCCCTCTCCCTCTCTCTACACCTAACCAACCAACCAATGCACTAACTAACCAACCTCTAAACTAAAGTAGCCTGCCAACTAAACTAACTAAACCAAGTAAGGTAAGCAACTAATCTAAGGTAAAACCTACTAACTTACTAATCAATCATCAATTTATCTACTAACTTACAAAACTAAACCAACTAAACTAACTTACTATTTAACTAAGCAACTTACTAATCAAATCGAACAAAAAGTTGGAATAACTAAATATACTAACTAAACTAAACTAACTTATCATTCTCTAATCCTAAACTTTAAAGTAAACTAAACTAAAACAAAGGATTAAACTAACCCTAAGTTTTATCTACTAACCAACTAAACTAACTTATAATTTAAAGTAAACTAAAACAGAAAAAATAAACTAACCCTAAACAACTATATGCACTAACTTACTAAACCAAAACAACTAAATTAAACCAACCATAAATCAAACTAAACTAAACTAACTAATCTAATGTAACCAACTAAACTAACATAAAAAACTTACCAATCTAAATAAATAAACACGACTGTAAACAAAACTAACCAACTAAACTAAAGTTAACTAACTAACCAAACTAAACTAACCAATCAATCTAACTAAACTATTCGATAGATAATAAACAAAAATAATTTAAACTAACTAATCTAATAAGCTAATGTATCTAACCAAACTAACTAACAGTAAGAAACTTACTAACCAACGAACTAAAGTAAGGTAAGCAACTAATCTAAGGCAAAACCTACTAACTTACTAATCAGTCATTCATCAATTTATCTATTAACTTACTAAACTAAACCAACTAAACTAACTTACTATTTAACTAACTAACTTACTAATCAAATCAAACAAAAAATTGGAATAACTAAATAAACTAACTAAATTGAAATCAAACATCTTTTTGATCTCAAAGACGATTATTGCTTAGCTATCCTAGTAGCATGGGGACAAGTTGATAAGGATTTTATAAGTTATGAACCATACCCACTAATAGATCTGGATATTGAGAAAGAGAATTTTCAAGATAGCTCATGGCCTTGCACATATATATTAATGAGAGTGTGGAATATGAAAAGAAGGGCCTACCCAATAGAAGAAGAGTTCTTAAAGGTGTAAAAAAGACTTGGCATTGAGGGTATGGGATATGAAAATACATTGAAGTAGCCATCATAGGAAAAGCCAAAGAACTCAATAAATCTCTATGACTAGAACCTTCTTGAATATAAGGAAACCCAAAGGTATTAATTATATTTTCAAGAAGCCATAAGGGTTTTTGGCTACATGCCTAGTTGCAGTGGGCCCAGAGTTGGATACTTTGGAGTTCTTAGCTTCTATTTAATCTCTTGTGTAGGATATAAAAAAGATTTAAAGCTTCTCTCAGGCTATAGAAAGTAAGAGTATTTGTAATATAGTGGCCTTATTGAGTGGGATGAAGCCCAAGATTCATCTGCAATAGAGATAGACTAAAGTATCTCAAAGAATCAAGGGTTTTTGAAACCCCTCTTTTTCCTTCTCTTTGTTTAGTTTGTAACCATTTTGAAAATCTCTGCTTTGCACAAGGGTTTAGATATCCCTCTTTCCTTTTTGTGTAACAATTTGTATGGTTTTTGCCAAATTTGATATATTGCATGATCTAATTATATCTTTAAGCTTGAATTTATGTCAAATTTGTTTGTAAAACCATTAAAAGATCTCTTATAAACTATTTTCTTTGACTCTTTCTTCTCCATGTTTTATGTGTCTAAAGTATTTTATACTTGCTTGATAATGTGATTTTTCCATGCCATGGATTGACTAGATAGATAGGCTTCCATATTGTTTGATAAAATATGGACCATAGTTGTATAAAATATGCTACGTCGTTAAAAAACAAAGAGAGTTAAAAATCTTACATAAGTTAGAAAATGAAAAAACATAACTTCTTACCATATAAACATAATAAATTCTTACCATATAGTGTGAGTGAAGTGTTAATTATCTCAAGCTTCTATCATTGTCTTTTTGAAAATGTTCAATTAATCTTTGAAGTATTTGAGATAATTATCTTTCTAATCAATTTTACCACAATTAAAAAAAATTATCTAGTGTTTTTCAAACTTTGGCTTTTCTGTTCTGAGCATGTACTCTATCAACATGATGCTTAATTGCATTATGTAGGGATTTTCATTGATTATACTTTATAAATTGAATCCTCGTTTCTAGAGTTAACCTTGCTAAGCTTTTCGTAAAAGCCCAAGAACCTTCTAGCCTTCACCCCACCAATAGATGGCTATTTGGAAGCATAATTATTATCTTTGGACTTTTGAAGATCTCGTTCAATAAAAACATGACCTCCATGCAAACCAATTGTAAATAAAACTTTCTTGATCTAGCTAATAAGGATTTTAGTTTCTAAGAAAATCCTATGTAAAGATGAATGAGCTTTTTAATTATTCTAAAGAGCACATAAAATGTACATATATAAGCATTGGCTAAAGAAATATCTAAAATTGGCTTGAATTGTGGATCTTTGACATGCATGGAGAGGGACTCTATTCCAATTGTTGGAGCTTAGCTGTGTAGCTGGGGACATGTAATATAGTCGGGGATATCTAGAGTTTTTTTCTTTAGACACATTTTGTATGCATTTAAGTGTCTTTAAGTCATTAGCTATGTGCCATTCAACCTTGTAGTTTCCAAATCCCTTGACAAATAGCTCTCATTTTGCTTGTTAGCTCTTAATCACATTAAGTATTGAAGTTTGATAGAAAACGTAATACAATATATCAAAATCCTTTGTGTCTACTTTAAAAGCTCATAACCACTAGATATTGTGTTTAGATTAAACACTAAATGACATTGAATCACTATAATGACTTGATGAAAATGCTCTGTTCATTAAAGTACTGGAGACTCTTTCTAATTTTGCACACTTTAAAATCTCACTTTCATCAAGTTTAATCATAAACTTGGCTACTCCTTATACATCTTCTCAAGACGAATCATAGCATATGATTATCAAATGTTGTAAGGTAGGGAGATTAAGAAAAATATTGTTAAATTCATTGTAAAGAACCTCTTTCTTTGCTCTTGAAGCTAACCTTCATATAGAAAGACTCACCCAAAACTTCCATCACCTTGCTATTGACTCTTTATTTGATAGTCTTCACTACATATGGCCATGAAAGCAAACAATTGTGTATCTAGCTCTATTCCATATTTGATTGAATTGACTGAAACATTTGTATATATGCAACTTAACTAATGCCAATACTGTTCAAAGTCTTTTATACTAGGTAAGAATCCAAAGAATGATGCCTAATTAAAAAAAATCAAAACACTGTCTCTTAACGATTTTGAGCTTCTCAATAATATCTTTTGAAATTATTGAGGACAAGAGATGATAACAAAATTGAGATGCTTTTTATGTATCTTTCTCACTTACATTTGACTGAAGAAGGGACTTGAAAAAGATCAACATCATAACTCGAATACTATTAAAAGCAAAGTTATATTCAATATTTCTTAAGTAAAAATGTATACTTTATTGCTTGGATTCTTTTACTACAACCACCACCTCCTCGTTTGAGATGCTTGATATTCTTAAAAGATCTTTGTCAATTTCAAAGGCTTAGAACAGTTTATTTTCACTGGTATGCTTTGATGTGTTTCTTCAATGAATGATTCTTTTATTGACAATTCTGTAATTTTTGCAACAACTCATCTCAATATTTTGTTAACAAGTGATTCTCCAATTTAAGAACATCATTCTATGCAATAAGATTTAAGTGCATAGCCTAAAAATCCATTATAACCATCACCAATAAATTGCATTAGTGAAGAGTTATTTGAAAAATGAGAATTTCTATTTTTGATAGAATCTATGGAGTATAACCTTCCATCCAACCAAAGATCAATATTTTTTTTCCCTTCAAATCGAAATACATATTTCATGGACTCTGAAACAATGTTTTGCTTTGTTCTTTTTTTGATTGGTTCATATTCATATTCTAGCTCAACATGAAGATGATAGAGAGCTCTTTCACCAATGTTATAAGGTCATTGGATGATTGATCCATAGCTAAAGATGTGGCTATATGAAAAATACTGTGCGAACTCAAAAAAAATCAAAGAATGAGTAAGTAATTAACAAGGAGAAAAAGAAGAAGGAAAAGAGTTAGCAAGGATGGAGGGAGGTATGTCAAAAAAATTCAAATTGAATATTCGCTTTTACTTCTATTAAGACAAGGTAGAATCCTTATTAAAACAATCATCGTTATCTTTACAACCACCTATACTTCTAGGATTGATGCAAGCCACAATAATATTATGGTAATGATCTTTTAATAAATTTAAATATGTTCATTTATCAAAATAATTTTTTAAAAAAACTTTAAATTTTTTAATTAAAAAAATATTTTCTTTTTAAAATCTGTTGCATGGCATTTTTGAGATATAAAATCTCCCATAATAAAATGATATCAAAGCCAGATACAATGTAAAATTGCTTAAGAAGCATTGTCAGTCTTGGATCTCTCTCATGGGTTTGTCTAACATAGAGGGGATGATGTGGCGAGATGGGGTAAAAGTAATGTAGTATCCTCTGTATCTGCAGATGATGCCTCATGTGAGGGTGTGAGTGACGTACTCTACATCTCTCTATGGTTGTGTCTAGGGTGGTTCCTTGTGGTGGGGCCATTGACCAAACTAACGAGGACTTTTGGTCAAGGGAGTAGTCAATGCTCTATAGAACTCTATACGAGAGAGAGAGAGAGAGAGAGAGAGAGAGAGAGAGAGAGAGAGATGGGTCTTAATCTCCGACTTGGGAATATCCTTCATGGTAATCAACAACATCAAGTTTCTTGAGTAACTCTCAAGACTACCTCAAGGTAGCTAAAACTTTCCAACATTTGTGGGACAACCATCCTCGGACATGCTTCACCTCCTTGAAGAGGGAAGCAATAGCTTCTCTCTCTTGGCCAAAGTTTCCACAATCAGTCTTGAGCAACCTCATATATATACTAATAGAGAGACCTCATTCATGAGCTCAATGAGTCTATACATTAATCCTTGGGAATTGGGAAGATCCACCATCTTATGATTAGTCTATTACATGGGGTCTTTTGGCCACATTGGGAGGATGAGGGATGTCATTAAAGGCTTGGATAAGATATGTTTAGCTTCACATCTCAGAAGACATCCATGGGGGATGCTTTGCTTGCCTACCAACAACATTCCATTAATAAGCAAGAATGTTGAATAGAAAGGCTAATATACCAATAAAAAGGGATTGTTGGCCTTCTATTTAGATATTTCTAACTCTTTAGATGGAGGCCAATTTCTAAGCCATTGAGTGCAAGACTTTAATTATTGTTCTTATGAAGCATAAACATATTAGTAGCTTAAACTTTTGTTGCAGAAGGCACAATCAGGTGCAATGAGAAGAATCCCAAACCTTATTTTGCCCAACTTTTTCACTACCTTTCCAAGTTCAAAAGTTTGGCCAATCACTCTCCTAAACTAACATAAGTAGGGAAGGAATATTAAAGGATGCCTGTATATGACATTGTAAATTGATTTTATAAGGACATGTAAATGGTAGGCCTGGAACATGGGCTAAGGATTTCCTTTAAAGTATATGTATCTGTGGACTTGGTGTGTATGGTGTGGATGTGAATAGTGAAGCATTGACTTGCAACCCCTAGTCTATGAAACTAATGGTATAACTACTAGGTTTTAGAGCTTTGATGTAGTAATCTCTCTCTCTCTCTCTTATATATATATATATATATATATATATATATATATATATATATATATATATATATATATGTATGTATGTATCAAAGAGTTGTAAGGAAGCCTTCTAGTAGGAAAAATAGCAAGTACAAAGAAGAGAAAATCACCAGGGCCTCCACACTCACGTACTCTGCCAAAAATGGCTCTCGTCCCCTCCACTTCTCGCACAGCCGGGTGCCGTTTGTACTCAAAGTCCGTCCGAAAGAATCCCAAAGCACATCAGTAGCATCATCTCCAAGTCGGCACGATGACGATTGCCATCTGAGGTCTCGAATGAGGTGGTTGAGGAGGCAAGCCAAGGGAACCTTAAGGCATAGACGCAGGGGACGAGATGAGATTGTGAGTCAAGTTGTAGTGGAGGGTGGACTGCAAGTCCCAAGGGCAAAGAGGGCGAAGGCGAGAGGGAGTTGCCCTTGGGACATGGCACATTGCCATACAAGCTCTATGTATCTAATACCATGCCTTTTTAATCAAGGAAAGGATACTGTTCATTGCCTTCTTGTCGGACTGACTTAGTTTGGAGAGAGAGAGAGAGAGAGAGAGAGATGAGATGAGATGAGATGCCCTATGTGGACGGATGCTTAGGTAGATGTTTATAGTTGGTGTAGCCAGGCGCCTACCATTTTGACTACAGTTCCAACAAGTCTTTGCTCATTCAGGAGTAGTGGCCTGTATTGGAGCTAGAAACGGTGAACATAACAAACCAAAATGAATCAAAATGCAGGAGTGGCGATGATGGTAGTGGCAAGCTGGTAGATAACAGATTGATGTGGTAAATTGGGTGAGGGCTTGGCTAACCTCTATGTATGTGCGAGAAGAAGTGGCAAAGGCATGTGATGTTGTAGATTAGGGATTGTGATCATCTAGAAGCTTTTCAGAAGTAATGCCTCCTAGGCCTCTTACTCATCATCTGCGAGGAAGTCTATGCCTTGTCTTCACCACACTGCTAGTTTATGTCCATTGATCCAAAAGCAACTCCAAACTTGCACCTCCCAACCATTGGGATACATGCTCCATCACACGGTTGCAGATGACCTCCTCCCCCTATGCCTCAAACCATCCATTGGGTCTAAAGGAGTAGCTTGGCTCGTCTGGAGGAGCCAATAACTGCACCTTGCTATTTGGAGTATTGTGAATCACGAAGATTCCCATTTCCAATGGATGTGGGAACATCCCATGGCTTGCAACTCTCATGTAAGACGAAGGTCCACAATGATAAAATTCCTGTGGGACTAGCTGAGTGTGTTGCTCACAGGGAGGTTGCTAGTAGCTACTATTAGGGGTAGTGTGAGGGGGGGGCGCCAAGGAGGGTAGCTCTCTGAAGGTGCCCTCTTTTGTAGGGTTGTTGGGGAGGCACTTGGTCTCTGCCATGGGACACAGTGATGCTGAAGTTTGGTGAAGTCGTCCTTGTCCACTATAGGATGCGCCTCCATGTGGTGAGGGCGCTCTTGCTGGGCTTGCCCGAGACTTACACCCAAAGTGGACTGACTCTAAGGCTAGGTATAGAGGTCCCAGGCAATCTGCTCTCCCTCTCTCCTGCTAGTAGTAAAGGCAACTGTACATAGTATGATAGCCATCCAACCTCGATTGGCTAGCAATAAAGGCAGGCCCAATAGTGTGTGTGAGTGTGTGTTTTCCAGGCGCACATGCACGAAATGAATCACTCTCGATCTCTTTGAGAAAGACGCCATCATAACTTTGCAAGAGGGCCTTGCAGACACAGATGCATCATGCATGTGCTGTCGTACAAATTTCACAGCAAATGCTCAGCGTGCACCTGTAAGACTGGCTTTTTGCTTACAGATGCATCAAGTACAATGAAGTGAGATGAAAAATGTCAAAAAATAATGACCACGAGCAGTGCTATAAACAGCATTCATTACAGAAGAGATCTTGGCTGTGTTATGTTGATGCCTCACAGAAAATCTTGGTAACTGAATGTCGTCCACGCTTCCTGCAGAATATGCCCCCAAGTTTAGTCTGTTATATTTTGCATACTTACTTAGAGACTTACGAGGGGCTCCAGCATGTGTACCTGTAGTATGTCAAACACCCTCTCTGCAACATACTTCTGCTGTATCGTTGCACCCTTCTGCTGCATTTTGTCTGGATGCACAAACAGAGTAGCTTTTCTGTATGCCTTCTTGACAGCAGAGCCTTCAATTAAGTCTGTCAGAGGAATGGGCTGCCATCCACAACCTTGCCAAAGTACCTGTGGCATCACAACCAAGCACAAATAAGTGTTCCAGAGTAAGATAGTAGCTCTATATGCTACATATGTAAGAATAAATATGCTAATACTTTTGGACGTGAAAAGATGTGATAATATTGGTAGTGATAAAAAAATATCTGCCAATGCAAAGAGTTAGATAAATATCCTGACTACATTGGTTGCTAGAGATTGCACACTGTCCTTGTGGACCATACTCCCAAGAATGCATAACTTCTTGCAGTCATCCCCCTCGTGCTGATCTTCAGTTTTGGTAGGACTTCATTCCAGATCTGTGAGGCAACACACCCCTTCCAGAACAGATGCTTCAGTGTTGCTTCTGCACCACATCTTCTTTTACCGTCTGAGATACCTCTTTTCCACTTTTTCTTACCAGTAAACGCAGCACCAGTGACTACCCTCCAGGCAAACAGCCTATCTTTCAAGGGAATTCTCAATGATCAAATTCCTTTAAATTTTACCTCTAGCTGTGTCTGAGATATCCACTTCCCAGTCTTCCCTAACCTCCTCAAATCCAGCACTGCTCCCTCTTAAAGGATTCTTAATTACCTGTGGTAATAAGCTGTTTTGTATCCTTTCGCCTTCAATACAGAGAGGAGGGAGTGAATCATGCTTTGACTGTGACCTTCTTTGCTTCCACTGGATTACTGCATTCCTCACTACTTCCCATGCTATTTTATTGGCTTTTGACAGTTCCCAGCCCATATAGTCATTTTCTTCCAAAACTGGTCCGGTTGCTTGATCAAGCCAATGACTTACTTTGTGCAGTCCTTTTCACCACATGCTGTGCTCTTTTCCCCAGACTAGCTGCTATAGGTGCATAAGATTCCCATACCCAATAGACATTGTTTTAAGAATTGATTGCATTAAGACTGCCATACAGCTTTGCCTTTGATAAGATTCTTTTCCAAGACTCCAGTAGATCCGTCTGTAGCCCTTTGGCTTTAATTTCAAAGATCACTTTTGAGGTTAGTATCTCAGAGGGATCAATTCTCCATATTCTGCATAAATTACCTTCCTTTGCCTTAAGGATGTCCTCTAACATTTCTGCCTGGGAGTATTTCTCTCCCAGCATTTGCCAAGTCACTTTGCTCTCATACCATCAGCCTCAATTTGCAAATCCAACAAGTAAAGGCCACCATGCTCATTGGCCTTCTTGAGTTGACTAAGACTGATTGGGGCAGAGTACCTTAATTTCCCTCGTTTGCCCCAAAGAAATCATCCAATTAAGGAATCCAAAGACCTAGTGCATGCCTTGCTCCAACTGACTAGGGGCGGATAAAATCTAATAGCTGGATAGATGGACAGGTTTAGATCTGATTAGGGCAGATAAAATCTAATAGCTGGATAGATGGACAGGTTTAGAGTCTTCAGATTTACATGCATGGGCCAAGTGATACTCCAGCTGTTAATTTTTTCTTTGAGTTTGTTTAAGACCCTCAGATTTACATGCATGGGCCAAGTGATAGTTCTCCAGCTGCTAATTTTTTCTTTGAGTTTGTTTAAGACCCAACTGGTTCTGGCTTGCTCACTTACATCTCTTCCTATTGAAAAGCCGAGATACCTTACTACATTCCCCCTCTCCATTACTTCCCTGTCTAGCCCAGATTGTACACTTTCTTCTGTGATGCTAATAAGCTTTGATTTTTTCAGATCGACCTTCAGTCCTGCAGCTCTCTCTGAAATATCCAGAACCAATAATGCCTTTTTCAAGTTCTCTTTGTTAGCTTTTATTGCCATCATGAGATCATCTGCAAATTCCTGTCCCACTAATTGCTTTCTTCTACTTAAGCCCCTCCAAGCTGCCATCGGTACACACCCTCTCCAAGACACAAAATAAAGGGTGAGTTGCGAGTGCGAACAGGAGTAGGTTTAGAGGACAGCCCTGGTGCATTCCCCTGCATATAAAGATGGGATCTAGCAAGACTCGATTGGGAATTTTTAGCCAAGAACATTAGGAGATCAGAAATCTTCTCATGAAAACCAAGCTTGATCATAATGTGCCTAATGAAGCTCCAATTTACCTTATCGAGGCCTTTTCAATGTCCACTTGCAGCAGGACTTTTTTTTTTCCAAGTAAAATGTGACTGATTATATTACTCAAAAAAACTGATTACAACGGAGTGCTCATGCTCAACAGACTAGCTAGAGCTGATGAAAGTCACAAGTACATCATGTATACAAGCCTCTCAAGGAGGGGTCTGGGGGGGATGGGGGCAAGAAGCCATGGAGGGGGGTGTATATCACCATCTGGGGCTACCTGCTTGCATCACAAAAAATAGGTCTTGGCCGCCCCAAGTGCACAGGAAATGACACCAAAGCTCCTGACAAGCCTTGGACTCGCCTTGCACCTGATCCCATCGGCCGCGGAGGGAGTGGATGATGGAGGTCCAGAGCTCTGCTAAGGTCGCCTGTACTGAAAGTCTCTCTCCGCCGAAAGCCTCCTAACACCGCGCCTTCCAGATATGCCAACCAATAAGATTCCCTATGATCTCCCATACCTCAGAGCGGTCTGCTGTGGGCTCTAGTACCTGGTGGATGGGTAGAGCCTCTAAACCGACCATTGCGCATAACCCTGCCTTGATATAATGAATATCGTGTCCTGCATCCCGGCCTCATACAGAAGGTGATGGCCCTGGCTAACCGCCTGCTAGCAGAAAGCTCCCTATGAGATACATCCAAGGTTGGGTGCTATACACTGAAGAATCCGGCATGCTCCTCTCCACACGAGCTGCGCCGCCTCACACGACCAAAGGCAGTGCTTTGGGGTTTCCAGAGGTTGATGTGTATAGCGCTTACAACCTCCCTCCTGCATCTGGGCAAGCCAGCTTCCCATTGCTAAGCCCCCATGTGCCACCAGCCATAAAAAATACAATACCCTCCTTGGCCTCCAACTATCCCATAGGTGGCGCCAAAAGATCCGTCGGAAAGGCTCCGTGATGTTGTGCTCCACCCAATGCCTGCTACGTGACGGCACCCAATCCATTTCCTCCTGCATCAGTACGTGTTTGCCAATCCTGGCGGTGTACTCCAAGAACCTCGGTGGCTTCTTGGCGACCACAGTGGCCAGCCATAGCCACTCTCCCGGATCCCACTCCAGCTCATCAAGTGGCCTGCCCTCCCAGATCCAGAGGCGCCACTCCCTGAGCTCTTGTCAAAAGACAAAAGGATCCAGTCGCCATGTCTTCCCTTGAAGGCCAATCACCTGGATCCTCTTCCATGAAAGAACAACTATCCCCTCATCCTACTGCCCTCTGTCAAGAGCTAGACACCCCCCTCTTGTACGGTAAAGAAGGTCGTAGGTGGAGCGCCGCCCACTCTACCTGCCACCTGTAGGGGGAAGCTTGCTGGTGAAAACCTAGCAACCCTTACCTCCCCAGGCTCTATCGGCTCTCGTATCGGGGGAGCAAGCCACTCTTGAGGTATTGCTGTGTCTATCTCCCTTCTCCTCAACTCCACTCCTCTCTAGCAGCCTCATACTTGCTGCAGCACCTCCTCATCCACCATCCTGTACACCTCCCGCTATGTCCTGATGGTACGAGCCGGGCCAGCCTCTCAACCAGCCCACTGGATGTGGGGGCACTCGCCAATCTGTGCCCCTTTCCAATCCCTGACCTGGGGGTTTCAAATTACCAGCTAACGGTCTATCTCCTCTTGGTATCCTGGGAGGCTCTGGATTAGGGCCTTATGGAGGCCCTGCCACACGCGAAGCAAGCTGCATAGGAAAGGTGATCTGGGAGGGGTGATCTAGGCTGACGTGAAGATCCATCTTAGGGACGGCCTCCACTCATTGCCAAGCCTTGGTCTACAATCTTGGAGACCTCTTGCAATAGGATCTTCCAGGTCTGCCCTCTCGGTGCGAGGCCATGAACAACTAGCTTGCCCAAGAGGGCCATACTTTGATACTTTGGGTCTATGATCCCAAGCTCTCCCTTTGACCGATGCTGTATGATGATCGCCATGCCACATTGGCCCTGGAATCCCTAGAGCCGTCTGACCCAGACCAAAGGAAGTTTCGCACTAGGCGGCGAAGCTGCACTACGCAGGACGAGGAGAAGCACCAATATGAGGCGATGTATCAGGCCGTCACTAAAAGGACCTGGTTAACCACCAAGGCTCGGTCGGCTAGTGAGAGGCGAGCCGTGCTTCAGTAGGTCAGCTTCCTCCGAGTAGAATCGAGGACTGGAAAAAACTATTGGGCAAGAGTGATGTCAAGTCCCACCTGGAACCCTAGGTACCGAACGGTCTGCCCTCTGCTCACCCATCTAAATCCCAGGTGGATGTCCCACTCTGTGCTAGAGTCCGAGTCCGTGAGGGGGCCAATCGACTTTCGCCAGTTGATTTTCGCTCCCACTGTAGAACATAACACCTCAAGAGCCAACCTCGCTCTCTCCAGCATCAACTCATCGTCCTCTATGTAGAGTGCCGTATCATCTGCATACTCTAAGTCTAACAACTCAGTCTCCTCTCTCACTGGAATTTGGGAGTCCGTGTAATCTGCTCACACGTGACTTAAGAAGTGAGACATCGCCTCTGCAAAGAGTAGGAACAGGTACGGGGCTAGGGAGCACCCCTGCCAGACCGATCTCTCCAACCGAAACTCCTCCCCTCGCCTACCATCTATGAGAACCCTGCTAGTGGTTGATCTATAGAGTGCGGAGACCCTGCGAATCCAAGCTTGGGGGAAACCCAACCTCACCATGGTGGCCTCTAGGAAATCCTAGTCCACCCTGTCATAAGCTTTCTCGAAATCCAAGAGTAGTACGGCCAGTTTCTGCCCACTGTGCTAAGCCCACTCTGTCGCCTCAAAGAAGGTGAATACATTGTCGAGGATGCTCCTATCCGGGACAAAGCCTGTCTGTGTGTCAACGATGATATTTGGAAGCACGAGACATAGTTGCCTATCAATCATCTTTGCTAGTGCCTTATAGAACAATGACAATAAGGTGACCGGTCTCCACAAGGAAAGCTCCAACCGGTCTCCCCCTTTGGGGAGAAGACCGATAAGGCTTACCGAAAGGCTCGTTGGCATCTATCTTGAAGTGAAAATCTCCTGGAAGGCCATCAGTAGGTCCTTCACTACTTCCCAGTAGGTAGTGAAGAAGGCCTTAGAGAGGCCATCCTCTCCCAGTGGGCATTTCTGCCTGCCTTTGTATGGAAAGCTTCCTCTAGTTCCTTCTCTGTGAAGGGGGCTAGGAGGGAGCATCCGATCTCCTCTGTGACGAGGGACGGGATGTGATCCCAGACCTGTTGCCTACATTGCCGTCCTCTAGTTGAGGCTGTCTCCTGCTGGAAAAGGCGTCTGTAGTAGTCGGTGGCAATCTCCATCACCTCGTTTGGGCTAGAACGAGTCCTCCATACTGATCTCGAAGGCTACGTATCTGCTCTCCTGAGGTGCGAGACTGGTGCACAAAAACTCCCTACACATCATGTCTCCCTTCTGCGCCCAAAAAGCTGCTGAGGTGCGGAAAGAGAACTTTGAGTGCCTGCCCTCTAGACCAGCAATGGCTGCTCATGTGCGCACCTCCTGTAACTCTGAGTGCCTGCCCTCTAGACCAGCAATGGCTGCTCGTGTGCGCACCTCCTGTGTGTGGAGGGTAGGATCCCCTGGTGCCTCTTGTAATAATCTCTGCGTGGCTGCAAGGTCCCACCGGAGTGCTCTCTCCTCCTCCTAGCTCTGTTGCTTGGCCTGTATGGCTCTCTGTTGGTAGATTCTGCTCGACTCAGCTAGGACCTTAGCAACCTCCTCTACGATCTAGTCCCTCCTGCCCCACTCCTTGGTCCAAATCTGCTCTACTTGTCTCGTCACCTCCTCCCTCCTATAGATGGAGTCAGGGATCTGACAGGATCGTGTGTCTAGGACAGATGCTGGGTGATCTAGTGTTAGAAGAACCAGGCAATGATCAGACAACGTGGTGCCTGCCAACTGGCCAATGTGGCCTCCACGAGAGCCTCCCCACTCTCCCACATAAAACCTATCCAACCACTCCAACAGGACTCCATCTAGCCGCCTGTATCCCCAAGATAAGTCCAGCGACCTCTCCCTCCTGTGGAAGGTAGGGTCTCTCCAGGCATCGTGTGCTCCTATTGCCGAAAGACCTCCCATGCCTCCTGCTTCTCCCTGGCCATGCCCTGGTAGTTTTTGCCTCTGCCTTGCTGGTCCTCCAAAGCCTCCAAGTTGTTGAAGTCTCCTTCAACGATCCAGGAGTCCACCTCTGGGAGTCCATCCGCAATCTCCACCCAGAACCTGCTGCATGGCCTAGCCTCCGTAGGGGCATAGACATTGAGGACTCCAAGGCACGAGTCCTTAATATCCAATCTGATCCATAGAACCCTCCCTGGCACTATCGTCCCGTGGTCTTGTACACAGGCGGTGAGACTCGGGCCAATAGAGGTGCATACACCTTCACTCCTGCCGTGGGAACCTATGGTGTGCTCCCAGTAAGTGTGTGAGCTGCCCGAGAGTACCTTCCCTACCTGCTAGGCCTGGGTAGGAGTGAGCTTGTGATCCTATAGAAGTAAGATGTCGATCCGTCCAGCAAGGGCAAGCTGTAGCTCTTGCCAAACAATCAATTTCCTGGAACCACGTGCCCCACTGTAGTGGAGAATATTCACATTTCAGGATCCAAGGTGTAAACTCATGGGGAAACTTGCGACTAACCGAACATGCATTTGTTCAGTGTGGAGGCTGCCGATGAGGAGGAAAAACTATGGGGCATGCAGGTACGCTTTGCTGCAGGCCTGGATGGCAAACTCCAATCTCCCACGGTGGCCCTCGGCTGGACCATAGGGGTGATAGATGCTCCAAGTGGTACTATCAATGCATCTATCAGCCATGCCGAGAGTCGTGACTCTGTACACTGGTAAAAACAGGCTGCTTGTGCCAAGGGCCACTCGATTACATCCCTCGGAGCACTCCACTGTGGAGGGGCTCGAAAGATAATGCTCAAGTGTGGAACCTTGGCACCAGCCCACCAGTTAATGTCCATTATGCAACCAGGCCACTGCTATGCAAACAGTGCTAGTCCTTCTTCTCCCATCCACTGGGAGATGTGGTCCGCCACCTAACTCTTTAACTCCTCTATCTGTGTCGTCATCCAATCCCCTAAGTGAGAGGACTGAAGAAAAAAAACATAGTTTGGTCTATTCAAAGGTGCTAGTAGATGGACCTTGCCCCTCCTTGACTTATAAACCATGAAGATCCCCACCTCTAGAGGTAGTGGGAACTCGCCGCACTCCGCAACTCTCAGGTAGGACCATGGGCCATTGCGAAAGAACTCTTGTGACAACAACTGTGCCTGTCTCAGAAAGGTGTGACGGGCAGCAAGGGCAGATGAGCTGGTGGTTGTGTGGAAGGGGGAAAATTGTTGGTGCGAGGAGAATGTAGGCATGCGTGGCTCATCACATCCTGTGGAAGGAGGGGGGGTGGGTTTGGGGGGGATCACCTGAACCAGGTGCAGATCAGGGGGGGTGCTTGGCAGGGGAGGTGGTGGGGGGGAAGAGGATCGAGGGATGGTGGGATGGTCGGAGTTACGTGGCAGGTGTGGGGGGGGGGGGGGGGATCCTAGGAGGTGAAGGGGGGGTGGGTGTGGGGGCTGTGGGATCTCAGGTGAGATAGTCTGTGGTACGGGTGGTGGTTGTGGGGGATTGCGGTCCTGCTATATAGGGCGGGGGCCATGGAGTGCCTTGCCAAAGGGGAGTCACTCGCCCTCCTGCTCCCTGTTGTCGAGGCTGCATCTAAGGAGCTTGCTACGGCCCCCCCTATCGTCTCCCTCTTTGTCGTCTCTGGACCCGTGCGAAGCCATCAGTATCTACTTGCGGGCCTGTCGATGGGAGCCGCCTTGGCTCTGAAACGTGTACAATCTGCTGCCTGATGCCCAAAGTCGTGGCAACGCAAACACTACCCTAGTTGCCCAATCACAATGACCTATTGTCTAAAGGAGTGACCTCCTGCCTCAATCTCCAAAAACTTTGGTATACTCTTTGTGTCTTTCACGGCCACTCCTACCTTTGGGACTCCTCCAGCTGTCACTACATCCGCGAAGGAGGCAGGAAGAACTGTGCCAAAGAGCCATCCAAAGTCCTTCACTAAGTGGCGGTACTCTACCGCCAGTTCGGGGAAAAGTAAGGTGACTGGATGTCTGAGAAATCTATTGTGGAGCGGAAATGTCTCCATTATGAAGCCGCTATACCAGGGAACCATGTAGATGACCCCCTTCGTGGAGGCATAGGGCGAGCTCTCCACTAACTCATGAGCTGCATCCGCAGAGGTGAGTCGAACCATGAAGATCCCTTAGCCCATGAGGACTGCCTCCACAATTTGTGTTGTGCCAATGCGCAGCGTGGAGTGGAGACAATCCCGCAGCTGGGCCCTCAATGGGGAGTGTCCAACGACCTAACCAAAGATCGCTGTTTCTTTCAACTCCAGCTTTGTGGCACGGATGGCCAAGAGCTGTTCCTTAGAGAGGATGATGCGCAAGGTGTTTGACTGGGGGGCACTCGTAGAATGCGCCGGCGTCTCTAACCAGATGTTTCCATTGTGCGTCCCTGTTGGGAACCTACCTATCACGCTACTGTGCTATTGGGGGGGAGGGAAAATTTGCTGTTTTCAAACGGTGGGTCGCAAGCGATAAAGATAGTGCCACAGGGGGGGTGTGGACCACAGGTGATGGAGACAGTGCCACTGGCGGGGGCGACTGGGCCAATAGGCTATATACGTGGGGACAGGCATGGGTTGTAGGTGGGGGCAACGGCAATAGGCCCGGGGAGGAGGGGAGGCGACGCGTGTGGGGATACAAGCAAGGGGGGGCATAGGCAGGGGCGACGGCCACGGGCATAGGCGGCCGGGGGGGGGGGGGGGGGGTGGGGGGGGCAACCACAGGCGGGGCCACGGATGGGCCACAGACGACGGGCAAGGACAAGCGGGGTGGGCATGAGGAGTCAGTCAAGGGGCAACGGCCACAAGCACAGGCAGGGGGGACGACCACAGGCAAGGCCACGGATGGGCCATAGGCAACGGGCAAGGACAAGCAGGGTGGGCGTGAGGAGTCAATCGAGGGCGGGAGAGCAAGCACGCGTGACGAGTAGGGAGTTTTCCTTGATAAACTTTCTACTAGTAGCCAAGTTCATCTCATGCTCAATAGGATGCTGCTATGCATGTTGTGTGACACTAGCTGCAGTAGGACTACCATTCCCCAATGATAGCTACCCACTCCAAAGCAATGATCAATCATGACATTATGCGCACTCTCCAATACAGACTGCCCTTTGATGAAACCATATTGCTGTGGATTAATACACCTCTTTAGGATTGGGGTTAATCTGACTACAAGCAGTTTGGTAAGATTTTTGTATGTGAATTTGATAAGAATTTTCTATGTGAATCTGAGCACGGAGATGGGTTTCCAGGGCTAAGGTTTGTTATACTCTTGCTGCTTAGACACTAAAGCAATAATACTTTTACTCCATGAACTAGGCATCTCATAGTATAGTCATCCTAGATTCAGCTGATAAGTCTAGTGAGTGGATTAGATAATTGTGACCAAATATTTAGCATGAACCCAACAGTGAGCTCCACAAATCCTAGTGACTTGCCTCTCCCCGATCCCTTCAGAGCTTCTAATAGTTCTTAAAACTAGCCTTCCTCCTCGGATAGAGTGGTAATTAACCTGATTAAGCGCTAATTATAGCAATTGACAAATTCACAAAACTGAAATGCACACTTTACCATATAATCTTGAACATTGGACACCTTGTTGGCCCCAAAACTTATGCCCCTTGTGGTATTTCTTTAACTTTTATTGCAAATGGATGGAGTATAATAGAGATCCTTTGACCTCCTGCACTAATCCAAGTGCCTCTTGCTGTCAAAATTGACCACCAAGCCTTCAAACCAATTTGCCCCTTGGTTTGCTTCGGGATCTCGACCTTCACTTGCTCCTTAAAAGACACATTCAGCCCCAAATCTGATTTTGCTTGCCTAGCCTCTTGAATCTTCTTGACATTTCTCAATTTCAGCTGCTGGAATTCAAATCCTAGGCCCTCAATTCTGACCACGCATCCCAAAGTGGTTGTCAAACCCTAATTTCTACTGTAAATTAGGATTTATAGCAAAGATTGACTGAAATCTCTTTCTCTGATGGCTCAAACTGCTAGAAAATGCTGAGATAACTTGAGAGATAGTTGGGGGATGAGAGAGAATGCTGTAGAGGGAGAAATTTCAGAGTTTCATCACGAGAAATATTGAAAAACTATTGTTGCCCTGCTCAAACAGCAATGGAAGCTGTCACCTACAGCTTAGGGCCACCATATAGACTACTACCCCCTCCTGTATGTTGTCATCTGCACCAAAAGGATCTTGGGCTACTGTCACATGCTGTAGAATTGATCTTTGGTGGTTGCAAATCACATCCGCAACCTCTCCTTGCTCTCTAACAACCGCCTCCTCGCTCACAATGGCTGGAATAGACTTCCACAAACTCCTAAGAACATTTTTCTCACTTGTATGGGCAAGTTTTGCCAAGTGGCACCTTCTAATCCCATTATCCAGTATTTTTCAACTTATTAAATTAAATTTTAAAATATTAATTTTGAAAATAGATTTAATAATTATTCTAGTACTCAAAAAATTAATTTCACTAGCCAATAATTAAATCGGTGACGCCAATTTTTCTTCCAAGTAACCTTGAGCAGTTATTAACCCTTAGACTGGCATTAATTAATTAATTAATACTTAGTCTCTAATGTTACCACTGACATTAGTGGCATAAATTGGTCTGGGCTCAAATCTAACACCGGATACCACCTAGTGCATGTCATGCATAACTTATTACCACTTTTACCTCTGATATCCACTGCATCCTTGAGATCCATGGCCTTTTACCATGAAATAATTGCCATGTGTATCACATGCGCTAAACAACTTTGCACATTTGATTAATAACTTAATTAAATGTTATCAACAAGATTAAAGCATCTCAAAATTTCACGTCCCTGTGACAACCCTCCCCCTTGAAAACCTTGCAATCGTTCTCGATTACACTGTATTGTGCCAAAGGAAAAACATACTACACTGAAAGTTTCGTAAGGCATCGCAATCACAACATTAGCCACTATTGTCTAACCATACCATATGTCTAAACCTCCTGAAAATTTCCAGCCAACATATACATAACACAAAACTGAAAGCCAGTCCAAAATTGTTATTAGAAACACATTGGATGCATCCATAACTCATATTTCTCAACTGTTCTGACTTCACAACCATAATAAAGTATATTCTCAACAAACTGATCAAAAACTGAGCTGAAACTGATAAAAATTTGTCTCAAAATCGAGACAAAATTCATGCCAAACTAATCATAAGCTAATGCAAAAGTATAGTTTTAGTGTCCAGGTGAAACTCATACCCATCTGCATACATCTCACACTGACTAGTATAGTAAGTAGTGACCTCATGGCAAACATACAATCAACACAGTACCTCGGATACATGCTAGATACATCCGATATCCACTACATACAAGAGCTGTCCACAACTAGTAGAGTGGAAGTGCTACCTTCCCCTTGAGCATTAGGCAATACTCCGAACCCTTGCTTTGCTAAACCTAACTGAGCCGCCCAAACTAAAGTTGGCTCTAGCTGAAAAGCATCTAAGTAAAGTTGCAATAACTGAGGATGATCTGCCAAGTCATTCTCCATCCATTTTGAATCTATTGATGAAACAAAGCTAAAGCTCCACCAAGAAACATATGAAAACTTTAACTTTACTTGCCTTGAAACCTCCACTAGGTTATACGCATTTCTTCTCCTTAAGCATTGTGTTGCTTTATACTTTCACACTACTATAATTCCAACTTGACTAATATGCAACATTGCATCCAATTGATGAGCCCCTCTATTTCAGCATATGTATACACTTCCATTGTTGTATCCACTTTAGACACGATATCAGATTACAAGATCTATGTTCTTGTTGTTTGCTTTTGTTGATTTTAGGACATCCCCTACCTCCTACTGATCTAGCGACTGCTGCTTGCTGCCACTACCCTATTTGTCACCCTCTCAAGGCTGCATTTTTGCTCCAAGTGTCCGCGCTTCACTTTTGCTGCATTTAATGTAGGTCACCAACAACAGGTCACCATTTAATGCTGTCTAACCTATGTTTTTTACTTGCTGCACTTGCGTTTTTGCATCTACTGCTCCTAGAGGCTGGCCACATCATCTGTTGCCTTCTGACATTGTTTGGTGGCCGTTCTCGATTTTATGCAGTTGATTTTGTGTGATCAACTTGTGAATACTGCGAATGAACTCTCCTTTTGTGTAGTCTTTGCTGTTGGTTTGGTTGTCCTCTCTCTCTGTCCACCTTCTATTCTCTATCTTCCCTTCCTATCCTCCCCAGATGGCTCCTCCGTGCACTTCTACTGATGATAAGTTACATGGCCTTGACTATCTAACTTGGAGTGCTATCATGAAAGTCTCGTTCATACAAAAGCAGTTATGGTACATTGTTTGTGGAGCTATTCCCCATCCTTAGCATCCTTTTCCAATTCCAGAAGATTTTGATGAGGAAAATTGTGAGGAAGTTGTGCTAACATGGGATACAGATGATGCACGTGCCTATTCTGCTATTCTTCAATGTATTTCTAAGTTCTACTAGCCTACGTCTTGTAGGACATCTCCAAAAGTATATTCAAAGCTTCAAATGTTGTATGAGACACCTTTCACCATGCATGCAATAACACTTTTGACTTTTAGATTTCTAGGGAATCTTTTATTCCTATGGATAGCTCCAGTAGAAGAAGTTCGAGCCTAAGGACACTATTCAGTCATTTTTGCTCCATGTTACGCAGATACAAGACTAGCTTCAACACATGCAACCACTTTTCCAATGGCACATATTGTGGGGATGGTACTCTATAAGCTCCCCCTAGAGTTTTGATGGAGTGGCCAATGCTTTGAGGGTGTAGATATCCTCCACCCCTGTGAGTTCTATCCATATGTTCTCAATGTTGCTTGAGCATGAGACATCTTTGTGTCTACAGGGCAAGCTTTTGTCTCGTTACATAGGTTCTGGCGAGGCTCTTGTCACTTTAGAGAGTAGTGAGAGACAAAAGAAGTCGAAGGCTCAGTGTTATCACTGTGTTAAGAAAGGATACTTGTGGAAGGACTGTAGAGAGTTAGCAGCTTCAAGAAAGGAGGAGAAGAAGAAGTATGATCCGAACTCTTCTACTGAGTCATCCTTTTCCTCAAACTCCCATTCAAATCCTCCGACCCAATGAAGACCAAGGCACAAAAGGGATCCTCGTCTTCAGATCGAGGGAAGGGCTTGGTTGCCCCTTCCTTTGCTACTTTCTAGTATAGGTGATGCGGTCATTCCTCAGAACTCTTTAGTGCTAGAGAGGGAGTGTGAGAGGGTGGTGAGATGGAGTTGGTGAACCTCACCATACTGGTATACGAACGCACAAGTTCGAGAGAGATGTCCCTAACACAACATCTGAAGTCTCGTAGATACTAATGAGGGCCATGATCTCACTTCGCTAGATGATATGTACCATGTTTCCCAGCTCGGGGTGAGCCTTTTATCAATTTAGTAGTTGTTCCAATTGAAGTGAGTAGTTTTCTTTATTGCAACCACAATTGAGGTTCTAGACTCTCAAATTGGTTTAGTAATTTCTCACCATGAAGTACAACTTAGTGGCCTCTATATTATGACTCAATTCCTCTCCCATCCAATTGCCAAGAACTCTTGAGTTTCACAATTTCCGGGCTTTACTCGCTATATAGGAGCCTACGAGCAATGAGTGTACCTAGCATTTCCACTTTGGACATCTTGGGTATGACTCTCTATACGAGCTGTACCATGAAAAAAAAAGCATGAGATCTCTCTCTTTTTCTTCATGTTTTTTTATTAGCAAATTCCCTATAGATGGTGCCCCTGCTTTCCCTAAAGTTGTGTTGAATTCCCTACCTTATTCACATCCAATTTCTACCAAAAAAGCCCTCCTAAAGTCTCCAAAAGCATACATTAAGGCTAGGTAAAATTCTCCTAGTATAAAGTGTCCCACAAACATCTTAACTTAAGCAAGACCTACGTGAACTTGTCAAGTACATGAAGAAGACTTAAATCCCACTGAGCATATAAGTGATTTGTTAAATCTCCATGTCTAATCACCAGACTAAACTCCTCATACAAGCAACCCAACAAGTGTTACTAGGCATATAACTCCCCGTAACGGTGTTGGACTCTTTCGCTGTCTCATCCATTGAACATGATACCACAAGATAGACTCAACTCACCTCTACCAACTCCCCCTCTTAGAATGGAATCGTAGAGTATAGGAACCACCAAATAGTGATAAACATGGTGCACTCTATGTAACAAAGCTCCCCGACCACCTATGGACTAAGGTTGTTAACACATCAATGTACATCCTCAATACTGCAACGGTCCCTCAAAAGGCCCCCTTTGAAGCATTCTTTGGCACTCGGCCTTGCATCTCCCACTTCAGAGTCTTTGAGTGTCTACACACACATGCCTAAAGCTTGAGTGCATTGGGCTAAGAAAACCATTATGAAGCCTTTAAGAAGCGCCTTTTGGGTCCAATTGTGGGACAGCTTGCTGTTAATGCATGCCTCTTTCTTCATGTCATTGCTTGCTCATGCAGGGCTGCCTACTAGATTATTGCTTTGGGAAAAAGCAACAATTTGGATACTTGATGCCTTGGCCCCTAGGTAGTGGGTGAAGGCTGCAGAGATCTAGCTTTGGGACTGCACCAAGGTATAGTTGACTTAGAGAGGGTCTTCATTGCTTGAAAGAAGTTGAGATGCATCACTTCAAGGGCTTTCTATTGGCTTTCTATCAATTCAAGGGTCACCTATCTGCATCTTACCTTGGCACATTTGGGACACTCAACCTAGCTAATGCTCTGTAAGGACCAAACCTTAATGGTCATATTTAGGGCGTGCTTCGAAGCTGCATCATTCACTACCATTGCCCTATTAAATTAGGTAGTGTATTTCCACTCTTCTCAAGATAGTCTCTTTTCTTTTTTACAATCACAAGTTCTATGTATTTCATGTGCATATTGATGAGTTTCTTCAATTAAATCTATATTTGAGATTTCATCCTTTGTATTTTTAGTAAATTATATTCTATGTGGTCTAGTTCTGCTTCCTTACATCACTCTTAGTATGAAAACATGCATCTATGGTTTCCTTGTCTTGCTATGTGTGATATGCAAGCCGTATGGACCAAGAGAAAGCATGTGATCTGTATGTATGACTTACTAGGTGATCATGATTTTGCCTTTTGACCTAGGAGGAGGTTATGGAAGCATATTGCCGCAATTGATTGTTTGTTGACATACATGGATCTAGAGCATGGCTATGGCGGATGAAACACAAAGACAATGTTCATGATGACATAGATTAGATAGACCAATTGTTACTCAAGTAAATTAGGTTCCAAGATCAAAGCTTGGACTCATAAACACAATCTTGAGTATGACACTGACTATGACTGAAAGAACAAAGTACAATTATATTCATCATTGAATGATAAGAAGGTACATCACTTTATAGGCTCATGATGGTTTCCTTTTTCTCCACTGTGTATATGGGATTCAAGACATCTCTTCTTGGAGCATACATCATTTGTCATTTCTCAACAGCCCCCCTCAAATGATGAGTTCCTACACTTGCTGGCTTTTGCCCCCCCCCCCCCCCCCCCCCCCCCCCCCTTCATGATAACATGGCTTGGGAGACTAGCTCATAGGCAGCCTAGTCAAATTAAAGCTTGAAACTTTACATCTTTAGCAAGGGTTTTTTACAGAGCAAATCCACTAAGGGAAAAACATATGAAAGATACAATGAAATTTTTTTAAAGAATAATTTGTCAAAATTGTTGATGGTAGCGGAAGTATCTTCTTCTTCTTCTTCATTCATGAATTGGTTCTGGTGGTGATCATTCTGCATCTGCTGTGCTCTTTTCTTGTGGAAACATTCACTTGCTATATGGCCAGTCTTACCACAATGACATGTCATCCGATTTTTATTGTCAACGTTGAATCGTCGATCTCTTCCTTTGGGTCCAGCAACTCCTTTGGTGTATAAGAGATTTTCCCTAGATGATGGGATACCATCTTTTGCATTCTTGTTCTTATGTTTGTTCTCTTCATCAAGAAGAGAGTGCTCAATATCTTTAAGTGAGAGACTTGGAACATTACTTAGGGTGGACCAAGATTCTCATATGGATCCTTATTTACACCTGCAAGCAGTACGGCTATTGCTTCATCTTCATCAATATTCTTCTTAAGAGTTGCAAGTTGGGTTTTTAGGCTCTTGAACTTGTTAATGTGTATGGTCATAGAAGCACTATCTTTTATATTCAGTTTATAAAACTGCATGAGTAATTTCACCTTTGAATTCTTTGCTTGGTTACCAAACATCCTGTCATGTTCTTCCCAAGCAGTTCTAGCATCTTTAATGCTAGAGATATGATGTAGCACATCATCACTTAGTCCCCAGGTAATGATACCTAGTGCCTTGTTGTTCATTTTCTTCCATTCTTTGGTTTTTGGTGGAGCGACTCCAAGGATCCCACTTTTTGAATCTTATTTCCCGTCATCTGTATCACCTTCATCATCTTCAAATAGATCCCAAAGGTCTTTCCTTATGAGGTGGTATATGGTCTTTTCCTTCCAGGTATGGAAACCTTCTCCATTGAACTTTGCTATTTGCTCAAGCTCTGCCATGTTGATTAACCAGCAAAAGAGTTGTATTTCAATGTGTTAAGAGACACAAATGCTAGGTAGTGTGAAGACACTCTGTAGTATCAAGAGATACTATGTTTGGTCTTGAGCTTGAATCTTCTTCCTGCTTGATGGTGATTCTTGAGTTTGATTTCTTGCTTCCCTTCCTGATGTCTTTGCTGAAAACTGAGTTCAGACTTAGATCAAAGTGGAAGACACTTGAGTGAGCTGAGAGGAGTGAGAAAATGAGGAGTTTTATGGACTCTAGTGAAAATGAGCTATGGCTTCCTTTAGGGTTTCAACAAGATGACTAGTTTTTTCCTCCCTGTAGCTCGTGGAGATGATAATTTAACGAAAGATTTGGTGAGGAAGAAGCTTAGAGGGTAGGCTTCAAAAGCCCTAAGGTTGCAGGGTCAAATGCGGCACATATAGATGGCGCGAGCTGTACAACTAGCAGACGGCACACTTTGGGCAGCGAGCTGGAAAATTCGTAATGCCGAGCAGGGAAGAGGCCAATATCATGGTTTGATGTGCCGGCCTAAGGCGCCCTGAGCAGGAGAAGATTTTCCCAGTTCAAGGCATGAGTTATTTCTTTTTTTTTGGCTAGATCCAAGGCTCCAAGCAGGCAGGGTACTATTGGCTATGGCTGTCATAGAAGGTCAAGTGAAGATAGAGGTGAAAGATGAGACCTTCAGCTGAACTTGAGTTGAGCAATGATGGAGAGGAGCTGGTAGAACAGAGAAGGGAGCTGAGCAAAGATAAGCCATGCTCACCATGGCTTTGATACCATGTTGAAATGCATAGATCTAGAGCATGGCTATGGTGGATAGAACACAAAGACAATGTTCATGATGACATAGATTAGATAGACTAGCTGTTACTCATGTGAATTAGGTTCCAAGATGGAAGCTTGGACTCATAAATACAATCTTGAGTATGACACTGACTATGATTGAAAGGACAAAGCACAATTATATTCATCATTGAATGATAAGAAGGTACATCACTTTATAGGCTCATGATGGTTCCCTTTTTCTCCACTGTGCATATGGGATTCAGGATATCTCTTCTTGGAACATACATCATTTGTCATTTCTCAACATTGTTTAGGGTGAATTTGATATTTTAAAACCTAATGTTAATCACAGAGGTTCTAATGGTGGGTAACACATCCAAATTGAGCTTTTACACCTAAGGAACAAGCCTACCAAGTTTGGTTGCTAATTGAGTTAGTATGTGGAAGACACAAGGTTCAAAAGGTTGATGTTTGTAGTGGACTGCATGCAAGAAGGTTGTTGGGATCAATTGTAGGAAAGGTTCTGTCAGAAGTATAGTTACTCTTGCAAAGGAGCCCTATGGTGAGTGAGAGACGTTTAAGAGTTCTACATTTTAGAGCTACTTAGGGTTGTGGACACTTTTTGGATGACCACTTTCAGTCTACTACATTTCTCGTCTCTCTCACATATGAAGTGCTTATATATAGGCAGTGCCAGCCCCATTTTTCTTTCGCCATTAGACCCTCATCCACTAGGGAGCCCTTCCTAACATAGTCATGCATCAATCAGGAGCTCACCGCTCTTCGTTTTTGCCATCTACATGGTTTGCTTCTTGTTAATTGCCTTCATGGTTCATAACTAGACCCACATCCACTAGGGAGCCCTTCCTAACATAATCATGCATCACTCAAGAGCTCGCTGCTCTCAGCTTTTGCCATCTACATGGTTTGCTTCTTGTTAATTTCCTTCATGGGTCATAACTAGACATCTACTCCTACTACTTTTGTTCCCAACTTTAGCAAGGTATCAAAAGACCAAGGGCCTCTAACATGGTGGCACAGCTCCATTAAGAACAAATGAAGGAGAGCCCTTCTGTTTTCATTGATCACTGCTGCATCTACTGGATAGCAGATATTCAAGGTTCCAGAGGGCCATCTACATCATGAAGAGTCTGTGTTTCCAACGGCAGACATCTACAAACACCCTAGGTGGATCTATCTGAGAAGGGGCAGCTGCAAATTTTATCCACAAGCTAGCAGAACACCCTTGGCCTTGCCCCTTCCATACATTGAATCGAAATTGAAAGCAACCTCTATATTTGCCTTATCCAAGTGCATATGGATATAATCAATCAACTTCATGTTTATTGATTTAGTAGAATCTATCAGTAGAATCTATCTGAACCTTTAACCACCCTCTATATTTGCCTTATCCAAGTGCATATGATTATAATCAATCCAGCCTTAATGTTTATTAATTCACAAGAAATTCAATAGTGATATCCTCTTTGACAATTTTATATAACAGTAAACTTCATAAAAAATTATTGCAGGTATTACGTACATGCTGAAGATTGGAGAGTAGTGCCCGTATGTTTCCCTCCTTGCCCATTGCCCAGCGTTTAATTTGAAGATCTGCTGCCTCCACTGACTGCTGTCATTTACTATTTGCATCAGCATAAAAATTCATCACAGATTAATGCTTCTAAGTTGACAAAAAATTTAAGGCCACAGATGCTTACACTAGCCTAGACATTGCAATACCTCTCAATCTTGTCAGAATATGTTTTACTAACTCAACAAATCATCTCCCTCAGATGCTTACACTAGCTTAGATATTGCAATACCTCTCAATCATGTCAGAATATGTTTTACTAACTCAACAAATCATCTCCATCAAAAAATTTAAGGCCACAGATGCTTACACTAGCTTAGGCATTGCAATACCTCTCAATCTTGTCAGAATATGTTTTACTAACTCAACAAATCATCTCCCTCAAATTTTATCCCAAGGGAAAAGATTCACTATTACAAGATGTGTCTGGAATAATATACTGATAATCTGAGCTACCCCATGATATCCTGTGCAGAAGTAGTCACTCTTGGAATGAAAAGATAAGAGGAAATTCAGATGGACATGACACCCCAAACAATCCTTCATTGTTTTGAGTGCGATAAGTAAAAAAATAGACGGCATCAGGAAATCAAAAAATCTCATGGGCAGCCTTATTATTCTCACAGAGAAAAAGGATTGAGAAACAAGAAGCTGAGACAAACATGACACCCAAAAAAACCACCAATTGTATTGACTGTTGACAACAGAGAATATAGAAGTCAGCTCTATACTTCCAGCTTTGATTCTCGCAAAGCTCCGTTCTGTTGCATCCTTCATATTTTTTTCTGTGATCCATGGCACTCTCTAGGTGAACTGACTTCATCAAGCCAAATAACCTCCTAAATAGGTAAATGCACTCTACGAAGTGAGCTTTCTATGTGTGAATGGGGTTTCAAGAGAACCACCATGATTCATGTTGTATTAATGTCATAGAAGGTCACTATGAGACTTCCAAAAAATCAAACATATCATCTCATTTCCATTCAGGTCTCATACCATGACTTCTCCATGACTACTTCCTAGATTGGTGTTGTTTCTTGGGGCTTTTCAAAGTGGAGTCATAGACATCGACATAAGTGACCTACAAGACATGTCTGGAGGTCAAGTAGCTTGCCTTCTTTTGGAGATGGCATTCCCAACTTCTACCCTACATTTAGGCCTTTGTGTTGTCATGGTAATGGAAAAAGTGGGAAAAGTATACTGACTGTCGTACATACAACTAAAAAGGTGGCTAGGAGAAAAGCAGAAGTGTGGTGAACATCGGATGGCCATGCTTATTGATATGGTGAAAATGGCTGAAGGGCATCAATCCAATAGAATAGCAACTGCTCCAATTCTCACAACAGTAAACCACAATGGACTGTTATGGAGACACACACCGGTTGTTGCTATTGTAAAATCAAACAGGAGAGCAGTTTCTAATAATTAGGGCACAACAAAGTTGTTAATCGTATGTAGTGTAGGCAGGCATTTTGAAAATGGGAGGTTTCGTATAGGTTTCTAAATTAGGAAATAGTTTTGTAAAACTTCAGAAATGGCAAGAAACAAGTTTTGAACAAAACGTAATATCCTTCTGTAATCTAGGTACTCCTTTGATTGAACTTAGATCAAGATTTAAGAAACATTGATTGCTAAATTACATTTTGAAAGATCACCTTGGGGAGTAACTCATAGGCAGTCAGAGGTAGGAAACTGTAGGAAAAATGCCATAGAATCCCTCAAAGAGGATCTCTTTTTCAGGACTACCTGCAATTGGGCAATGGTCCACATGGTACTCTAAGGTGTTGACCATTCAGAAAAAATAAGAACGTATGCAAACGGGCATCCCGCCAAATGAAAAACTGTGCATTATATAGCATGCTTATCGTTTACCTCATTAAGCAGAGCATTATGAGCTTCCATTGCTCACCATGATCCCAAGCTGCTATTACACTCCATCAGTCATGACTAGTCAATGAATTATGATTCATAATCAAGCCAACTACCGCCGAATAGGGGACACGTAGGACGCATGTTTACTTTTCCAGCTTAGGACATTCATTTGGGTCAGCCACTCTAGGCCTCTCTATGTTCTCACATCTTGCATCTTCCACATAATGTATTGGCACCCCTGCCACAAGGACAATGGGTTATAGTGGAGACTAATTCTTGATTCACCCAGTCGCCAGGGACCATGAGAACTCGAAACTGGTGTGAAAAAGGGCCTCTAGTGCTCCCACCAGAAATTCTAATACAGCCCTTGAAAGTGCCTTGAGGTTGGCCTTTACTTCTACGTACATTGTTTTGTTTTGTTTTCCTTGCAGGAATCCAGTATTGGCAGTTGGGAGACTAATCATAAGTCTAACAGTAGTCATGCTTAGTGGCTTGGGGCATAATTTTGGCTTCCTTTAATTTTCTGCAGTGATCTAGATATTGTATATGGTAAAAGAATAATGGATGGCCTTTTTGGAGCTATCTTGTTTTGGCTCCTTGCTAGGAGTACCTATACTATATACACGTTGTGAGCCACTTTGATAGTTCTTCTTCACACGTTGCTGCAGCTGTAACAAGTCTTCTTTGTGCCACCTGCAAGGCATAAACAGTCTTCAGCCTCCACAGTTCCTGCAAAAATTTCAATTCCTCTGTATCATTGTCACTTATTGCTCAGCAAACCTTCCAAGTTCCACCAGGCACTAGGGTTTCAAGGGCTAATGTCAAATGTCCTAGCCCTTCAAAATTTATAAGATCTACTGCTCCAACTTTTCTCAAACTCTGGCTATTCGCTTTTTAAATCACATATCCTGATAGAGTTGCACTCCCTTTGCACTACTCCTTGCCTAAAAGGATAAAAGGGATTGAGTGGAGCTCAACCACAAATAAATGCACACAACAAAAGAAATGCTGTGTGTCTGTCTCAGTTATATGAAAACTGTGTCAAATGTTATGCCAGTTTACAAAACAAAAACGCAAACCCCAAAAACAAATAACCAGATAAGCACATCAAATGTTGAGTTTAGACAACTTTAGAGTCTTTTAAATTACTGAGAATTTACATACATGCAGTTTTCTGGCATACAAAATCGAAAGGAAGAGGATCATACAGGTTGATAGGTTTTTTGTGCCCATCAGTGTCGAAAGAAACAGCATACTGTAGCAAGCTCAGAGGGCAACAGTACCTGATCTGTAAGATTGGATGATGTACAGCTTGTTGGAGTAGTTCTGTCATTGGGTATCCTTTCAGGATGGCTGGATATTTGCTCCCCTGTCAAAGATTCCTTCATTTTTAAAACCTTGACAACTCCCATTGCACAGCTGTCAATTGCAGTCGCTTTTGGAACTGCAACAGAAACTGGCTTTGTGTCTGTCACAGAAGTGTATGTTGACATTCCAGTTGTAACAGCACTCACTTTCTCCTTTGCAGAGTCTTCAGCTTTGTCAGACTCCCTTCTTGCAACCACGTCATTTTTAGATGCTTCTAACAGTTCTACTGAGAAATCCTCTGAGATGACCACTGGGGCTTGTTGGACAGATCTCTCAGTTCTTAGCATGTCCTCTGATTCTACTGGAGTATTTTGGCTTGCATGATTGTTAACATCTCCTCTTTCTGTGACCATCTCAGTGCCCTCTCCACGTCCCTGTCCATCTTTAGACTGTGATGCATTCCGGTGCCTACTTGTCTGCTTTCTTAGCTCCTTCCAATGTAATCCTATCAATATGTCCTCATTAATATTCTTGGTCTCCTGCATGGTCTCGGGTAATGTTTTTTCACCAGCTTTCTCCTGATTAATTTTCCATGCAGTTTTCAACAGACCCTGTAACTTCTTATCATCAATTGTGCTTTTTACAAACCCTTGAGCTTTTCCCTTGTTTTCCAATAGCGAAACTTCACTTGTGTTCCTATCTTCTTTCTCAGGCAATAAATCTGAAACAGACTTTACCCATTCATCTATATACCCACACAAAGAATCTTTATCAACACTTTCCTTAACTTCATCTCGAGTGGTTGCAGGTACAAAAGGTGATGGAACATCTGCAGACTGGTAATTTTGAGGAATCTCACATACCCAATCCTTCCATGATTTAAATCTTATTGGTGAATCAAGTTTATATGAGGTTGTCACAGTTGCTTGCTTTTTTGGGCTCCCCATAGTCCAGTTTTTGGATTTCTGTTTTCCAGAAACAGCAGGTTCCACGTGTCTATCCATCCGTAGCTCTATGAAATCATCATGCAGCCCTGGCTCATCAATTGAAGATGCAGGAGTAAATATTGCAGAGATTGCAGAACCATCATTCGTAAAAGAACTACCCTGAAGCTTGCTTTCTGGATTCCAACCCTTCAAAGAAGGCTTTTCAATGGGTTCCATCCGGCTGGTCTTTGAATTCCTCTTGTCATCCTGACTAGCTGCCTCTTGTATGGCTGGAAACGAGTGAGAAGGACGCAAACTACCAGTCTGAGGAAAGCCACCATAAACATAATCTAACTCTGCATCAATCTCATTTCTGACAGGTCTCACACTGTTTCCTTTTCTGGTTCTGGCTAAGTTTTTCAAGTAATCCCAGCGACCTGCTCTAGGAGGAGAGGAGGGAACACTCAATATGACGGGATCAGCTTTTGAGATTATCCGTTGAGAATCCCCTGGTTTTCCTTTGTTGTCTTCAAGAGAAGAAAATGAAGGAAATCTTGTAGGCTTTCCAGCAGCAAGCCTGGTTTTTTCAAAAATGTACATTGTTGTTTTAGACTATTGATAAATCTGCATCAGTTCAATCACTTCAGCATGAAGCCATTATTGCTAAAGTGAAGATTCGCACACCCTCACTATAAAACATGCAGAATCCTATAAGTGATAAAATGAGAAACTGATTAGTCACCTGGCTTTCAGTGGACGTACAGAGCTGGTAACAAAAGCTTCATCATCTTGTGTGGAATAAAACATGGAATCGCCTGGATGAACTGGACTGTGGCGGTGAGAGAGTGATGGGGAACTTGTTTTTGACCTGATTGACCCCATCAAAGAGCCACTGGAAAGGTTCATCGCTGGTAAACCACGAAATATACTTCTATCGTTGAAATTGTCATCATAAGCCACACGTCTCTGTGAAATACCATTAGGATCATCTTCACCAAAGACAGGAAGCTCAAAGACAGGTAAAGATTCCCTCCGGAACGATGAAACTCTGGTTGGAACTCTGAGAGAGACATCAACTGCCACAGCTTGAGAAGCAAAGAGCGACGTGGCATACTTGGGGGGACCCCCAAACACATCATCGAAAGACACCCCAGACCTTGAAAATGACTCATCAAGAGTCTTCCCTAAGGATGATGGCGTATTTTTGAATGACAAGTCACCTTCATGAACTTCCTCTGCTAGATTGGGGCTGGCAAAAACTGATCCTCCACCTCCAATAGCATTCATGACAGGTAACTTGCTCTGTGGCGTGAGGCCATAGTCCCCGTGTATAAGACTGGAGAAATCTGCCATAGGATCCCTGACAAGAGTTGGCACAAGCCTAGATGCATGCTACAAAATGCTTCATTGTAAACAAACTTGTTGGAAGGTCAAAGAATAAGCGGAATCCGACAGAAACTTGCGCCCTTATGGCAGAAATGATCGATGAGAATTGCTGCGAAACAAGGATCGATGCTCCAGCTCATCAATGGAGGGTGAAAATTGTCTTGCATAATCAAATGGAGGACCACCTTGCTCTCAGCCACAAAATGCAGATTAGAGTATGCTCGAAGTCTTAAAGCAAGAACAGGCTGTACTCTTGTGTCTTGCAAAGTCGATGCAAACTGAATGGATCAGCGAGCAATCGAAGTTGAACATGTATCCCAGCGCTTAAGCTTCAGGATGAGTTTCTCGCAGGTGCAGATGGGATGCAGATTCAAACAGTATCAGATACCGCAAGGGGTCTGTCACGTGTGTATCCTTGACGAAGATGAAGCCAACCGATCATGCGTCTACTTGTGATGCAGATTCAAAAAGTATCGTATACCGCAAGGGAACTGTAACATGTGCAACTATGACAAAGGTGAAGCCAAGTGATCATGAGTCGAATCAGGACTGAAGAAGGCTCTCTCTCTCTCTCTCTCTCTCTCTCTCTCTCTCTCTCGCTGTCAGCTCCAGCCTCCGATATCAGCGTACACTGGTACTGCAAGCTGAGTCGAATCAAGACTGAAGAGGCTCTCTCTCTCTCTCTCTCTCGGCCAACTAATATCAGCGTACACTGGTACTGCGAGCTGGTTCGACGCAGAGCCTGAAACCCTAACAAAAGCCTGCTGAGAGAGACTGAGTCTCTCAGTCAGATTGCCCTGCAGCACTCCCCATCACATGTTCGCCTTGTTCAGCATTCTACACTTGGCTCACATTGCACGTGCTGACACGTGGCGCGCTGGAGATTCTCCGTGGGATTCCGACCCGCCATGGAGCCTTGGAGGACACGTTCACATGCGCGCTCGCGCCTCTCGAGATAAGGCGGGTCCCGAGACCACCGCCATTTGGGAAAATGACGTGCTCCTGCTCTCTCTCTCTCTCTCTCTCTCTCTCTCGGGAGTCGGTTTCCTTAGCACTTTCCTTTTTAGATTGTGCAGTTGCTAGCTGACAACATGGCCTTTCCTGTTTTTTACTAGGTTCAACAAAGCTTTTGGCCCTTGGGACTCTTATGAATCATGACTCAAGAGCCATTGCCCCCGTCACATGGGATTTCTTTGGCTTCACTAGAGGGGTTTCACATGGTGACTTCAAACCAATCACTCAAAACTATTCAGAGCACCACTTGTGCGTCGTTCCTTCCCTTCCAATTTATGCAGTTGGTGGTGCGCATGTGGGAGGAGTTAGAGGATGGAGCTGAAGAATTTCACAGTGATGACGATGACAACAAAACCTTCGCAAATGTGTGCTTAAGTGTTTTTTTTTTCTATTCAACGAAAGATTAGCAAAAGTTTCAATGCATCATAGGAAGGGTGTAAATTAAGTAAAATAAATTGTTGCTTTTTGTTTTCAAACTCAAATTGTAAAATCCCTCTATCCTATGCTTGTTAAAACGTTTTTTGTAGATATGAAACCTTTCAATCTTCAACTTGAAAGTTTGAAAGAAATGTTTGAATTGCGTGTATGTTGTTCTTATAAACAGGTCAATGGGCAATTTTTGATTTAAATGTTTGCACATTATATCCCAATTCTTCATTAACATCACACTCATCAACAAGTATGCACTATTGTGCATTGAAGTGTTACCCTTTTGTTTCCAAGAAGAGCTCATAGCACTACATTAATTTCTAAAAGTGAGGCCTCTCTCAAGATGTTACTTTTAAAAGAGAGAAACTTTTAGATAAAGGTAAACTAAAACTGAGCTAGATTAGCTCTTAACTCAACAAATCTAAAAGCAGTCCGCTTAAGTTAATAAGAGGCATTCTTTCAAAGAAGAATCACATTCTCACCGTACTATTACAACAGCATTTGCCCTAATTGGCAATGCTAACAAACTAGGTTAGTTATTATACCCATACTAATGATGGCATATTGACAACCACAAAATCATAAACACTTCAACAATTGAGCTTATAGTTGATGTCCAAGCAGGGATATGCTTACAAGTAGTGGACTATCGATTCTGCCAGTAGCTCAAATGAAGTGATAAGGAGTTTCAATAAAAAATATACCTTCTAGTGATAAGGAAAATCTCCTCCCTCTCCTATTAAAACCCCATTAAGACAATATAAAACAGAAGACTTATGTTGGATAGTTAATATTTAAACTATGTGCAACTATTGATAAGGACTCTATCTAGGTTTCCTAAGATAAAGCTACCACCACAAATAGATTGAACAAACATCCTAGTGGCCCTTAAGTCATACAATGAAGGATTTAAAGTTGTTAAGGGAGGGAGGGTCATAATGCACAATAGGCTGAAATCACATTATGTCACCATGGATGTCAAAATGGTGCAATATAAGGGGTTTGTAGGACACGACATGCCCAAATTGCATTGTATTGCTAGCTATGTGGAAACAATGCAATATAGAGAGAGTGTAGCGCACAATGGACCGAAATCACATTATATTGCTAGATGGGGTGTAGGTGGCCAAAGGAGTCATCATTATGGCCAGCACTTCAAGAGGTAAAATGATGTGGAAAAAAGATCAATGGACATTAGATATCAATGCCTTGAGAAAGCACATGTGTCACCTTGCCGTTTGTCCAAAGTCACATCCACACAATGGTCATATCCAATGGTTAAGCTACAATGACTGCTTTTTTCCAATTTAAAGTGTGCACAACTTCCACTTTTACTTTTTCGTTCTCTATACTGAACTTGTTAGTCAAGAAACAATGTGATTTATGGCCCCCATAGTTCTCAACTCTTGTATAGCATATTTTTGCTCTTTGCACCATTTTTTAAAAGCTCTATCTCTTCACAGCTTTTTCATTTTTTGTGTTGTTTTGACCCCCCTATCTCTTGCTCTTACTCCACCATAAAATCCATTCACAAGCCATAAGCTCGGGCTCTAGTAATAAGGTACTCTTACAATGGCTTGTGTTTGTTTGAAATATGTCGATGATGAAACAACATGATTTTTGCATGCCATAATCTATAGTCCACGCATATTGCATTGTATCACACATGGTGTTATCTTGCCTTTGCTTTTTCTCCATGCTCACTCTCACAAGTGTCTCACCTTTGCATTCTATTTACCCTCAATTTCTCTCCAATACATGGATACCCTTTTGCATTCCAATCATGAAACATCAACTTTTGATGTTTCAAAGGCAAGAAAAAGGAAAGATCCCTCAATCTCCAAAGCTATAGTAAAGAAGAAGAAGGCTTCAACCCTCAAATATCTAGCTGATCCCTCAGGTGTCCAAGTTAGGCCCAATATTCTAAAATCTACCCCCTCTCCCATGTCACGATTAGAAGTAGGCCAAGGGAAGAAGTCACTAAAAGAAATTTTCCTTTACAATGGTGCTAGGCCTCATTGGCGCACAGATTGGATACTGTATGCGTGCATAGCAAATGCCAGAAGGTCCTCGAGAATAAATAAATCTACAAAACCTTCATAAAAGCAAAAGGGAATTTGCACGACATGAGACCAAAAAGACAAATTGGGTGCAATCTCCCCCCATGCCCTTGTGTGAGCACTTCACAAGGCATGCATTTATAGATTTATTTATCTTTTAGCTAAAAAATAGCAAACTTTACAAATAACATGCTTTTGCTTTTGCGTTTGCTTTTGCCCAAATATAAAGTAAGGCGTTTGGGTGTCCAAAAATCAGGCTGTGCCCAAATACAAATGTTAAATAATGAAATATTTAACCGAGTGCCTATGTAGATACAAGATAATAAATATTTTGTCAAGCACTTTAATAAATAAGCGTGCTTAAATAAATATTGGAGCCACGCCTTTAGTGATAAGGCGCACGCCCATAAAAAATGGTAATTCTTGTAGGCATTTGGATTCACATAATCGCCCGATGCTACCCGATACCATCGTCGCCTACTCTACATATCAACTGAAGCATTCACAATTATTAAAAAATAATAAAATAAAACCCAAAAAAGTGAATACCTAGTAGTCTTCAGCTACAAAATAATTAAAAATGTTGGAACTCTGTCTTGACCTTAATTTAATTCGACTACACACTCTAAACTTGTAAACCTCCATTAATTTATATGTATTTTATGGAATCACCTATGTGCACATTCAATTAATCTGACACCCGAAAGGGACAAGTGTCCCCCTCAACTTCTTGCATAAGGAATCCACCTTGTGTACAAGCCCCAACAAATAAATATAATCATGGAATCCACCGTGGAATATGTCTCATGGCATCATACCCCCGGGGTGGGGTAGCAATTGTCCTCAATTTCTATTAGCTCAATGCGGAGCAAGCAGTGAGGGGTAAGCACTTAGGTCGCAGGTGTGCATCCATTGGGCCTCTTCAACATGATGATTTTTAAACTTAACCAAATATCTAGAATATCTATGGCTAGTTCAGTGGTCATAAAGTCAGTGTCTAGAATAGTTTCAGGCTCAAGAATTTCAATTTCTTCTTCTACCAAAGGAGGGTTTTCATAAATAGGGTGGACATGTAATTGGCCTCTAAAAAGTCATAGAAAACTGATATGAAAAGTATTATGGATCTTCCAATGGTTGGGTAGTTGTAATTTAAATGCATTATCATTGATCTTGTGAATTATTTTGAAAGGTCCATAAAACCTAGGTGCTAATTGAACAACAAGTTGCTTCTCAATACTTTGCAATGTTCTCTTTCAATGTGTAGCCATACATAATCATCAATATTGAAACTCATGGCTTATCTTTTCTTATTAGCTTGTTTAGTGTATGATTGTTGGGCTTTCGAGATCATGTCTTTAACTTGAGCAAAAATAGTAGCATGTGTATTGACAATATCATCAGCAGCTTTAACTTTATTCGACAATGATGTGATAGGTGTAAGCAATCTATGTCCATAAATGATTTCAAAAGGTGCTTTATGCATAGGTATGTGTGGTGTATTATTGTGTGCAAATTGAAGTAGATGCAAATGTGTGCTCATGTTTATGGTTTTGAAATTGTATATGCACACAAAAGATCTAGAATTGTACTATTAGTAGCTTTTGTTTGCCCATTGGTTTCACGATGGAATGCAGATGAGAAATCAATCTTAATATCCAAATTAGCAAACAAAGTAGTCCAAAAATTATTACAAAATCTAGAATCACAATCAGAAATAATAACTTTTGGCAAACCATGATTAGTAAAAACAATCTTCAAAAACAATTGTGTATCTTGAGGTGCAGTTAATGTTTTCTTACATGGTAGAAAATATTCTTGCTCACTAAATCGATCTACTATAGTCCAAATCATTTGGTAAAGGCATTAACAAACCATATTACTTACCATGGTGTCACTTGACTCTTTGGCAAATTAAACACTCAGAAACAATGTTAGAAACATCAGATTTCATTTGCAGCTAGTAAAAATCTTCAACCAATGTTCTTAAAGTGGAAATAATATCTCTATGTCTTGATATGGAGAACAATGAATTTCATGCAACACAAATGATTTAAATTGAACAGTGACACAATATCTGTTCTCATAAAACATAAATCCATCAGAATAAGACAAAGAATCAAATGGAATCCAGTTATTAGCAACTAATTTGTTACAATCACCTTGAAAATTAGGGTCATAGTCATAGGTATCCTTCATAGGAGTAAGGGAATCAAAGGATAGAACATAAATATTATGGATACTTGGTCTTCTACTCAATGCATCGGCAACAAATTCTCTCTTCCTGGCGGCTGATAATGGATAAGTGGATGAAAACTTTGAATGAAAACAACCCATTTAATACGATGGTCAGAAATTTGTGGCTTACTAAGGAGATGTTTGATACTTTATTGGTCAATTTTAATCATAAATTCGGATCCCATCAAATAGTGTTTCCATTGACGTAAAGCTTATACTACATCTAACAATTCTTTATCATAGGTGGAATACTTTAATTCAGAAGGTTTAAGTTTGAAACTTGAATAGGCTATGGGATGTGAATCTTACATGAGGACAACTCCTATTCCTGATCCGCTAGCATCATTGATTACTAGGAAGAATGATTGATTAAAATCAGGTAATTGCAAGACAGGTACATGTACTAAAGTATGTTTCAACAAATCAAAAGACTTTTGCTGGTTGTCAAACCAATGATACACAACACCTTTCTTTAACAATTTCGTCAAAGGCAATGCAAGCAATGAAAAATTTCTCACAAATTTTCTATAAAAGCTGGCAAGGCCTAAGAAAGAATGTAACTCATGCACATTTTTAGGGATTGGCCAATTCAAAATTGCATCTATCTTTTTAGGATCAACACGAATACCATAAGAAGAAATAATGTGACCTAAGTATTCAATCTGGATTTGGAAAAATTCACTCTTGTTAGAGTTAGCATACAATTGATTCTCTTTCAACAATTTGAAAACTAAAGATAGATGTTCACAATGCTCATTTTCGTTCTTACTGAAAACCAATATATCATCAATGAAAACAATCATACAATTCTGATACTTCAAAAATATACAATTCATCATACGATTGAATGTAGATAGTGCATTGGTCAAATTGAAAGGCATAACAAGAAATTCATAATGACCAAACTGAGTTCTAAATGCAGTCTTAAAAATGTCAAGTGTATCCAGGCGTACTTGATGATATCCAGATTTGAGATCTATCTTACTAAAAATAGTGGCCCCTTGCAGTTTATCCATGAGGTCATTTGACCTAGGGATCATATATTTATTCTTAACAGTGATTTTGTTTAAGCCATAATAGTCAATGCACATCCTATAGGTATTATTTTTCTTCTTAACTAATAGGACAGGTGCACCAAAAGGAGAACTATTAGGCCTTATGAGACCTTGATTCAACATTTCTTCAACTTGTGTTTGGATTTCTTTTTGTTTAATTTGATTGTGTATATAAGATACTTTACATGGTGGTTGAGAATCTGGGATTAAATCTATTTTATGGTCTTTAGGATGTGTAGGTGGTAAACCAGGTAGTAAATCACTAGCAAAACAATCTTTAAATTGTGAAAAAAATTGTACATGCCTAGGATGCATCTGATTTTCCTTAGCTTCAATTTCATTCTCCCATATTAAATATGATTTACTACCTTTTCTCAATGTACATTTAGCCTGTGTATGACTAAGTAGTGGAAAATTATCAAAGGTGTGCAATCCATGTAATGTGATTTGGTTTCCGTAAAAATAAATTTTCATGGAATGTGTGGAATAATCTATGTTAGGATTATATTTATGACGCAACAGGTCCTCCTTCTCTTCTCTCTCCCCCTCTCTCGGCTAGCAGCAGGTCTAGGGCCTCCAAGGCTTCCTATCCCCTGGGGGCATGGAGTAGTGGTAGTCTCCCTTCCCCCTCCCCCCCCCCCCAAACCCACCACTTGTTTTGCATGACCGGGGGGGGGGGGGACTCCTTGGCCCTCTAGGTGGCCGGTCGTGGCATCAATACGCCCAAGGGGGGTGGTAGGCCCGTGGCCTTCCCTGCCTCATCATCATCGCCTTCTCCATCTGATTGACTCCTCCCTTCCACCCGCCATGTCGTCCTCCTCTCCCCTCATCTTCCCCTCGTTTAATCATCCTCGTCCTTTCCCTCCCCCCTCGCCACATGTCATCGACGACGACAGGGGGAAAATTGTTTTCCTTTAATTTTTTTAGGGAGGGGTGGTTCCTCTGCGGGACATTACATCCTCTCCCCCTTAGAGAACTCGAGATGTCCTCATCTTGGAAGAACTAGGAAAGACAAGTGCTAATGGGGCTCAAGGCTTGTGGGTTAGGACCCATTATGCATCCGTTGTGCTACTCTAATCACTCATAAGCATGCAATCTTTTGAAACACAACTTATTGTATCAGATATAATATCCAAGTTTGGATTACAAGAGAAAAGTTTATTGTAGTTACATCTCATGGATATCTTCTAGGGTTTTCCTAAGGATCTAATGTATTTTGGATCACTGGAGCTTGTACAACTTTATTTCCTTAAGTTCTCCTTGAGTCTTGTTGGGACAATTGATGTAGTTATGTCCAATGTTGTGGCACTCGGAGCATCGGTGTTTAGGGTGCTTTGGACATTCCCTTTTGAAATGACCTAACTCCTTGCAATAGAAACAATGCAGAGCTTTATCACTTAGAGTTGGAAGATTTTTGCTTATCTTTGGAAGGATTTTCTTCATTAGATCAAATTGCCTTAGGATCCTTTTAGTGGATCGAAGTGGTCCTTTATCTTGGAAGGTCTGTTCCTAGATTGTCATTTCCTTAGTTCGGAACTAAGCTCCATGGACAATCGGCTTTGCTTGTAATACTAAAGAATACTTCCAAGCTTTGACATTCTGGTAAGATCCAATCCATATTAGTTGAGAAGAGATGACTTAAGAGAAATTCATTGCAAGTTATAACTGTCATTCCTTGTTGAGTATCTCTAATCATTTGCAAGTTCTAGGCTCAAAGTAGATGCAACTCATATCTCTCAGGTTAATTGTAGTTACAAGAGTAAAGTTTATTCCAATACAAGTTGTATTTCATGTTGACAAAATTTCTAAGATTTCTAATCATCTTGAAGAGGTGTTGTAGGTTCTAGGTCTTCATCTTCATTTGATTCCTCTATATATCTGAAGAATGCACTTGTGTAGTGTGGGAGCTTTTGCTCAACTGCCAAGACCCATGGACCGTTAATCACTTCAAGCGTTCCAAGAGAGCTCTAATGGCTATCTCTCACCTAGCCGATGTGCCGTCGATCCTACGAGTGTTGTGAGCTTACCTTGATGCCCGATCGAGTACCCTCCTCTCTCTTGCACTCCGGTAGCTCCACGATCCTCGATGCTAGCTCAAGCATCCTCAAGCCTCCTCCATCTCCAAGCTCCATCCTCCATAGCCGCGCGTGCAAGAGAAGAAGAGAGAAGAGAAGAGAAGAGAAGAAGAGGAGAGGAGATGGTGAAGAGCTTCACCCTCTTGATCCCTCACTCTCACACACACTCACTCCCTCACACTCTCACACTCCCTCTCTCAAGAGCACACACAAGTAAGGAGGAGAGAAGAAGAGAGGAAGAAGAAGACTCTTTTTGCCACACACCAAAGAATGAGCTTCACATTCTCTTTTTTCAACTTTATATACAAAGCCCTAAATCCTTTTTGGGCGGTCATTCCTCTTTTACATGGCCGGCCATAGCCTAGGCCCTTTTTCCCATTTCCCACCATTCTAATTTATCCTATTCCTAACTAATGTCTACACTTTGCACAGGAGCGAGCCTGGCACTCTTTTATACAGATTCGAGGGTGCTTCCGCATTTTAATGGTGCGCCTCTTCCTCTTTCGTTGCCTTGGCTTGACACCGAAGCTTCTTGCGGGTCGTGTTCGATCATTTGAATTTTTCAGGGATTGGTTGTGCCGGTCAAGGTGCCTTTTTTTGTTTTTATCCTGCGCCTTTTTGCTATTTTCTCTTCTTTCCATTTTCCGCTCCTTTGTGCTGCGGAACCACGGTTGAAAACACGATAACATTACCCCCTTCCTAGCCAAGTGCCAGTCCCATGGCACTGCGGAGGGACATGGTGGCAAGTTAGGTCGACTGTTAGGCGGAATAGGTAGGTGTGTGGTTAGGGATGATGACCACGAGAGATGCCGGCGTGCTTTAGGCTCGATAGAGATACTTGGCATCTGTCACATGGTTGTGGCGCTGGTTATGTAGCCGGCCGTCTTTTGAGTATGAGAAACACTTGAAGCAATAAGCAATCCCTTAGGATGATGGTATTGGAGGGATTTATTATGGAGAAACCCCTCGAACGCTGTCTGGTTTGAAAACCCGTGGCTTCGATTGAAGACCCTTGTCTTTGATTTGAAGGTCTTCAGTTTTGAGTTGAAGGTTTTCAGGCCGGTGGAATCAATAAGCGATCCGTAGATCTTGGGGCATTGGGCATGGATCATTGGACGATGAGGTTCCAAGATCTATGCCAATGGCAACTCTGCCTTGACTTGATTCAATCAGGGTGGCCATCAGCAAGCAGGTGGCCAGATGCCGGTACAGGAAAAGAAGTGTTGATATTAAGGGAAGCTGTGGGCGATCCTCCTCCACGGGTAGCCACATCTTGAAGTGCGAACATAACTTGCAAGAAAAGTTGTGCACTTCCTAAGGGGTGTGTCTGTCTTGTTGTGTAGTGCGTGGTGCGTATGGCAGTGGAACTGGGAGATGGGTCTGACCTTGGGTAAGCCCTTGGTAACATCCCACACTTGAGGACCCAGTTTGTGCTTTGTTGGCGGTGCAGTGCAAGTCTTAGGGTGACAGGTCTGAAAGTCCTGCCCTTGATGTGCCCTAAGTGTGAAGTGGGGGGGGGGGGGCGCTAGGGAGGATCCTAGGTGCAGTGATTGTGGTGCGTCTTTCTTTCTTCTTCCTTTTTTAAAAATAAATAAATAAATAAATATATAATAGCATGAGGAGGCGTATACATGGAGGCAAGTGGTACAAGGGCATGACATGAGTTTACTCCTCGTCATCTGAATGGTGGGTACGGGTTGGCGGAGGGCGGGGAGCCTTATTAAGGAATGCTCGACTCAACAAGTAGCCTTTGATGTGGAGGCGGGTTTTGAGGGTGGTGGTAGAAAGGAAGGGGTGGTTGCACTGGGTGAATTTGCTGTCGTTCATGTCTTTGAGCAGTACACCACAGAAAGATGGCAAAAGAGAAGCATGCATCATGAGGCGAGTCATGATGTTGCTGTCTATGGCGTTGGGGTCAAAATAGAGGGGTGGGAGGTGGCGTTCTTGGGGTGCGGGCTCTTGGTGGACTAGGATCCTAATTAGCCTAAGATAATGACAAGTGGTGATAAATGCGGGGTCGGGACAAGAGGTGAACTCGTTAAGAAATTTATCTATAGAGCTATACAAATCGGGGAGGGTGAAGAGAAGGACATCCCTATGGGAGGTGCTATTGGTATTGTAGATAATGGGGAAATCGAACCTGCCGTGGATGAACGGATTGAAGTCTACCCCTACCCTTCGAGGATACGGCATAAAAGTGGGGTCGTTTCTCTCTGAAGGGAGGGTGTTGCAAAATGCCATCCACGCGTCAAGGTTGACGTAAAAAATGCATCTCCTCCAGGTGGGTTGCCAATTATAGCCTTCCATTGATCTAGGCACCTGGAGGACTTTGTCTTGCCAAAACTCGCGGTCCTCGGCTCCCCAAGCAGTTGGGTGAGCCTCACGCTCTGCTAACCACTTGGCTTTGAGCCTTGCCCCCATAGCAATGACGTCCTCTACCAGTTGAATGGGCAGTACCCTATTTAAGGCAGTGGGAAACTCAAAGTGCAAGTCGAAGGGGTCGCGATTATACTCCTATTATTCCCAGATAATCAATTCAGCACGGAATTCAGCAGGGGAATCTTGGGTGCGCAGTAGGAGAGGGGCAGGCTGTCTTGGAACGGGTCTAGCATTCAGCTTTCTTCTTGCCTTATCCACCATCTCTTTCCTGCGAGATTGGTTTGGGCCGCTCTTCTCTCGGCAGATGTATCAGGGGGCTGCACTTCAGCTTGTTGTGGCTGAGGGGGTGGTGGGACGTATTCCTCCTCTTGAGGTCCCAGATCGAACTTCGGTTCACCCCCTTCTGCTTGCTCGTCTTCTTGTGCTTTTGCCTCTATGAAACCGAGGTCATCTATCTCCTGCACCGTCAGGCCTACTTGTGCAAGATATCTCCTCTGCTCCTTTAGGCTCTGCGGCGGGCCTCCTAGCTGTAGCGGCACGTGCAGGCGTGCTGTGAGAGCTCTGCGCACAATGGTTAGTTTCCTTTGCAGCTGATCATTGGCTTCATCTCCTTCCGGTTTGGTGGAGTGGAGCAGCGTATTGAGGAAGGTGTGATGCTGGGTTATCATGGAGGGTTGGGCCACCTCTGCCTGATTCTCAGCCAGCACCCTTATCTCCTTCGGCCTTGGCTAGTCGGCATACTAAGTCCCGTACTCTCTGCTCATTGTGATTGGCCCATTCTTTTGCCCTTCTTTCCATATCTTCCAGGCTCTCCCCCTAATGGAGGGTCATTGCCATGAGCTGTTGCTGCTGGGCCTCGAGCTCATGGTGCAAGGGGGACTGCTCCTGGCGTTCATTGCGATCTGCACATTGAGCTGGTCCAGCTTCACCTGCATCCTTCGCACCTGTTTTGCCCTTAACTGGTCCAGCTCTGCAGCCTCTTGTCTGATCTTGTCAAGCTGGCTTTGCGCTTCCAGGCTGACTGCAGATAACTGATCATTTTTGTGCCGAAGGTGGACGTTCATTTCCCTCTCCCCGTTGAGACGCTCCATCAAGATTTTTCTCCTTCCCTCCCAGGCAGCGTCACGTTCCTTCATGGCTTTTAATTCTTCTGCCTCCTTAGTGTTGGCTTCCTCCCTGAGCACAGCGATTTCCCTTTGATATTCTATTATCTGCTTTGTTCTCTCCAGCTGGAGGGCGGCTTGTGATTCTCGTTCCGCTGCCAGCTCCTCCACGGCCATCCTTTTTTCTTCCCTGGCCCTTTGCAACTGCGAGAGTAGTTCCTTCACATACTCGTCGTATTGGCCTGTTGAAAGTGGGGGGTGGGGCATGGTCGTAGTGGTGGCGACATCTTCTATTTTTTGCCTTTTCAGTTCCGGCCTTGGCTCCAGTTCAGCCGAGCTGCCCTTTTGGCTCTTGAAGCTGGGGTGGCCACGGCCGCTTCCCTTGACAGCTCCCTTTCCACCAAAAATTGTAGCCAAGTGACCACATTGCTCTCATCGACTTTTGGGGTGGGCCCTTGGGTGGCGGTGCCAAGGGGTGTCGTCATGATAGGTGTGGCTGGCATGGACGGTATGAGGAGAGGGAAAGTTGGCCTGATCAGGTCCTTTCCTTTTCCTTCTGCAGGGAGCAGGGGCGCGATTTCCGGCACACCGGTACTGGGACCGGGTGCCTCAAGTTGGTGCGGACCCTCTGCTCCTTCCTCGTCTCTTCTGTGCTGCTCCTCGATGGAGCGACGGGTTGCCAGCTCCAACTCTTCCTCTTCCTTCCTTCTCAGCTCCTCCTGGGCCTTCTTTTTTCTTTCCTCCTCATCCTTCATCGACTCCCTTCGAGCCATTTCCAGATCTTCCTTCTCTTTCTTATTTCGCTCCTCCTCTCTTTTTCCATATAGGGCCTTGGTTCATTGTTCCGCATGCCTTTGTGGGGTAGCCTGGGATTCTCCCTCTTTGTCAGCGTCCGTTTCCGTCTCATCAGACGACCTCTGCTGCTCTTCTATGTGAGGCGGGGACTGTGACGGTGACTCGCCACTTTCCTCGTCACCTCCCTCTTTGTCTTCTGCTTGTCCCTGCCCTATCGCTTCTTGGATGATTGCCGTAAGGACACCTCCAAACCCTATGGTGGAGGCCTTGGAGGATGATGCCTTGCGGGTCGATCGGGACGATGGGGACTCTCCTGCCACGGCTCTTCCTCTTGTCGCTAGGGCCTTCGCCGAAGCCTCAATTGTCTTTCTCACGAACCCATTAAGGTTCACCTCATCCATCGATTGCGTCGCAATGCTGTCGAGCAGAGGTACATTGATTCGGGTCATAATGCTGTTGTACCTCTGGCTTGAGAACATGGCGTGCACCATCTTTGCCTACAGCTGAATTTCTTGGTTGGGTATGTCCGCTAGGCTAATTTCATCATTGGTGTGAACCTTCACTTTATCCATCCCCAACATGGCGTAGATGTCTCTTTTTGGCTTCCTTTCCACCTTATTTGGCAGCCCCAGTGCCCTTTCCACCAACTCGGGGGTTAGCTCGATCTGCATCTATCTGGTAGCTTCCTTGTCACGCACCGTGACGGTGCCCCTGTTTCTGTTGAAGGTATGCAAGAAATCAGCGCACAGGGTGTAATCTATCCTCCGGCCCACTGCATCCAGGTACTTCTGTAGGTGGCACTGCTCTATGATTTGATATACCGCTGGTTCTTTGATGGCTACGTCTTCAAGGTTGAAGACGTGGCGGAACCTTAACTGGTTGAAAGCTCTTGTTTCCACCGTGAGGCCGTACTTTACTTGTTCCTCCTCCGAGAAGGGAAGCTTGCCTGCTTTGTCCTGGCTTGCCATGGTCGCCACCTGCACATTTAGCTATTTCCATTTTTAGTATTTTTTGGCAACTAATTTGCTGGAAAAACAAAAGCATAGCAGATTTATTGAACATAGCCTTAACTTTGCCTTTCAGACTTCTATCACCACCTTTTACTTTTGCATTTCAATTTTAAGCGTTTCACACTTGGTTTGCTTTTTAGATTTTATTTCGTTTATCCACCTTACTACCCCTACTACCCCTTTCCCCTTTGGAATAGAAGAATCCATCCCAGGATTGGAGGTTGCGAGGCCAAGGCGTTCATCTTCATTTGTGTAGGAGCCAAGTGTAGAAGTTGGGGTTATATTCCAGTTGAGCAGCGCGGTCCAGATCAAAGGGCCGAATTCCTACATGTGTGATGTACGTGAGGACATCTGTGAGGAAATCACCGGAGTCGACCCGACTTGCGATGTGGAGCTCTTCCTCTGTTAAGAGGCGGTCAAGATAGGGATGTCCAGTGATATGCTCGTCCATGGGTCGATCTCGAAGAGTGGTTAACACTCTATACGAGGTAGGCGCGACGTAGGTGGGATCATACTCGGCTGTTTTGATGGCTTGGCGTTGTTCGGTGTTGGTCATTATGCGACATCCGTCGACTTCCCATTGCAACCTAAGAGTGTACCACTGCCTCAAGAAGGGTTATCCCGTATCAGCAAGGTGGGATAACCTTGCGATCTCTTGGTCGGTGATAGCAGACGTTATCCGTGGGTCATATGATGTGATGAGGCGTTGCTTAACGGCTTGCTCTTTGGAGACCTCGCTAGCGAGCAACTCAGCGGCAGAGCGAGAAGCCTGCGCAAAGGCGAATTCAAAAGTCTCCCAAGAGCAAGGCATATTGCGCACTTCTGTTGCAAAGGGTTCTGTTAATAGACCCAAGTCCAAGCGGTCATAGCAGAGAGCCAGAGCTACAAAGGTGGCATCGAGCTATTTGATGCAGTCCACCACATCATCTCCGGTGTCCTCTGCAAGGTCAGCGGCCAGCGTTAGAAATGACTTTCGTTCATAGGAGGGCATAAGGCCGACGGGTGGTTGAGGTTTGCTAGAACTAGAGGTTCTGACTATACAGAGTTGCAATTGGATATCCCTTTGAGTCGGCAACCTGGCTGTTGGCAAGATGGGGGGGTTAGGTTTGGTCCCAGCAGCTGGGCTGCTGCAGTCAGCTAGGCTGTAGAGAGGCGGGTTGCCCTGGTCAGATGATGCCACCTTTGGTGGTGGCAGTTGTTTGGGTCGATAGGTTTGTACAACTCTCTTGGGCCGATGCATAGAGGAGTTGGATGGCTGGGATTCTGGAGAGCACTGCAGCCTATGGTTTTGAGGTGTCGGGGGACATGGGTTGATCAAACTTGAGGTCGGCGTAGGACTAGTGCCCTTGGCAATAGGGGCCTTAGGGATCCACGGCGAGGCATTCCCCCCATAGTAGCCTTGCGCATGCAGGAGGATTTTAGGGACCCATATTTGCTTAATCATGCGGCGCTTTTGGTGATTGCGTCTTGGTTTCCTAGATTTAGAGTTGTAGGTCTTATGTAGACATGCACATCTAGTCCTAGGCGGTTCTCGAGGCTGTTTAGGCACCCATTGCAAGCGAGGCTGTTGGGGTTTTGCTTTGGTTGCTGCGGCCTTCGGTTTATGGGAATCTGGGAGCGGCATACGTGTATTACCCCCCTCCTTAGTCTTGCCTACGGCTATTTCTATCGGTGGCCCTGTGAATAGTGATGGTGTTATGAGGCCCTTGCTGAAAGCTGTGACAATGTGCACGTTGCCAATTGCTAAATGGATGCGCTGTGACTCATAATCAACATTGCAATGAGTCTGCTTTTTAAAGGTTCGCCCGAGCAATGACTCCATGCCTGTGTTTGTGGTACTTGGCAATACGTAAAACAGCATGGGAACAGTTTCAGACTCGATAGAAACGGTGACTCTGCATTTGCCGAGAAGCGCATAGGATTGAGCCCCGTATGGGCTTAATTTGGCTGTTGTGGGATGAAGTAGTGGTTTGCCAAGTTGGATCCAATGCCTGTGCATTAAGACATTGAAATCTTCCCCCTCATCAATCAAGGCGTTGAAGGAGCACGCTTGCTTGGCAGACCGTGACATGGAGGTAGGCGGGTTCTATAGCCTCCTCATTATCGTAGATTTCAGTAATTGTGGCTACTCGTATTTTGACAGGCGGTTCTAACATTGGTGGCTCATGCAAAGGGTGAGTGGGAGGGTAGTACTTCTTGATACGGCTGCCATTGAAGAAGCCTATTCCTTCGCCGTCTAGTGTCTCAAGCTCGACATTACCAGGTCGGCTGATTGCCTGAACCTTGAAGGGTCCGAGACCTCTGAATTTCATTTTATGCTTATGTCCTTTTACTGAGTAGAGGAGCACTAAGTCACCCTGCTCAAACTCCCATTGCTTGACACGTTTGTCAAACCAGCTCTTGCATCGGGCTTTCTCGCAGATAAGTGCATGGGTGGCTAGAAGACGAGTCTCTGATAGGCATTCCAGCTCGACCAAGCGTTGCATCCATGCTTCCTTCCCTTCCCATCATTCTTGGAGCGCTATTCTCAGGCTAGGGATGAAGAATTCTAATGGGAGAATGGCTTCAGTCCCATAGGTCAGCCTAAAAGGTGTTTGACCGACGGTCGTTTTATAAGCTGTTCGATAGGCCCACAAGGCTACCATCAACTTGTTATCCCAGTCGCTTCGTGAGGCTGAGACCACTTTAGTCAGGACGTTGATGAGAATTTTGTTGGTTGATTCCGCCTGGCCATTAGCCTGAGGGTAGTATGGTGAGGATTTGCGATGGATGATAAGAAAGGCGGATAGGAGATGGGCTATCACTTCGTTGATGAAGTGTGTTCCTTGGTTACTAATGAGTTTGATGGGGCAACTGAAGCGCGAGATTACTTGCTCCCATAAGAACTTGGCAGTCGTCCTAGCATCGTTTTTTCGTGTGGCTCTTGCCTCTGCCCATTTCGTGAGGTAATCCATGGCCACCACGATGTACTTGGCTTGTGAGTATTGTGCCGTGGGGCTGATGGGCCCTATGAAGTCAATCCCCCATTTTTTGAAGGGATGGCGAGCAATAACAGGGGTTAACTCCATTTGATCCTTACGAATCGGGACTTTTGTCTGTTGGCACTCGTCACAATGCTTGACGAATTGCTTAGCATCGCAGAAGAGTATGGGCCACCATAGTTGGGACTGCAGCACCTTTCGTGCTGTCGTGTCTCCGCTAAAGTGTCCTCCTGCAATGCCGCTATGTGCCTTTGAGAGCACATCATGCATCTCATGCTCACACACGCACCTACGTAGCAATCCGTCTTGCCCCAGCCTATAGAGTTGGCCTGCAATCAGCTGGTAGGGCTGGATTTTCAGGATCAAGCGCCTAAGCCGTGCCCATTCTATTGGTTGCTCAGGTAGTCCGTGCTTGAGCACTTGGACTATGTCGTCTACCTAGTATGGTGTCAGATCGGCCCTAAATAGGTCTCCTTCGCTGGACCGGTGGAATAAGTGGGCGTCAGGTAACTCTTCCATGATGCCTTGTCCAGCGGCTTCTCCTGTGGGTATACGGGACATATGATCAGCCATGCAATGCTGTTTTCCCTTTCGTACCACCATGGAGAAATCGAACTCTAGGAGCAGGAGGAGCCATCGAGCTATACATCTTGTAGCACAAGGTTTATTCACTAAATAGAGCAGGGCTTGATGGTCCATGAAGAAGGTGAAAGGGGTGGCCAACAGGTAATGCCAGAACTTCTTCACGGCGAACACCATGGCTAATCCCTCCCTTTCTGTTGTCGAATAATTCATCTCCGTCTCAGTGAGTTGCTTGCTAGCAAAACTCACTGGGTAATCTAGGTTATGCTCACCAGGTTGGCACAACACGGGACTCGTAGAATCGGTGCTGTTGTTAGAGTCTTTTTCAATTCTTCGTACGCCCGTTGGCATGCCTCGGTCCACTCGAAGACAATTAGCAGCTTGTACAATGGCCTAGCGATCAGCGCGTAGTTCAGTACAAACCGCCGATAGTATCCTGTGTGACCTAAGAAGCATTGAACTCCCTTGTAATTACTTGGGGGTGGAAGGTCAACAATAACCCTGACTTTCGAGAAGTCCGTGGCAATGCCGTTCTTCGACACCACGTGTCCTAAGATGCATCCGTGCTTCACCCAAAATTGACATTTCAAGGGGTTCAGGGAGAGACGATATAAGTGACACCGTTCAAAGACTGCGTGGAGTTTGTCTAGGTGTTCAATCCAGGTTGAATGGACACACTGGTCGTTGACAAAGACCTCTAACTCCTTGCAAAGCATGTCCTTGAAGATGGTGCACATGAGGCGTTGAAAGGTGGCAGGGGCATTGGTCAACCCGAAGGGCATGACTACTATGCAAAGATGCCCCACTCAGTGGCAAAGGAGGTCTTGTGCCTGTCTGCAGGATGCACTTGCATTTGGTTATACCCTACCACCCTCTCAAGCATGTGCTCGGTGTACGGCAAAGGATAGTTGTCTCTCTTTGTAGCAGCGTTCACCTTTTTGCAATTGACGCACACTCGGATTTTGCCATTCTTCTTCATCACAATGACTATGGGTGATACCCAGTTTGTGTGCTCAATTTCGTAAATGAATCCCGCTCTCATTAGCTTGTCAATTTCCTCCTTGACAGCATGGGCATGTTTTGGATTCATGGGGTACGGTCGCTGCTTGATCGACGTTGCATCCGACGTCATGGGTATGTTGTGAGTCACAATACTCGGATCTACCCCCCATAGCTTTTCTAAGGACCAGGCAAATACGTCTATGAACTCCCGCAAGAGAGCGACAAGACTCAACTCTTCCTTACCAGTCAAGTCATTGGCAATGAACACTGGTCGGGGTATCTCCCCTTCCAGGGCTAGGTTTACCTCCTTGACCTTGGCTGGTCCTTCGATTGGTTCACTTGTCTGCCCTTGGCGCTTGGCACCTAGCAGAACCACTACCCTATCCCCTTTTTTGAATTTAGTGAATCGCTTAGGGAGGTCTTGCGGCTTTCGCAGCCCTTCTGATCGTGTATCTTTGGGGTGCTTTGCCCTATCCTGGTGTGACCGTCTGCGTCTCAGGTGGACGGGTAAGTCCCCCTTGGTGCGTCTGGTCATGGGCGGCCTAGGGATATCTGGGTCGCTATCCGAAGTAACTTCCGATTCAGAGTCAAACCCTCCATCTTCGCTAGAAGAGGTGGTCTCCCCTGGTGGCAGCAATTCGGATGGCGATTCGGTTCTAAGTATTGATGTCGTTCCTGATTGGGCTAGGCCTGCTTGCTCTAGGTCTATGGCCCCCATACATTCCAACCACGCACGATCACATTTCATACGCATGACTCCTTGCTCCAGTCTAAGGGCCTGCCTCTTCTGTGGCTTGGCGTCTGCTCGTATCTGCTCAATTTCTCGTCCATCTGTGTCGTACTCTATGGTATCCACTTCACCTTTGCTCTCACCATTGAAGGATTGACAGTCTTCGTATTCATCACAGGAATCTTTGTCATTCAACTGCCCATCATCTCCTAGGGCTTGGAATGCCCCGTCTCGTTGGTCTGGAATCAGGGCCCAGTTATACATGAGGTTCAGCTCGTGCACTTTGGTCCATTGCCACTTAGGATCCTCTAAGAGATCTTGGAGCAGTTTGAAGTTGGCAGTCGGGTTACCCGCTAGCTGGTCTGCTAGGTATTCCAGTACCCCCTGGAGTTCCCTTTTGTTGGATGGTACTTGGAAGGTAACAGGCTTAGGCCTTTCATGGAGGCTTGCTGCCATCATGTAGATGGGTGTAGAGAGTGCTTCGTTTGTCTTGCCAATTGTCTTGATGGCCTGCTCATATGCCTCATGGTCTGAGAATGGCAAGTCAATTGTAGTGAGAACGTGCATCCAATCCCGCTCATCCTCTAGGCATGGGATATACTTAGTCAAGGACCCATAGGGTTCCCTGACCTGAGTGTTCCCTTTGAGCATAGCAGAGATGGCGTCTAGATCGACTGGTGAGGTCTTCCAAGTGTCCATCTCTATTCTTACGGCGTCAGTTCTATTGCCAAGGAAGATCAGGCTGTTACCCCAATCTTCGATGACTCTAGCATTGCGCATCCAAGGTCGGCCCAATAGGATATCATAGTCCACTCCCTTCATGACTATAAAGTCGACAGAGAACTGGACACATGCGATCTTTACTGGCCAATTCTTCAAGACCCCGAATGGCTTCACTCTCATACCGTTTGCTAGTGTGACATTAAACCGAGCAGCTTCGACAAGCGGGTTTCCCCAAGTCTGCAGCACTGTGTGGCTAAGCACACTAACCTCTGCTCCCATGTCTACAATTCTCTTCCGTGTTGTGTCACCGAGGGCTAGGATTGGCAGGACTGCGTGCATCTTAGAGCCCTTCCAAAAGGCGTTGACGTGCAAGGATTTAGGTACGGAGTGTAGCATCAAACTTGGCAATTGTGTTTCCGCATCCTGGTCTTGAGGGTCTAGTGTGGCCTGCTCTTGCGATTCCTCGACCCACTGCTTAAGGTCTTGCCATAGGGCAGGGTGCTGCTTAAGCAGGTCCCCCACGCTAAGTGTTACAGGCGTGGTCACTAACGTGGTCAAGAGGTTGTCAGACACTCATCCTTCTCTTAGCCTAGACTGTCCTGGCCACTGGCCGCGGCTGTTCTGCGGTTCTGTTGCGTCTAGACATGGTCTCAGCGGCACTGTTGGTGGCGTCGTGGCTTCGGTCGACTTAGGTTGAGGTGTCGACATTGGCGTGTTCATGCTCGAGAGATCATCGATCTCGTCCTCTATGATGGCTTTAGCATCCTTGAGATGCTGTTGAGCCTCCCTCACCCATTCCTTCACCTTTTCTATGGCCTCTAATTGCTGCTTGGGATGCGGATATTCCCCTATCTTAGCGCTTCCCTTTTGGGCTGTTTTAGGGGCTGAAGTCTCTGCCTCTGCGTCTGAGACTTTCTTCCCATTAGGTAGGGTCGTAGCACTGTCAGTCTTTAATGCGACCTTAGCTTCTGATCTCTTCTTTCTCCGCCTTCGGCTTTTCTTTCCTACTGAGATCGCATCAAGATTGCTAGGTCCTAGTAGAGAGATGCCGGCCTGTTTCATTTGGGCTCGGGTCATAACTCACAAGGGAATAGGTGTGGCCTCCCCATCGGGGTTTTCAACACCAAACAGCCCCAATGGGACGAACGGCAAATTAGCTGAACCGAAGGACAACTTCCGCTTTGGGCAGTCTATGAAAAGATTGGTGATTCCGCACTCTGTGCACCTTTGGTCAGCTTTGTCCCTGTTTTGCTGCTCTCTTTCGAGGCAACGTGATGAGACATGACGGGGATGTCTGCAAGTCCAACAAGTGACCGGATTCGGTGGCTGCCATCCTAGGCCTCTACCCCGTCCTTGTCCTAACGCCATCACCGGCACGGGTCAATAATCCATGAGGACTGCATTGCCCTCGTCGTCATGCGAGACGTAGGGGTATATGTAGGTCTCTTCGTCACTAGGCTCCTCCACGTAGTGTACAGGAGCATCGCTTGGTGGGTGGGTCACATAAGGACCAGGCGGTCTAGGAATGCCGGTAGGGTTTATGTCCATTCTAGGGACAGCTGGTTTCATATCGTTAGGCACAGGTAGGGCTAACGGGGCTCTCCTTCCAAAGAATGGCTGCGGCCTGTTAGCTGGATAAGGCTGGCCGTAGGGTTATGAGTATGGAAGTCTCCGTGGTAATCTGCAGTGTGCGGCATCGTGGCCGAACCTACCGCAGTTAGTTAGCGCAAGGTCTTGACCTAGGGTCTTGACACTTTGCTGTCAAGTGGTTTCCGCCACAGTACACGCGCTGGATGTGCGAGCTCGTTGGTCGTCTCAACATGTCTTGTATTTTGGCTAATTCCATCTTGACCTCAGCCAAGCCTTGGTCCGTCTCGGTGGTCTTTCCCTTATCTTGGGATGATGGGTTTAACCGCTCACTAGAGGTTGATGTTCGTTCTAAGCTTTGCGGGTTAGTCTCTTCCAGAGTTGAGCTCCTAGAGCTTTGCTCTTTCAGCTGGTCATCGACTCTGATGGCTTCCTCAAAAACTCTCGCCACCACGTCCCACTGCAAGCTTGAATTGCCTGCCAATGCCTTATATAACTCCTCATCTCTAATTCTGCTGATGAATACAGTTGAAACTGCTCTATAAGTCGGTCGCTCATCTAAGGGGATTCTCTTAAAGAGACTTCTTACGTGGGTCACATAGTCGCGGATTTCCTCCTTCTCCTTCTGTTTAACATTCATCAAGCGTACTAGCAGGTTGTCGGAGTATCCGGGCTCGGTGAACCTCTTGACGAAGAGATCCTTGAGATTATTGAAGTTGGCTTGTTCCACGACATCCAGGCTTGTATACCACGTCCTACCCTTATCGCTTAAGCAAAGTCCGAACGCTTGCGAATGTTGAGTCTGGTCGTTGAGGCCGTTGGCTTTGCAGACTTGCTCAAACTGCTCAACGAAGCTGTACGGATCGTCATGCGGTTGGTACTTGTTGACGAGTTGCTTGGCAACAATCGGTATTTTGGCTTGGCTCTTTGAGCCCTAGTTTGCCCCTAATCCTGCAAGCAGAGACGTCGCTAGTGCAGTGGCACTCTGCTCTACTGCGGTGTTATCGAGCAGCCGTTTCATGAGGAGCTCGCTCAGCGTCAGGTCTCCCTCTAGTGCTCTCTCATGGTCTGTTTGGTTCCGGCCAGCCAAGTTCAGCACTCGCTGCACCTCATGCAGCTCCATGCATTGCCTTTGGCTCCTAGCTTGTTGATCCCTATTATACTCAGCTATGCCTTGAAATGCCTTACGGGCTAGCCTTCTCTCCTCCTCTAGGTCTGCAATGATTGCATCTGCCATCCTGCCACGGTGCTCGTACCGGGTGTGTGCATCATAACTGCTCATCATCTGCTATATAGCATCTGGGAATACACTCACATCGAGCTCCTCGGTAGACCGATGGTCTGAGCTTTCTTCCATCATGGTCGAATTCTTGCGCCTCGCTGCGCTCTCGATCAGGTTGACTAGTCGTGACAGATCCTTGTCGTTGGCGCTCCTTGCTTGGTTCTACCCTGCGCTTCGCGTGTTTGTCTACGTCTTGGGCCCTCTCCTATTGGTGGGTTTTTTGAGCGATTTATCTGAGTGAGTTCCTTTAATTACTGAATAAATTCTCAACTTATGGTCACTCATGAGTATATTGTTCCTCGTGCACTTGTGCTCAATCAGGCTTTAAGCTTTCCTAAGTGTACTTCAAGTGCGGAAATTCAATGTGAGTGCTGCAAGCAATTTCCCGGCGTCTTACTCACTCTCGCTCGTTTCAGGCCTGATAGGCTTTGTCACTCAAGTCTTGGCCGCTCTAGTGGGTTCTAGGATCTGCGCTACTTCTCATTGTTCACTAGGGGGTATGTCGCTGGGGAATGCTCCAGTGTGTCCCTTGGTGGGTCAAGTTTTGATGTTTCCCCCCCTTTTTTTTTTGGTTTGACTCTGGGAATCGGACGTCCGATTTACTAGTGGTTCGATTTACCAGTGGTCCGATTCTGGGAATGGGACCAGTGTGTCAGAGTTGAGTGATAGTCTCAAAGTTTGAGTGTCCGATTTTCAAAAATTGGATAGGCAGGTGTTCAATGAATCGGACAAGGGTGGTCCAATTCGGGGCTGGTCCGATTTTGGGTGGTTCGATTCGTCCAAATGGTCCGATCGGACAGGGTGGGTCCGAGTCCAAGTGTCCCAGTCTCTGAGCGTTCTAGTCGGACAGAGTGGTCCGATTGGACGGGTTGTCCGAGTGTCCGAATCGGACAGGGTGGTCCGATCGGACGGTTGTTCGAGTGTCCCATTCTGGGGATCGGACACTGAGTCGGACTTCCGATTCCGCCGGCCCGACGAACTTGCGAGCATGGATTTGCCCAAAGATATCCAGATATCTATTACTATTGACCACGAAATTCACCAGCAATGGAGTTGGAGTGGTGAGGGAGAGATCTGTGTACCTGGGGATCGCTGAATGCAATGTCACTCCGTGCCCTGGTCGATCGAACGGTTGCCAAGCTTGCTCTCTCTCTCTCTCTCTCTCTCACTCTCAGCTGGTTGCAAATGAGAATTCTCTTGCCCTTCCAAAACTTATACCCTACTGGTCATTCCCTGAACACTACAGATCACTCTCCTAGCGTTTCCTACACATTTACATGCGCATTTCCTCCATTTTCCCCCTGTTTTCCCCGATTTTCTCCTTGTTTCACAGCAGCAACCCTCTACCTCTCGGGTGTGATTTCCTACTGTTAACCTACCCTAAACACAACATAAATCGAATGCAAAACACTGAACTAATTTCTCCATGTTTTCCAATCATCAAACAACCAGAATATCCCAAAATACTTACCTATTCTGAAGATTGAAAATACCCAACTTCCTACCTATCTCAAGCTCCGTTTCGGGGATGAATACCCTACTTCGATGCTCGATATGAGGCACGCAAGTGCTCAAGCTTGAATCTGTTAGTCCCAGCAAACAGAACCAAAATGTGGGAGCTTTTGCTCAACCGCCAAGACCCACGGACTGCTTATTGCTTCAAGCATTCCGAGCGAGCTCTAATGGCTATCTCTCACCTAGCCGATGCATTGTCGATCCTACGAGTGTTGTGAGCTTACCTTGATGCCCGATCGAGTACCCTCCTCTCTCTTGCACTCCGGTAGCTCCACGATCCTCGATGCTAGCTCAAGCATCCTCAAGCCTCCTCCATCTCCAAGCTCCATCCTCCATAGCCGTGCGCACAAGAGAAGAAGAGAGAAGAGAAGAGAAGAAGAGGAGAGGAGATGGTGAAGAGCTTCACCCTCTTGATCCCTCACTCTCACACACACTCACTCCCTCACACTCTCACACTCCCTCTCTCAAGAGCACACACAAGCAAGGAGGAGAGAAGAAGAGAGGAAGAAGAAGACTCTTTTTGCCACACACCAAAGAATGAGCTTCTCATTATCTTTTTTCAACTTTATATACAAAGCTCTAAATCCTTTTTGGGCGGTCATTCCTCTTTTACATGGCCGGCCGTAGCCTAGGCCCTTTTTCCCATTTTCCACCATTCTAATTTATCCTATTCCCAACTAATGTCTACACTTTGCACAGGAGCGAGCCTGGCACTCTTTTACACAGATTCGAGGGTGCTTCCGCATTTTAATGGTGCGCCTCTTCCTCTTTCGTTGCCTTGGCCCGACACCGAAGCTTCTTGCAGGTTGTGTTCGATCATTTGAATTTTTCAGGGATTGGTTGCCGGTCAAGGCGCCTTTTTCTATTTTTATCCTGCGCCTTTTTGCTATTTTCTATTCTTTCCATTTTCCGCTCCTTTGTGCTGCGGAACCACGGTTGAAAACACGATAACATGTAGCTTTGTTTCCTTGGAGGCTCCATATCATCTGGACTTAAGTCAGGGCAGTCTACTTGGACGTGTCCTAGCTTATTGTAGTGGGAGCATTGATAGTAGGGACATCTCCTACAGATGTGCCCTATCTCTCCACACGTATGGCATCTTTTACCTTGATCTCGGGAATCATCTTTGTTGCGATTGCTCAATTTAAGTTCTTGGATGATTGGAGTCACTCGAAGTAATACATCTTGCAAGTATGTTGGACGCATTGCTTCAAGATGGTGGTTTAGAGGACTATTCAGGCCATGGCAAAACTTGGATACTTGCTACACAATATCCATAGGTGGTGCGTATTTTAATAGGGTCACAAATTTTGAGTAGTAAGCCTCCAGGGTTAATTCTAGCTGCTTTAGCTTGAAGAATTCATTCATCCTCAAAGTTTGGTAGGTTGGTGGAAGGCATCATCCGCGTACACCATCTTTCAACCAAGTCCAAGTGATAGTGGCTTCAGAAATACCTTGATCTTTGCACCATTTCTTCCACCATATCCGAGCTTGGCCAACTAACTTAAGTTTTGGCTATCATTGCTTGATGGGCAGAAGCAGTTCCCGAAGCAGAGAAATAATCATCTATTGACTCAATCCATGTCTTCGCCTCTACTGCGACATCTATCCCTTCTCGATCAATCTCGGGTGCCTTAATTTGGTTGAGAAGAAATTTATTCTCTTGCATGTCAGCATTTGTGGATGCAGAAGGTTCCTGGCAATCAAGCCATACCACTTAGGTTATTCTGTTTAGGATATGTCTACAAACCATACATAAATCCATCGCATATCATTATGAAGTTTTACTCTGATACCAAGTGTAACGTGATCGCCTATTGGTTTCCAAAGCACGTTTTAGCGGTCTATCGAGAAATGAGTGTAAGCGTCACTGCCCGGTACTCCTATGTAATGTTGTAGGGTTTGTCACCTAGGGTTTATCGAGTTTGCCTCGCAACAGAACGTTCATGCCCAAACCCACTAGGATCGACCTGAAATCTGGGTTTCTACTGGCCACGGTCTCTTGATAGCATTCTAGCATCGGGTCCTAGTCATTTTACGCAAAGATGCCCAAGCCGAAGCAAATCCATGCTGCACTTGGTTCAAAGAGAATGGGAAACGAGAGGGATGTGCCCCTCAACCTCTTTGCCCATAGGGCATAGTCCCATTCTGGTCCCCTAAAACAACATGAATCGAGTTGTAACCTAACCATACCTAAAGGTCAAACAACGGTAAAACCTTGTGAGAAGCCTCCCAGTTCTTTAGGACCACCCTACCGTAGGATAAATCCTTAGGGTTCTGCTCACCCGCTTCCCTTGATAGCTTTAGTTTTCTAATTAGGTCCTATCACATTTATGTATGACATTCACAATCAGCTTCCTTAATTAGGCCTTTTAGGGAACATGATTCATTTGCATAATTTACAGCACTGACACGAAGATGAAACAAGCAGTCCTTTTGACAAACAAGTTCCTTAACTTATCTTCAAGTTAATCTTTGTCTCTTGCCCATACATTAGAATTATATATTCCTTTTGTCCAACAGAAGTACTTGGTCCGAATCACATGGCACCATAATTTCCACCTTTACCTAGAATAGGAGCTTGCAATGCCCCAGATGTTCGGCTCACGGTGGTCTACAATTCCATTCCAGCCTAGACAAAGGATATCTAGGGCTCCACTAACCCCAAATGACCTAGGAGTGATACACAACTTTCATGATTGGCCTTTTCACCACTCGACCTTCGGCCAGTGAATCAAGTAGTGCCCTCTCAGGGTAATCCGCGGTGTGATCTTAGAGATGATCCACCCGTGCAAAATATCCTTCCTTAATTAATCCATTTAGGATTCAAGCACGATCAAGGCAATTCGCCTAATATCATCTTCTAGCGAAACATTCCTTTATTTCCCATGGCTACTTGTCTTTACTGACCCTTGCCATGCTTTTACCATCAAACACAAGCACTTGGAATAATCATCCAATTCACATCCTACAATTAGTTTAATGTAAAAGCATTTAGAACGTTATTAAATCAATCCACAAAACAATGGTATCATTTTCCAAACATTGCAGAAATAGTCACGATAACCTTCCATCGTGTGTTTTCTCTCCACCTTGGGGATTTAATTGATTCCATGCAAAAATTAGTTAAGACTTCCTTCATTTAGCTAGGACATTGCTCAAGACATGAGTTCTAATAATCCTTTACTTTGATTGATAACCGAACCCTCTTCCTAATGAGTACAAAAGCATCAGTCTTTCCTTTGACTTAGGGTTTCCTAATCCTTGAGCCGTCGCTTGCCCTAGAGTTGTTGTTGCATCTAAGCCAACTCTGAATAGGATTGATAAACATAGTCATTATCGGTGAATCTCAAGGCATCGTAGTCTTAATCCCAGTGATTGTTATTTGTACTAGCTAAGCATGACTTCAAGATTCCAATGAACTAATAGTTCGAGATATTAGCAAGGCTTTAATGCAAGATCAATTTGTGTACCATCGTTGCATGTTTCATAATGTCTTCATGCATGCATCGTCTATGTGCATAACTCTTAAGTAACCTTATATACTCTTGTATATCACATATGACTTTATCATGTAGTGTGAGGGTGCAAAGTATTTGAGTACATGGGTTGTGCGAACCTCAATGTGCCATATGCATAAATCTATGCAAGGCCATCTAGGATTGCGGAGAGAATTAACCTATGATTCCCTATGAGTTCGTTGATTGTCGAAAGAGTTAAATTCAAGCAACTTGTTGAATTGAATTCATGCGCATACTTATGCCTCAATGAATAGCGGAGATAACAATTTGTACCTCGATGTTCGGATATGAATTATCCATACCAGACGTGGTATTTGTATTTGCAGAAACATCTTGGCCGGTGGCTCCATTGTTGGGTACGAGATTACCGTTGGTGCGTGTCTCTCTCTGTTTGGGTGCCATACTTCGGCTTATGTATATCCCCCTTTCTCTGTCTCTCGTCGGAGAGATGATGTGTCGAGGTGACTTCCCTTGATTGTGACGGGGCTCAATTCGCGGGGAAAGGGAATAATTTGCGGGAAAGAGACGGAGTGTGTGGCCACCCTCTTCGGAGGGGAAGGGAAAGAATCTCTCTCCCTCTGTCTCTGTCTCTTCTCTTTTTCCCTCTTCTTCTTCTTCCCTTCTTCTTCTCCTCCTTCTCTTCTTCTTTTCTCTCTCTGTCCCTCTCTCTTACTCTTCTTCTCTTCTTCCCCCTCTCTTTCCCTCTCTTCTTATTCTTCTTCTCTTCTTCCTCTGCTCCTTCTCTTCTACTCCTCTCTCTATCTCTCTCTCGGCAAGAAGGAGGTCCAGGCCCTCCAAGGTTTCCTATTCCCCTCCTATTACGATTGGGGGGGGGGGGGTTTTATATAATAAGAGGGGGGTTTTTTTTGGGGGGGGACATGGAGTAGTGGTTGTCTTTCCCTTCCCCCCCCACACCCACCACCTGTTCTACATGACCGGGGGGTGAGGGGGGGTGGGGGAACTTGTTGGCCCTCCAGGTGGCCGGCTGCAGCATTGATACGCCCAAGGGGGGGTGGTAGGCCTATGGCCTTCCCCGCCTCGTCATCATCACCTTCTCCATCTGATGGACGGCTCCCTTCCACCTGCCACGTCGTCCTCCTCTCCTATCATCTTCCCCTTGTTCAGTCATCCTTGTCCTTTCCCTCCCCCCTCTCGCCACCTGTTATCGGCGAAGACCCGGGAGGGGGGATTTTCCTTTAATTAGGGAGGGGTGGTTCCTCCACGAGACATTACATACCATTAATTGAAAATTGTTGCAGTCACTTTTCTCGTCCATGAATTTTATCCTTTGCATCATGCACTAAAGAAATCGCATCCTCCAAAGTCTTTGGCTTGAACATATTCACTTCCGCATAGAAGTGACCAAGCAAACCATACATATACTTGCACTTGTGGGTCGCCTCAGGAACATCTTCAAGCATTCGAAGTTGAAGTAACGCACTCTAGAAACCCTCAGTGTATTGCAGGATGGATTCACAATCTCTTTGTTGCAAGAGATCCCACTGTTTAATGGCTTTCTCATGGAATTGAGGTGGAAGGAAATTCATCAAAAATTTCTTTTGAAAGGCTTCCTAAGTAGAGGGACAATCAATACTCTTGTGGACAACAATCCACCATAATGATGCTCTGTTTGCTAGATGGCTAGTGACGGATTTAAGTTTATCTTTTTTAGCATATTGCTCTTCATGAAAATAATCATCAAAGTGACTGATAAAAGCAAGAACAATTTTTCCATCATGTTGCCCATTAAAAGTATAGAATTTAAAATTTCTTTTACTTATCTTAGCCTCTTTCCTAAGAACCTGTGCATCGAGTGTCGCATCAATAGTATGTCGAATAACATCTTCAGGTTGTGCTCCGTCTTGATTGATAGTGGATTGTTGAAGTGTAGCCAATTGTACTTGCAAGTTTTGGCGTGCTCTTTGCTCTTCTTGAAGTTGCGTCATGATTAGATTCAATTTTTGTTCCATAGTCCACTATGGAAAATCACCTTTGCCCATAGAATCGTCCATATTATGATTTGACATCTTGGATTTGTTGAAGATTCATCACTCCTTTTCTAGTCATGTGTGAAGAAGATCACCACAAACTTGCTTTGCTTATTTGTACGCCTTTGCTTTTACGATCTTTCTTTTCTTAGGTATGGTAATTAAAAATGGTCTTCTTCCAAGCAAAATAGTCTTCCACATAGATGGCTTGTGATAGCCTGCTTGCTGTGAATCCGCTCAGCCAAGTTGCAAGGGAACAGGGGCTTGCTGGAGCTTCAAAACCAGTTCGGGAATTACCACAGTGTGAACACCCATTATGGAAGAGATTGATAATTGAAACTTTAAGCTTGAGATTAAGCTTAGAAAATAGTTTAAAGATTTTTAAAAGAAAAGCTTAAGCAAATCATTGGCAGCGTGTAGGAGTTCATGCCAAATTACAAAATTAAAATGTTTAGAGCTTAAGCTTTATAAGCTTAAGCATTAAGCTTAACATTGCACTAATCATGGATTGTTTTATCTTTGAGAAAAAATGACTTGAAGAGGATACTTCCCGAGTGGTCCTTCGTCTCCTAGGAGAGGTCCTTCTTGATCAAAGGGTACAACAGGGGGTTCTTCACCACCAAGAACATGTCTGTGTTGTCAGTTCATTGCGAGTCAACCTGTAGATCATGTTCGTTCCAGGAGCTTCGCTTTCATGTGAGATGGTAAGCGATTGGAAGCTCTTGATCTCAACTTCGCTTTGATACCATTGGTGTGCAGATCAAATGCTATATGCGTGCATAGCGAATGCTGGAAGGTCCCCAAGAACAAAGAACTCTACAAAACCTTCATAAAAGCAAAAGGGAATTCGCACAACCTGAGACCAAAAAGATAAATTGGGTGCAATCTCCCCCCATGTCCTTGTGTGAGCACTTCACAAGGCATGTATTTACATATTTATTTATCTTTTAGCTAAAAAATAGCCCACTTTACAAATAGCATGCTTTTGCTTTTGCATTTTCTTTTGCCCAAATATAAAGTAAGGCGTTTGGGCGTCAAAAAATCGGGATGTGCCTAAATACAAATGTTAAATAATGAAATATTTAATTGAGTGCATATGGGTACACAAGATAGTATTATTTTGTTAAGCACTTTAATAAATCAGCGCGCTTAAATAAATGTTGGCGCCATGTCTTTAGTGATAAGACAAGCAATGGTAATTCTTCTAGGCATTTGGATTCATATCATCACCTTGTGCTGCCCAACATCATCGCCGCCTACTCTACACATCAACTGAAGCATTCACAATTGTTAGAAAATAATAAAATAAAACCCAACAAAAGTGAATACCTAGCATTCTTCAGCTACAAAATAATTAAATAGGTTGGAACTCTATCATGACCTTAATTTAATTCGAGTATGCACTCTAAACTTGTAAACATCCATTAATATAATATGCATTTTACAGAATCACCCACTATTAAATCACCCATCTGCACATTCAATTAATTTGATGCTCGAAAAGGATAGGCGTCCCCATCAACTTCTCGCACAAGGAATCCACCTTGTGTATGAGCCCCGGCAAATAAATATAATCATGGAATCCACCATGGAATATGCCTCCTGGCATCACTCACACAGATCACTGATGTGACTTGTCTCTCCCTTAGAGAGGGTACTTGAATTTCTAATGGAGCATGATATTGACTTGTCCTTCTATCCAACTGCAAGGGGCATGTTAAATCCAAAGTGGGACATTGACTAAGTTGTCAACTATTGTAAGGACTTTTGTAAGGAGGACTTTGCTGAGTTTGAGGGTTTGGCAAGACCTATGTAGGTGGACTTTAGGGATCTTGTGTATATACCAATTGGAAGTTATTCTACAAAGGGATCCCAAATTTCAAGAAGAGCTAGAATATATTCCCCTTGATAGATTTTGTGTACAATATGTAGATTGCCCTCTCCATTCAAGGAAATGTAAGCTCATGAAAAAGTTTGTTGGATTTATTTATTTTTTCTTATGTAAAGACTCCAATCATAGCTAAGGAGCCAAATGATTTATTTCACTCTTCTACATGTGTTTTGGTTAGTGATATGGAGGACAAGGAAATTGAGAAGGAAGTTTATCTTGAAGAGGAGGTAACTTTGGCAATGGACTTGTCTGATGTGGCAAACTTCAAAGTTGTTACCATTATTGATAAAAGCCATATTAATGACAAGGTTGAAGAGGCATCTAGATGCGTAATTCTTCCTAGTTTGCCAAGATTTCCATTTAGAACAAGGAGTACATGTTGCTAACAAATATTCAGAAACTTGTAATTTGAGAGAGGACTTGGACATGCTCAAAATTTACATACATATTTTCCATGTTTTCCATAATAGTAGCTACTCTACAGCTTAGCCTACACTATGTAAAAAAATCATTGGTAGGATTCTTGGCTGCTCTATAGTCTAATGCAATGTCCATAAGTTCATGCTCTTAGAAGAGATAGTTGCCAATGGATTTTTGGGTATGGTCTTGGATATTACCCCTCCAGACCTGGCTACTTTTTGGCACACTCATCTTATATCCTAGCAACAAGCTATGTAAAAGCCATTGTTGGCTACAAGAAGAAAAAATGTATGTGATATGGAGGAAACCTTCCTAAGGATGAAAATGATGTAATTAGGAGAAATATGGAATCTCTTTTTTGACCTTTAAGGGGTTTCTCTCACCTCTCTCTCTCTCTCTAAAAAGAGATTCCAAAATAATGTTATAATATGAGATATTCTACAATTAAGAAAATATCGTATCTGTATTTTTAATAGAATTCACCTATTATTTTATCCCTAAACTGTAGGAGAATGTCACTTTTTCTTAAAATCCTCACAACTAAAAAAACAAAGACACTTTTTTAGTTAAAAAATTGCATAAGTTAACGTACACATCATATCTTAAGATAATTTTTTACACAAAGACACTTTTTTGACTCAAGAGTTTTTTTGTAAATTTTTATCTCTTTTGGACAAGTACATGCCCATTTTTGGGCATTTTTCCCTTCCCTCTGAAAGGCTTAGTTGTATCCCAAATTTTGTGTACTTTTCTCTTTCTCTCTAGAATATGGTTTCTTGCATACGAATTCTTCTGAAGCAGCATTGAAGAGTGGTTTTGATGCCATTTTCTGAAATCAAATTATCTTCATCTACAACATTCTCTATACTACTACAATCAAGCTCTTTCTTCAACATTATACTATAAGCATTCTCTCTCTTAAACAGTCTGTACTACAAGCAATCAAGTGATAATGGATGTATCTTTATTTTTAAAGCTTTGTGATGTTATTGTTCTTCACAATTGTTATTTAATGCTTAAGAAACAATTCATGGAGAGAGAGAGAGAGAGAGAGAGAGAGAGAGAGAGAGAGAGAGAGAGAGAGAGAGAGAGAGAGAGAGAGAGAGAGAGAGAGAGAGAGAGAGAGAGAGAGAGAGAGAGAGAGAGAGAGAGAGAGAGAGAGAGTAAGTATTTGACTGTGTGAGATAAAGTAATAAAATAAGTGATAGAGTGACATAGAGTAAATTTGGACAAAAGATAAGATGATACTATTGTTCTTCACTATCCAAGATTTTGTATAAATGTATTTAATAATCTTTGACCAATTCTTGTTGAGAGAGAGAGAGAGAGAGAGAGAGAGAGAGAGAGAGAGAGAGAGAGAGAGAGAGAGAGAGAGAGAGAGAGAGAGAGAGAGAGAGAGAGAGAGAGTGTGTGTGTGTGTGTATTTTGGATAGAACAAAAGATAAGATTAGAGACCGATTAGGGGTTGATTCCAGGCCAAGATCAGAGGCTAACTAGGGTCTATCATGACTGAAATCAAGTGAAAGAGTCAAGGTCCAAGTGGGTAAAAAAGAATACAAATATCATGAATCAAAGGGGTATAATTGTGTGATTTGAATGTTAATCCAAGTTAAAATTTTATACATTTTTCTTTACAAAACATAGGTGTAGGACGTACTAAGAGAAAGAGAGATATTCACTTCCAATTGGAGGATGAATATGCACCACTATTCAAAAGAACTGTGGAAAGGGATGATGTAATAACATACTGGATGCAACAAGAAAGAAATGCAAGGAAAAAAAAAGTGGATATTTGGGTTAATGGGTGCATTTATCCACTTGATCCATTAACTCAAAGGCCACCACAATTTAATTGGCTTACATCATTTGTAAAGTTTGGTTGTGAAGGCAATGAAAAATTGTGTGGATACACGTGTAGACTTGTGACACAAGGATTAGCAAGGGTTCATCAAGCCTTAACAAATATATAGACAAGATGGGTATGTGTAGTCTTTGATGGAAAAAGATAGATTGTTGGTTGAGAAGGATAGGGAGAATTAGAGCCTACAACAAGCAATGTATATCATTGAAGATGCTATGCATGCTAAACATGTACAAAATATGGAGTTATATTCTAAATTATGGAGTTAGAGAAGGAGAATAGAAACATAAAGAGGAAGCTCATAAAAAATTTGGAGATTGGACCCACTTTAAAAACCAAAGAAATATGTTAGTACATCCAATTAGTTAAACCAATTCACCAATTAACCAAAGGAAGTGGAACATATCATGGATGGATATATGCTCAATCTACTACAATGAGGAACATGTTTCCTTATGCAGAGAACGACATTATTGCTAAAGTCCTTAGCAAGGACAAGGTCATAAATCCATTGGAAAATCATAAATTTAGGGATATTGTGGACGGTGCCACAAGTGAATATCTTAGGAATGTAAACAACTTGTTTACTGCTACAAATGCTTAGGGATTATGTGACAAGGTGGAAATGAGTTCTGAGTCATATAGTATGCTTTATCAACAATTGGATATAGGTTTTAAGCAGGTCTTAAAAATTAAGCGTGTAGTGTCTTTGCCAAAATCATTTCACGTGAAGAAGGCTAAAAAATAACTAAATAAAAAGTTTTAGAACTGATTAGTGAGCCTACACATCTGGACACACACACACACATACTGAAGTACGGTTCCAAAGAAGTCAACTTAGTATTGAATGCATCCAACAACTTTATATTGGATATATGTAGGGTATAGGTAGCTATGGTCAAGTTCTACAGTACATCTATGGAAGAATGTAGAGGCAAGGCAAGCTTGTCCTCAAATTTGACAAGACTAAGATTATCAAGGAGCAAAAACTTGAACGTGTGAGTATAACACTTATGAATCGAGAAATTGAATCTTGACATCAATAAAAACTATATTTTATACTTCAATATGTAATCAAAGAATGCAATATGGTGGCTTGTAGCATTTGAAGTACCAAAGGAGGACCATGAAGTACTTAAAGTTTTTTTAAACCTCACTAATATATCTAGTGTTATTCAAGAACAAAATAATGGAGCAACTTTACATGTCAAAGGATTTGGGGACTATCAAGTTGAATGGTATCTTGCATGTGATTTAAAAATAATGAAGTGCATATTTGGTTTATCGAATGCAACAAATGCAAAATTTTCATGCATATATTGTATGCAAACTAGGAAGAAAGAGAAATATGAAAAGAAAGAATGGCTTGCAAAGATAGGACAACAAGGTGCTCCAACATGTGATTAGAAATTCATTAGAAATGGAGTGTTAGTCTTGGTGGATCCAAATTGGTGCCCTATTTTGGAGATATCATTGACAAGGGTTCACTTTTGCACATTGCATTTTCTAGTTAGAATAATTGAGAAGCTAGTATATGAATATGTATGCTTCGCATACAAGATATAGCCTATGTCAAAAGCTAATGCTACATGTAGGAATGTAGAACAAGTCCTCTTTGAAGTTGGATTGCATGGGGGCCAAGTAGAAATAAAAAAAGACTAGAAAAAATCGAGCAAGAGTGAAAATATCCTTTGAAAACCATGCTTTGGCAGACCCAAGGTTAGGAAGTTTGTATCTCCACCTTGAAATGAGGAAGGCAATATACTTGTGAAACAACTAGATAAGTATGAATCATGGAAAAAGCTGCACCTTGCTGTTCTAGGTTGTAGCAAAGGAGGATGAACGAGGATTGCAAAGGAAGAAGTGTGGATATACTTAGATAGATTAGTGGCTCTTTTACAAAAGTTGAGGTTTAGGGATGGTAATGATAATACATTTAAAGAGAGTTGCTAAATTTCACAACTCTATGGTGGAGGCATGGACTTCAAATAACATAACACACTACATGGTCAGTATTGTCACCATTTACAAAAATATATCATCATTGCAAATTAGTTTTTGTTTCTAATATCTCTTTCTTATGAAACATATACTTAAGGCACATGGTCCATACTTTGTAGATCAAGGGAGTTTAGTTGTGTGGTCAACTCAAGGCATAGAATGATCTCATTGGCAACCTCATTGTGCTTTTCAAAGGCAATTTATCATGGAGGTGACATCAATGATTCCAATTCTATGAGGCAATTATTCCAATGGTAGTATAGGTGATTAGAGATACGATACGAGGAAAAAAAAAGAGGAAGTAAAAAACCTCTCAAGCAAAATTTGTAAGTAGAGCAATATATGAAGTGAGAAAAGCAAGATATGAAAATAGCACAGGTAGAAAACTCCATCCAGAATGGTTGGCAACCCGAGAGAGAGAGAGAGAGAGAGAGAGAGAGAGAGAGAGAGAGAGAGAGAGAGAGAGAGAGAGAGAGAGAGAGAGAGAGAGAGAGAGAGATGGCAAGAAATGGAGACCTAGATAAATAGTACAATTTTGATGCATTTAGAGTGTAAGAGAGAGTATAGGTACTAAGGATAGGATTGATCAATATTCCTATCTTAAACATGAGATGCATGAAATACTCTTAAGCTTTAGATAGTTTGTTTATTTGAACTTGGCTAAAAGGTCATTTTGTAAGTTTTGCTTAAAATTTCAAAGGTTCGAACAATTTTTTTCAAAGTTTTGTTATCAATTTCTCTATCTTTTGGATCCATTAATCTTAATCCACACTTCATGGGAGAAGGGACAATGTAACAATGCCTATCTTAGAGAGTGAAGTTTATCTCTATTTGAGTTTTGACTTTACATACAAGATATTGTTGGAATTTTCAAAAAATTAAATTTAAATTATGAAAAGTTTCTTTTGAAATCCTAAGTCAAAGATTTGAAAATTCAAAGCCTTAGAACATTCACTAGCCTAAAGAGAGAGGGGCATGAGGGGGGGTGGTAAGAGAGAGAGAGAGAGAGAGAGAGAGAGAGAGAGAGAGAGAGAGAGAGAGAGAGAGAGAGAGAGAGAGAGAGAGAGAGAGAGAGAGAGAGAGAGAGAGAGAGAGAGAGAGAGGTTCATTTATACTACAACAAGTTTGAAAGTTTGTTTATACTAAAGTAATTTTACAGTTCATTTATACTATAGTAAGTTTAAAAGATTCGTATTAAAATCAAGTCTCTCCTTTCATTTTTTCCCATTACTCTTCACTCTATCCTCCACTTTTCTATCCTACGTCATCACAACCATGGCACTTCCAAGCTTCCTATCAAGAAGGCGCATGCAAGCACAAGAGCGTACTGCGTCTGATAATGGTCCCTTGTGGTGGTTGACAATGGTGGCCCTAGTGTAATATTTCCACACAATAAAAGTTAGTTGGTTAGTTCAAAAGTTAGTTAGTTAATTAATAAGTTAGTAAGATTACTAACTAAAGACTAACTAAGGTAAAAACTAACTAACATTAATTATTAATAATTTTTATTTAATTTAAAATGTTTTATTTAGAGAAATCAAGAGTCGTAAATTCGATATTTTTTTCGAATTGGCAAGGACCGTGGCCATCCTTCACGTAAATTACAACGTGAACGACACTTATGAGCTATATTAATCACTAGGATAATGTGTATAGTTTGGATGGTCTAAAAATATTAGATTTTTGGACAAGACTAGAATATTTTAGATATTTTAGAGATTATCTTAATTAAAAAAAAAAAAAGAGAGATATGGAGATTTCTAGGACTAGATGTCATTTAAAAGAAAAAAAGACAAGTGATGAGTTAGTTAGTTTGAAGATTTTATAAAAAGAAAAACAAAGAAAAGTGACTGGCGAAATCGCGCGCGCCGCGATCGCAGTTTACAGGCAGTAGACAGCACTTCGAACAGAGAAAAGAAGAAGGAGTGAACTGAGAGCTTTCTAACCAAGTGTCTTGGGGTTTTACCCCCCTTTCGGAGCCAATGGAACCATCAGATTTATGATCTGAGCATCAGATCACTGATCTTTCCAAGATCCCCCTCCACAAAGAGCTCCACTTCTCAACCACAAGCCCTCTTCCCCAATTCACTATAAATACGAGGCATGGGAGAGGCATAAGGGACATAAGGAGACCCCGAGAGGCTGCGAGAGAGAAGAAGAGAGAAGGAAGAATACTCCTTCAAGAGGCTGCGAGAAGCTAGAGAGAGAGAGAGAGAGAGAGAGAGAGAGAGAGAGAGAGAGAGAGAGAGAGAGAGAGAGAGAGAGAGAGAGAGAGAGAGAGAGAGAGAGAGAGAGAGAAAGAGAAATAGGAAGAGAGCTAGCTCAAATCCCTTGTCTCGATCTTTAACTAAGCCATATTCTCTACCCTCTCCCATCTAAAATCTATCCCACCTTCCCTATCTCTCAAACTCCTCGTGGACGATGGCTCCAAAGCGACAAAGTGGAAAAACCATGGAAATCAACGCAACCGGTCAAGCAACGGGTATTGCCAATGATACGGGAGTGCCCAAGGTTGCGGGAATTGCCACCACAATTGGAACATCGGGTGTGGCTAATGCGAGCGCGAGTAAAGATGAAGTTCCTAATGTCGTCATGCCGCCAAACCAGGTTATTCATTATTAGATTATCAATTTTACAATATAAGATAAATTACATAGGATATTAGCTTTCATATTCTTCGCTTACACATTAATCTGATAACTCATCTAGAAAGACATATTAGTTCAAGCATAAAACGATTAATCACTATGTTTTCTAGCTAGAATAGTTGGGATACTAAGGCATAGAATCAAGATAGAATTAATTGTCAAAGGTTATTGTACATATGTCTTTATGCGTATTCAATAGAGTTATGATCAAAATGCGACAAGGTTAAGAACTGATTAGTGAAGGTTATAGAAACTGGTTATCTATTTAGGAATCCTAAAGATCATCTTGTTGAGTTTATTGACACAATATATTTCCTTAAGGGATTTTGCTTATGTTAGATAAGGAAATCCAAATGGAAAACTCATGCCCTGCTTAATGTGTTTTAAGAGGTGTACTCAACACTTCTTCATGGGGAGAAAAATCCTCATTAGAATGAAAGGTTGCCTTAGGATAAGGTCTACCTTGGCTATGTGAAACTGTGATTTACATGTTGGGATGATTGTCATTGCACTATTTGATACATATTTGAAAGGACTGCTTGTGTTTGCTAGAATCTAGATTTTTGATTGAAATTATTGCCAACAGAATAAAAGGAAGGATCGCGCTAGGCTACCCCCAAGCTAGCGGCGAGACCCTACTCCAAGGGGGTCATGATTATCGCTACGAGAGGCTTGGACCGGCTCCGTAGGCGAAAGGTCTGTCAGTAGGGATAGTCTCGGGCAGTAGGAATTGTAGGTGCCAGAGGGGGCTCTGGCTGTAAATCCTGCATTGTTCCAAGAATCTGACGAGCCCCTTCGTGACCCAGGATGGGATCCTGGAACCCTAAATACTAGTTATAAGGGTGGAATCTTGGTGGACAGAATGTCCTTATGGAATTCTGTGTATCTTCCGCTGGGACGGAATGATGGAAATTGTAATAGACTTCCAATATAATAAAGAAGTTGCTTTATTGTTCGAATTGTATGCGTGTTAGTGAGATAAATTATGTGAAGGAACGTGTGTCTAAATGGACTAATTAAGGAAGCTGGTTGTATATGTTCCAATAAATGTGTTGTAGGTAATTAAAAAACTAAAGATGACCCATCATCAGAGGAAAGCGGGTGGGCGTAACCCCCGACGGGTCCGTCCAATGGTAGGGTGGTCCCGGTTAGCTGGGAGCTTTTCTACATCGAATATAGAAATAGGAAGACTATAAATTGACCAAGTAGTCATTAGGTAGAACCGACTTGCATTGTTTTAGGGGACCGGAATGGGATTTTGCCTTATGGGCAGGAGGGTTGACGTACCACACTCCCCTCCGTCTCCCATTCTCTTTGAACCAAGTGCAATGGCAAGTCCGCTTCAGATTGAGTAATCCTCTAAAAAGTGGAACTCGAAATTACTGACGCTAGCTGGCTGCTAGGAGACCCATCCGATTTTAGGAACCCAAGTCTTCAGGTCGATCCTAGTGGGTTCGGCCAGAACTCTCCCGTTGCGAAGTAGACTCGGTAGGGCCTAAGTGACAAATCCCGTGATGTTCCAAGGGAGCACCGGGCGGCATCATTTATGGAAAAACCTACTGATGGACTACTAAAAGGTGTGCCGTGGATTGGGACTAGCGGACACCTCACAGTTGGTATCAGAGCGCATGTTAGTATAGATTACGACGTAAGCTTAAGAAAAATATTATTTTTTTCTAAGCATAGCCTAGGACATGTTTTCTTCCCTTTATTAACATATGTTTTTTGAATTATGGCGGAGTAATGAATCTTGGAAGCGATTCTTGATCTTTCAAGTAATGTTTATGTCAGCTATGCATTCATCCAGTTTTTCCTGGAGAATTCAGATGATGCGAGTACTAGATCAGTTGTACAACCCGTCGCCTCTATATCGTGAAAGACGGTGGATGATTAGTGGAGGATATTGCTATATTGATGCAAGCCGTCTAGCTTATCTTCAAAATAATCTGAAAAGGGTAAAATGGATGGAAGATCTTAAAGTTGTTAAGATCTATCTATTTCATGAGGCCACTGTAAACTCAACCCTGCATACTAGAGGCAAGAAGATCAAACTAAACCAATATATCTATGGGGAAGTTACGAAGATCCTTCCGGCTGACAGAATAAAAGTCATAGGTCGCTCTAGCCGCCGCAACTACAAAAAAGAGGGATTTCCTGAACTCCCTCAAAAATATAGATTCCTAGATATTTACTCTCCGAATCCAAGTTACTTCATAAAGGATGTATCAGAGTGTCATACTTAGATTGTAGTAGGGAATCCTTTCCTGAGAGAAAATAAGATGAGCCTGCGAGCCATTTGAATAATGTATTTCCTTCCATCTGATTACCTTGTACATCCATTGTAATAAAAGACTGATTGATACTTTATCAATCAAAGAAATAATGCAATCCTATTTTTGTCTTGAAACCTCTGAAATTGCAATTTAATTTTATGGGAAGAAAGTTGATTTGAGAATTGTTTCAGTAAGACTAAGCGAGAGATATTTTGAGTATTGAACTCTATTATTGACGCTACATAGAGTTGTAAAATTTAACTTACGAATTGCTAAAAATTTCCCAGAATCTCGCACCCACAACAATTCCCAACGAAGCTCAAGAGAAAAGGAATTTATTGAAGCAAGTCAAACCTCCAGAGTTTAATGGGAAAGGCAAAAATGTGGAAGCTGATGCAGAAATTTGGATCGAATCGATGGAAGATTATTTTACTGCTGCTGAAACTATCCCAGCCAACCAAGTCATGATAGCTAAGCTAAAATTAATTGGCGAAGCTCGACTTTGGTGGAAGCAGTGGTGCCGAGATCAAGGTGTCCCTGAAAATACCATTACTTGGGATTTGCTGAAAGAAGCTGTAAGAGGAAGGTATTTGCCTCCAGCTTATCGCACCCAAAAGATGAACGAGTTCTTCAATTTGAAGCAAATGGGACTGACCTTGGAAGCATACTACTCCAAGTTTGTTTCTCTTCTTAAATATGCACCCCCCATGGATACGGTTCAACAAGTGTCCAAGTTTTGCAATGGGCTAAATTATCCTCTGAACACTCGTTTAGAATCAATGCGCCCCATAGACCTCCAGGATGCTTTGATTCGAGCTGCTCCTATTGTGCGGGAAGTACAATCAAAGCCTAATCACAATAAGTTCTGGAGCTACAATAACCAGAACAAAGGAGGATTCAAAGGTCAAGCAAAAAGAACCCAAGGACAATTTTTCCAAGGACAAAAGAAGAAGGCAAAATCCAATGCAGTTGGAAATTTTATTCCTACCCAAGGAAACAGGGATGGTCTTAGGTGCTTCCATTGTAATGAGACAGGACATTTCAGGAGAGATTGTCCAAAGCTTGGTAGAAACCATCACCAAGGCCAATTTCGAGGTCAAGGCAGAGCTGCCCAAGGTCGTGGTCATGTAGCTATGGCAAGAGGAAGAACGTCAAATATTACCCTAAAAGAGACTAATAAGGAGGAAGACCCTACTATGGAAGAAGATATTGAAAGAGCAACTGTTCATGCTGCATTCCACAGGAAAGGACCAAATCGTCAATATTCGGTAATACAGACACCGGCTAGTCACCAAGGTAAATCATTTAAAGTTTTGATTGACTGTGGAAGTACACACTCATTTATTTCACCCAAGTGTGCTAAGAAGATAGGTATAGATACTGTAAATGCATCAAAGCTGCTTGTGGAATTAGCAAATGGAAAGGAAGTACTTTCTACACAGCAAACTGCCAAGGTAGAGTTTAGCCTAGGGGAAAACCTTTCAAGTATGAGGTTCAGAGTAATGAACCTAGGAGCCTATGAATGTTTACTAGGAATGGATTGGCTGATTCCCAATGATGCTCATATCCATTGTGGAAAAGGTCAAGTCACATTTCAGGATTTGAATGGTGAAATAGCAACTACACAAGGTGAAACAGGGAAACCTAAAGTTCAATTGGCAAAAGCTTCTCGAATTGTGAAAGGCTTGAAGAAAGGATTACCTATTTACTTGATCAAGCTTAACAAGACAAATCAAGATGATCATGCAGAAGAAGAACCATCCTGGTTAAAAGAGTATGCTGACATATTTCCTGAAGAGCTAACTGAGTTACCTCCGGAAAGTGAAGTTGATCATGAGATCAAACTTGTTCCAGGAGCCGCTCCAGTGGCAAAAAGACCTTACAAAATGTCTATTCCTGAAGCCATCGAACTAAAAGAGCAACTCAAGCAACTGCTAGAACAAGGGTATATCCGGCCAAGTAGTTCACCATGGGGAGCCCCAGTATTATTCCAAAAGAAGAAAGATGGAACTCTCCGTCTTTGTATCGACTACCGAGGGCTAAACCAGGTGACAGTAAAGAATAAGTACCCAATCCCAAGGATTGATGAGCTTCTCGATCGTCTACAAGGAGCAAAGATCTTTTCTAAGATTGATCTTCGGTCAGGATATTACCAGATTAGAGTCAAAAATGAAGATATTCCAAAGACCGCCTTCAACACAAGGTACGGCCATTTCGAATTCATTGTGATGTCATTTGGATTGACAAATGCTCCAGCTACCTTCAACAGGTTAATGCAGGACATTTTTAGACCCCACCTTGATGACTTTGTCCTTGTATTCTTCGATGACGTCCTAACTTATTCTAAGGAGGAAGAGGATCATGAACCACATCTTCGCATTGTCCTAGAGACAATGAGAACACACAAGTTGTATGCCAAAAAGAAGAAGTGTGCATTCTTCAAAAGAAAGATTGAATACTTGGGATTCATAGTATCTATTGAGGGTATATCAGTAGATCCTGCCAAGGTCAAGGATGTTCAAGATTGGCCGCCCCCAACCACTATCAAGGAAGTGAGAAGTTTCCTTGGCCTAACAGGATGGTATAGGGTATTCATCAGAAACTATGCTCAAATTGCAGCACCTCTTACAAATTTACTTAAGAAGCAAGTTGCCATTAATTGGACGCCAATCGAACAATCTAGCTTTGAGCAACTAAAGCATAGTCTGGTAACTGCTCCTATCTTAAGGCTACCTGACTTGAACAAGGAATTTGAAGTTGTCACAGATGCCAGCTCTCTTGCATTGGGATGTGTACTAATGCAGGAAGGACATCCTATAGCTTACTCTTCAAGAAAGTTGAAAATCCATGAGCAGAAATATGCTACTCATGACCTGGAGTTATTAGCTGTGATTCATGCTCTCAAATTATGGAGACATTACTTGCTTGGAAATAAGTTTTCCTTAGTCACAGATCATAAAAGTCTTAAGTGGATTTTTACTCAACCTGATCTTAATATGAGGCAACGACGTTGGATCGAGGTTCTACAGGAATATGACTTTGAAATTAAGTTCAGACCCGGTAAAGAAAATGTAGTAGCAGATGCCCTTAGCCGTAAAGCCTTCCTTAATGCTCTTATCACTGAAGAACCATCTAGGTCAGAAACTCTGGCTACAATGGTATCGATGCCGACTAATCCTATCATCGAGTTGACCAAGGATGAAGCAAATAAGGACCCAGACTATCAACAATTGTTTTGGGAAGTTCAGAATAAGGAGCAAGATCCCAAACTCAAGACTAAGTATCAGGAATTCTCTATAGATGAAGATGAAGGACTTGTTTATTTCAAAATGAGACTATGCATTCCTTCAAGTCAGACTCTCAAGAGAAGGATACTTTGGGAAGCACATGACTCTCCTTTTTCAGGACACCCAGGATATGCAAAAACTCTTAATGCTGTCAGGAAAAGTTATTACTGGCAAAAACTCAAGGGTGATGTACTTAAGTATGTCACTGAATGTCTAAATTGCCAAAGGGTAAAATCTGAACGTGTCAAGTTACCAGGAAAACTCCAGCCACTTGACATTCCCCAGATGAAATGGGAATTTATTAGCATGGACTTTGTAGTTGGGTTACCTTCTGTACAAGGAGGATATAACTCAATAATGGTAATAGTAGACATGCTAACAAAGGTCGCTCATCTTCTACCAACAAAAACCAATTACAAGGCTTCAGATATTGCTAGAATTTTTGTAAAAGAGATTTTTAGGTTACATGGGTTACCTAAAAGGATCATCAGTGATCGTGATTCTCTTTTCACATCACACTTCTGGAAGAGTTTATTTGAAGCCATTGGAACCCAACTTTGTTTCAGTACTGCTTATCATCCACAAACTGATGGGCAGACAGAACGAGTTAATCAAGTAATTGAGGATATTCTACGTGCATATTGCAGCAAGGAACCTAAAAGGTGGATTCAATATCTATCCTTAGTGGAATTTGCCTATAATGCCTCCTATCATCGAAGTATTCAGATGACTCCATTTCAGGCACTGTATGGTCAAGATTGTCGTATGCCACTTAATTTTTCCGATCCTACTCTAAGGGTAGAAGCCTCGAGAAAAATGTTAGAAGAAATGGATGATCAAATCAAGATCATCAGACAGGATATTCAAGCTGCCAAGGATCGACAAAAGGCGTATGCTGATCTAAAAAGGCAAGAACGAATCTTCAAAGAGGGAGACATGGTCTTCATCCGTGTCCATCCAAAGAAGAGTTCTTTGTCTTTAGGAGAGTTTAAGAAGCTAAGTCCAAGATATTGTGGACCCTATAAGATTCTCAAGTGCCTAGGACCAAGCGCTTACAAGATACAACTCCCTGAGAATATAAAAATCCACAATGTATTTCATGTTAGCTTATTGAAAGCATACGTAGCTAACCCTAACCATATCCTTGATGATGAGCAAGTTGTAATACCTAGCCAAGGAGTCCTTGAGCTACAACCTGACAGAGTGATTGATGTAAGGGAGAGAAAATTGAGGAGTAGAACCCTTAGAGAATACCTTGTCCAATGGAAGGATTACCCTGAAGAAGATGCTTCATGGATAGATGAGGATGCTCTTCATCAACAATACCCACAGTTTCTCTCGAGATGAGGACATCTCGATTTCTCTAAGGGGAGAAGGATGTAATATTTCCACACAATAAAAGTTAGTTGGTTAGTTCAAAAGTTAGTTAGTTAATTAATAAGTTAGTAAGATTACTAACTAAAGACTAACTAAGGTAAAAACTAACTAACATTAATTATTAATAATTTTTATTTAATTTAAAATGTTTTATTTAGAGAAATCAAGAGTCGTAAATTCGATATTTTTTTCGAATTGGCAAGGACCGTGGCCATCCTTCACGTAAATTACAACGTGAACGACACTTATGAGCTATATTAATCACTAGGATAATGTGTATAGTTTGGATGGTCTAAAAATATTAGATTTTTGGACAAGACTAGAATATTTTAGATATTTTAGAGATTATCTTAATTAAAAAAAAAAAAAGAGAGATATGGAGATTTCTAGGACTAGATGTCATTTAAAAGAAAAAAAGACAAGTGATGAGTTAGTTAGTTTGAAGATTTTATAAAAAGAAAAACAAAGAAAAGTGACTGGCGAAATCGCGCGCGCTGCGATCGCAGTTTACAGGCAGTAGACAGCACTTCGAACAGAGAAAAGAAGAAGGAGTGAACTGAGAGCTTTCTAACCAAGTGTCTTGGGGTTTTACCCCCCTTTCGGAGCCAATGGAACCATCAGATTTATGATCTGAGCATCAGATCACTGATCTTTCCAAGATCCCCCTCCACAAAGAGCTCCACTTCTCAACCACAAGCCCTCTTCCCCAATTCACTATAAATACGAGGCATGGGAGAGGCATAAGGGACATAAGGAGACCCCGAGAGGCTGCGAGAGAGAAGAAGAGAGAAGGAAGAATACTCCTTCAAGAGGCTGCGAGAAGCTAGAGAGAGAGAGAGAGAGAGAGAGAGAGAGAGAGAGAGAGAGAGAGAGAGAGAGAGAGAGAGAGAGAGAGAGAGAGAGAGAGAGAGAGAGAGAGAGAAAGAGAAATAGGAAGAGAGCTAGCTCAAATCCCTTGTCTCGATCTTTAACTAAGCCATATTCTCTACCCTCTCCCATCTAAAATCTATCCCACCTTCCCTATCTCTCAAACTCCTCGTGGACGATGGCTCCAAAGCGACAAAGTGGAAAAACCATGGAAATCAACGCAACCGGTCAAGCAACGGGTATTGCCAATGATACGGGAGTGCCCGAGGTTGCGGGAATTGCCACCACAATTGGAACATCGGGTGTGGCTAATGCGAGCGCGAGTAAAGATGAAGTTCCTAATGTCGTCATGCCGCCAAACCAGGTTATTCATTATTAGATTATCAATTTTACAATATAAGATAAATTACATAGGATATTAGCTTTCATATTCTTCGCTTACACATTAATCTGATAACTCATCTAGAAAGACATATTAGTTCAAGCATAAAACGATTAATCACTATGTTTTCTAGCTAGAATAGTTGGGATACTAAGGCATAGAATCAAGATAGAATTAATTGTCAAAGGTTATTGTACATATGTCTTTATGCGTATTCAATAGAGTTATGATCAAAATGCGACAAGGTTAAGAACTGATTAGTGAAGGTTATAGAAACTGGTTATCTATTTAGGAATCCTAAAGATCATCTTGTTGAGTTTATTGACACAATATATTTCCTTAAGGGATTTTGCTTATGTTAGATAAGGAAATCCAAATGGAAAACTCATGCCCTGCTTAATGTGTTTTAAGAGGTGTACTCAACACTTCTTCATGGGGAGAAAAATCCTCATTAGAATGAAAGGTTGCCTTAGGATAAGGTCTACCTTGGCTATGTGAAACTGTGATTTACATGTTGGGATGATTGTCATTGCACTATTTGATACATATTTGAAAGGACTGCTTGTGTTTGCTAGAATCTAGATTTTTGATTGAAATTATTGCCAACAGAATAAAAGGAAGGATCGCGCTAGGCTACCCCCAAGCTAGCGGCGAGACCCTACTCCAAGGGGGTCATGATTATCGCTACGAGAGGCTTGGACCGGCTCCGTAGGCGAAAGGTCTGTCAGTAGGGATAGTCTCGGGCAGTAGGAATTGTAGGTGCCAGAGGGGGCTCTGGCTGTAAATCCTGCATTGTTCCAAGAATCTGACGAGCCCCTTCGTGACCCAGGATGGGATCCTGGAACCCTAAATACTAGTTATAAGGGTGGAATCTTGGTGGACAGAATGTCCTTATGGAATTCTGTGTATCTTCCGCTGGGACGGAATGATGGAAATTGTAATAGACTTCCAATATAATAAAGAAGTTGCTTTATTGTTCGAATTGTATGCGTGTTAGTGAGATAAATTATGTGAAGGAACGTGTGTCTAAATGGACTAATTAAGGAAGCTGGTTGTATATGTTCCAATAAATGTGTTGTAGGTAATTAAAAAACTAAAGATGACCCATCATCAGAGGAAAGCGGGTGGGCGTAACCCCCGACGGGTCCGTCCAATGGTAGGGTGGTCCCGGTTAGCTGGGAGCTTTTCTACATCGAATATAGAAATAGGAAGACTATAAATTGACCAAGTAGTCATTAGGTAGAACCGACTTGCATTGTTTTAGGGGACCGGAATGGGATTTTGCCTTATGGGCAGGAGGGTTGACGTACCACACTCCCCTCCGTCTCCCATTCTCTTTGAACCAAGTGCAATGGCAAGTCCGCTTCAGATTGAGTAATCCTCTAAAAAGTGGAACTCGAAATTACTGACGCTAGCTGGCTGCTAGGAGACCCATCCGATTTTAGGAACCCAAGTCTTCAGGTCGATCCTAGTGGGTTCGGCCAGAACTCTCCCGTTGCGAAGTAGACTCGGTAGGGCCTAAGTGACAAATCCCGTGATGTTCCAAGGGAGCACCGGGCGGCATCATTTATGGAAAAACCTACTGATGGACTACTAAAAGGTGTGCCGTGGATTGGGACTAGCGGACACCTCACACCTAGTGTGATCAATAGTGATGGCTTGTTTATTGAGAATGATGGTCCACCATTGTCCAGAAATGGTGGTCCACATGCTCCAGTTGCTCCAGCTCCCACTACTACTTGAGCTAGTAATACATGGCCTCCAACACATAAAAAGCAAAGAGGGAGACCAAACACATCTACTCTATGTCAAATAAGGAAATTCCAAAAGATTGCCAACTTGATTATTCCTAAGGCACCATTCTCTAGGTTGGTATGAGATATACTACAAGATTTGCAGTCAAGGCATCATCACAAGTTCTTTTCAAGGAAACCAGGCAAGGAATATGGGGCGATGGTCAAGCTAAGCCTTGCTTGCTCTCCAAGAGGTAGCTAAAAGCTACTTGATTGATCTCATGAGTGATGGTCAACTTCTAGCCATTCATGCTCGACGATGTATCAGTATTAAGCCTATGGATTTGGTTCTCGTTTGTAGGATTTGGAACAACATGGATACATTCAATCTTAATGTTAACAACATGCTTTGACAAGCTACCTTGTAAATGGATCTATGTTCTCAGATCTGGTTGTAGAGTTTATCGAGCTTAGTTTTTGGTTATCCTTTTAGTAGACCTTCAAGTATTTAATAGAAGTGGCACAAAGCTAAAATTTGCCTAGCTCTAGTTGTACTTAGTGCGATGTACTATCTACTGTGTATTTTGTGGTTTCATAATGCTATATCCGATATGTGATATTCTATTTTGCCCATGATTTGTATTATGTGAATTTTACTATTTTCAATTTTGCAAGTAGTTTCATTGGAGATAAATTCAATGTGCAATCATGCACATGTTGGTGAACAACTGTACTTGGGTAGATGTACTATATCTTTACTATATTTGGTGGTTTGACAATACTATATTCAATATATGATATTCCATTTTGCCCATGATTTATATTTTGTGAATTTTTAAGTTTCCAATGTCGCAAATAGTTTGGTTGAGAATGTATTAATACACAATTTTGCACACTCAGTGATTTTTTTTTGTTCTCAGTGAAGGATAATCTAGTTAATGCATTTACCCAAAAAAGATTCAATTGTCAATTTTATAAATCAGAATTCGGTGAAACTTCACCCATATCATGAGTATCATAAGACTCATGAAAATTAAAAAATTGGCCCCATTAGAAGCCTTTGGGACACTTGGCTTAGAGACTCGCATGTGGAGCCTTGAATCTAGGAAATCAGGGCCCCACACGCAAGCCTTTGGCTAGGTGTCCTAGAGGCTTCTGATGGGGCCTTTCTCTGGGGTAATTGATGTATCCTCAAAGAGTACACATGTAAAGTTTCAAGTCAATTTAATCACTAGTCATATTTTTTCAAAATCTGGATACATTAATTCAAGTTTATGGATTTTTAAAAAGTTTGGCTATAAGTTGAAAGTTTTATCTCATTTTACACATTTGAGTCTTATGTTTCAAGTTCTCACTTTTGGAAGACATGGCATGCACCAAAGCAAGCAGCCTAGAAAATTTCCCCCAGAACTCCTACATAGAGGAAACCCCCCCTGCTCTGCTACCAGCACCATTGCAAATTGTTGATGGAAGCAAGGCATATTGGCCATCCGAGAGATCCGCCATTATTAAAAGATCATGCACCTCTTGATACCAAAGGCTACATTCCAAAAGGTGGTGCAGGAGACGATGCAAAACATATAGATTAGAAATAGTAAGAGGCACTTCCCCGATAGTTCAAGTGTGGATTGACCTGTTCGATGGATTGTTGTCCATGCCCTCATTGCACTACAAGAAGCTATGCTGAAGCCTTCCTCATTGTCTTGTTTAGGGACTCGATCCATGTAGCAGTGCATGCAAGGAGGGAAAGTCACCGTCAACGGACAAGGATCTATGGATAGTGTGGTTCTTTTGGCGATGGAGAGACAAACTTGGTGGAGAGCAAGAACAATAGGGATCTACTAGTGAAACATCTATGGGATCTAGCTTTGAAGCAATTTTGTAAAAATCTGCTTGTATTATTGGATCCTCTGCAAATTATTATGAATACGAATATAAATTTTTTGGTGTATATTATTTTTATTTAGTCTCTTGTAATTTTTTGTTTATTTATTTAAGTTATCTTTAAGTGCATTTGGATAAATTAATATTACACACAAATTCGATAAAGCGTTGTGTATTGATTTAAATATAACAAATCATGTTGCATATAAATCCGACAAATAAGTGTTACATTCAAATTTGAAAAATAATAAATGACACATATCACAAACTACATTGCACCCAAATCCAACAACATTGATTTCTTTAATACAATAGAAGATTATAAACTGCGTTACATTGCAAAAGAGACATCATTAGGTAATAAGTACATCTAATTTGTCCTAGGCTTCTTGGAGCTAGGTTCCCCATGGTCAAAGTTGCTCTTTATCATAGGCAATAACACATTTTTCCCTAGAAGTTCCTACCTAATGATAGTGGGGTCTTCAACTCCAAAACCATACCATGCGCCACCATGGAGAAAAGTGGGCTAGACTTAGTACTTGTGAACTAGTTTAGAAGCTTCGAAGGTTGAAGCAACACTACTTTTTTCAAATTAGAGTTGGTTGTGATGGTCTTGAGCGGGCTAGCCTTTAATCAGTGCCCTTAGCTTCAAGAAGTTCTCAGCGAAAACAAGAGAACATGTCTTATGAAATACTACTATGTCACTAACAAGCTGCCAATGTACTCTTTCAATGCCAAGTCTTGCACCCTTCCTTGACCACCAGATCACCCACCTTGCCTAAATGAAAAATCATCTATATAGATAATATCATGTATCACACAAGTTCAATGTCAGACTCACTATGCATGGAGAGTGCTAAAGATATATACTTCAGCTTTAAATGCAACTTCACCCATAGGGCCTCCAGGGCATGTGGACCCACAATGTGAATTTTGACCAAGATCAAACCCTTGTAAGAGTCTTGGCTGGAGGAACGTGTTTGGGGCTTTAAAATCTTGGACCCCTATAGCAACCCTGGCCAGAGGCTTGGTTGGAGTCACATGTTTGGGGCCCTAAAATCTTGGACCCTTGTAGCAACCCTGGCGGGAGGCTCGCATATATTGCGTCTAGGGGCTTGAAATCACTCTTGCAGTAGCAGCCTTGGCTAGAGGGGATAGAGGCCCATGTCTGTCGCATACGGGGGCATGAAATCCTGATTTTAGGCCTCTATGGGATTTCAAGTCCCCAGATGTGAGCCTCTAACCAAGGCTCATGCAAGGGTCTGATCCAAGTCAAAATTCATATTGTGGGTCCACATGCCTTGGAGGCTCTATGGGTGAAGTTGCGCTTAAAACCAAAAACATTACCTTCTTCACTTCATCTATCTACTACTGTTGTAATGGAGCATTCAGGTCTACTCTTGGAATCGGGCTGCCCTCATCTCTTCTTGGGAAGGTACCATGTAGTCGGGTTGAGGACCAAAAAGGCTTTTTTGCAAGCACTCAAAGTCCTCATCGGAGATGTCCTACTCTGGTATCGCATCCTCAATTTTCTTTTGGATGCTCACAATTGCAAAGATGTCATCGATGCTTGTGCCATCATATCAAGCTACATCATCCACATGTGCTTGAGCATCTTGTACATCAAAATCTATAAAATCATATGGTGTATCACACACTATGATACAATATAGTTCTTCTTGTCTTATCTCCAAAATCTCCAACGCATCTTGCATGAATAGGTATTTAACCCCCTCAATGGTGTCAACATGGAGAGAAGTAAGTGGTGGTTCATTGCTCAGTACCTTAGTAGTAGGGTAGGGAGGTGGGCGTACAATAGCTAAGCTATGTGCTGCCTCTTTTCTTGGATAGAGAGTGATTTCCTCAGGCTCCCTCTCAAAATACTGTATTTGTGGCTAAGAGGGTGCATTGATGTCTTCCTCATTGTCCTCTTGCACATCAATGCATAAAACATAGATGGAAAAGGTTGCATCACACTCAATGAGATCCATCATTATGTAGTCCTGGGATGAGGTGGGTATAGCTCTAGCATGGAGTTGTTTCCCCATATGCACCATAGCTCAATTTATGACCTTTGCATGGCTCGATCTGACATGTAGACTATACAAAAAATCTATAGGAATCCACCTAAGATCAGAGTTTAGAATGGAGCAAGTGAGAGGATTCACCGCATCACAAAATGATGCCACTATGCTAGAGCTAGGATCTATTGCAAAAAGTGAGCTCTCTAGATTCAAGGATCATGCAAAACCTTGGGTAAATTTGGTTTCCTATAGATGTGTAGTGTGTGGAGTTAATCCATGTGGCGAAGGTAGTAGCCATGGCAGAGAGAGAGAGAGAGAGAGAGAGAGAAGAAAGGAAAGCACAAGTATAGAGAAGTAGAGAATGAAAGTGAAAATGAATTTGGAGATCTAACTTTTATGTATGAAGGGTTTTAAATAAAGGTTCTTATAAAATTTTTAACCTTAAAGTTTTAAATTAAAACCCTAACCATAGATACTTTATTTCAATAATTTAAAGCTACCATCAAAATTACTCAAATATATAAACACTCCATTACATCTCATTATAACCTTAAATATGTTTGGATCATTGAGTATGTTTAAGTCTAATTAGAGAAAATATTGGAAATAATAATAATAATAATCTAGAAGATCTTCAAAATCCCTTTAGATCAAATTCTTAGGAGAGCCTTGATTTACTTGCTTTGTTTTATGTGTTCAACTTACTTTTCCTAGTAGAAGTGATAATGATCTCATTGACAAAACTTTACTAGAGGTTTGACTCTTTAAGATGGCAGATATATCACATCAAGTGATCATATATATTTTAATAGAAATCATTCATGAATAAAAAATCTAAAACTTGTGTGACACATAGTTTTTTGATACACCAACCAGATAGCAAACACCTTATCAGCATATGAACTCAAGCAACATGGCTACAAAATACTATTGCCACGCAATAGACTAGTGTAGGTATTTGTTAAATAGTGAACTAAAACAAAAGCATTAACTCCATTTAACAACAACTAGAAATCTAAATGCTTCCAACACTTATTTTCATTCCTTTCAACAATAGAGTGAATGCTCAAAGAAACGAGTAGAAGAGATGAATTGCAATATCATTATGCAAATATAATATTCCAAAGGCTATAGAACTCCAACCTACAATTTAATCGTGATTTTAACTAGCACAATTGACTAATTACAGCATATATACTCACATGCTTAGATCATAGTAAACCAAAATTATCAAAATTAAAAGTACACAAAAGTTTAAGAAAAGTTTGTATTTGCTCTTTATAAGAATTTTTACAAGGATTCCATTATCTCAAGGATATGTGGGGAAACACATTGCTTACATGTCAAGGATTGTTCACTACTACGACTCCCGACTTTTCTATTATCTAACTTGAAATAGAAGTTACCCAAGGGCTCATTGGACATTAATTGAATTTCTTGTCTTAAAAAAGAAATGGGCCAATGACTCTCTACGTTGACTACAAAAGGATCATGACTATTCCACAAGATAACCATATCTATGAGAGCTATATATGTGTCTCATCTCGGGCATCTTGATCGAAGATGATCCACTCCCCTTACAAAAGTTGCCATCTTTTATATCAAAAGCAAATGCACACAGTTTATCTAACGATGAAATACCTATAATTAAAACAAAAAATATGGTAAGTAAAAGTGATTAACACAACAATTCATCTAAGCAATACCTATATCAATTAAATTAAGGTATATAAATAAGTAAAAAAAATATACTTGAATGTAAGATCTGATTGGTTGACCCTGCACTCAATCCTCTCATCAAAATGTGTTCTTTTGACCTACCATGACTCACCCAATAACTGACTCATCTATTCCTTGGATAGGGACATTTGCATCGATAAGAAATCTTTTTTTTCTTCAAAACCTCACATGAACCAAACAAATATGCAAACAATGAAAATGGAATAAACCAACTAAGATACACATCTTTGGAGTTAGGGGAGGGCAAGAAATGAGCTTTTTGAGCAAGGTTTTATAGGCAACCACTAAGTTCTTGTTCCACATAGTCCACTTATTCCACCTCTAGATATTTCCACCATCACCACCACCACCACCACCACCACCTTCACTACTGCTACCTCCACCACCACTATTACCACTACCACTACCCTCACCACCACCACTATTGCAACCACTACCTTTACTCTTTCAATCTCTCTCTCTCTCTATGCCCCTCGCCACCACTACCATGACTACCACTACCTTCACTCACTCTCTCTCACTCTCTCTCATCTCTCATTCTTCGTTTCTTAGTTTCTCTCTCTTCATGTATATTCTCTTTTTTTCTTTCTATATTATCACACTCTCTACATTCTCTCTCTTTGTGATGTGCAAAGCACACACACACACACACACACACACTCTCTCTCTCTCTCTCTCTCTCTCTCTCTCTCTCTCTCTCTCTCTCTCTCTCTCTCTCTCTCTCTCTCTTTGAACATTAACTTGAATAACACTTCATGTTGTGTAAATGATTCTCTCTCTCTCTTGCTTAGCACATGCTCAAATAGTACTATCTCATGTAAATGATTCTCTCTCCTGGCACACACAACATGGATACATTCATGCGATCACCCCAAAACGATAGATCATGGCCCACACCTCTCTCTCTCTCTCAAATTGCTCAATCTCTTTACTCTCTCGCATGAATGCGATCAGCCCACATTGTATAATATTGCCTCACATAGGATTACGACATGTGTTGTAATAAATAGTTCTCTTAAATCATAAATACGTCTCTCTCTCTCCATCTTGGACTCTCTCTCTCTCTCTCTCTCTCTCTCTCTCTCTCTCTCTCTCATAATGTGAATGCTCATGCAACATAAATTCTTGAATCCCTCCTTAGCTAACCAACTTGCATGCATTGGATGTGCTAGGTTTATGGTTGGCATATGAGCAATATTCTCCAACACCTAGACAAATACTAGCACGAGAGGGTATGGAGCACTAGAAAACAATTGCACTGCACATCATATCCTACCCTTATGGATTAGTCTTATTGGCAAAGTGTCACCTCCAACGTTGATATCTAATATGCCACCAACTAAGCCAACAATCCATTACTGAAATATTGCAATTTGCAACTTTCCTTAAGGCCCACCAAGCCCGAATGAATCAATATTGCACTGTTGCATCATCTTTCGTGGCTATACATCTCCACATGTGGCCTAAATGCTTATGCTCGTTATGGTGTGTGTATTGGAGACTTTGTTTCCAATGAAATAAGGAAGATCTCTCCCTTCCTTGCATTATGTTGTCTGGACCACCATTGAACACTGTGTGGATGCCCCTCTAGTTGGCAGCTACCTCATCTACTACGAATCCTCAAAAATCAGTGCTTGGGTAGCCACACTTCTCCATCACTTCCTTTATCTTTATCCAAAAAATACTTGTGCATTTGTATCCTTTTCCTTCATCTTGCATATTGCCAGAGTCATCAACTCTTATACACTACAGAAACCCAAGATATGAATTGAAGTTTAAGGAGAACTATGTTTGTTAAGTTTGTGTTGTGATAGTAAAATTGTGTAAGAGAAACTACCTTGGGTCATACACATGTGTTGCCATGATGGTCTAATCATTAATGCGATGCATGTGGTTGAGGCATATCCAATTATTGCGTAGGTCCCCAATGCCATTCCTTCGCATATGATTCACTAATTCAACCCCTGAGGCTAGCCTAGCATTGACATTTTGAATATAAAGCACCTCTTATCATTATCAATGAATTGGCCAGGAAATAGGCTACCATGAAAAAATATATATACACAATGCTGTTTTAACTTTAGAAGAAGAGATTCCATCCCTTGATCTCTCTCAGTGCATATTGCATCATAGACCATGTGTTTAAACTTACACGCACAAAATACTGAACTTCATATGCATGGTTTTTTAATTATATTTTTGGGATGCGTGGTATTCACGAATGGAATAATATGTTATTTATTCCTTTGAATGAGTGTTTGGAGTTCCTCAAGCATTGTTGAGAGTTTAGTGTTAGACATGGAAACATCTTGCTTGTGAAATAGGGCACTCGTTTCACTAGTCTTCTAGCCACAATCATTTGCAAGTATCGAGGTTTAGATGCACTAAGGTCTCTTACTACTTTCTCTACGGTCTTTTACACCTCTCTAACATTAGCTCTGCACGTGTCTCTTTGCATCTCATAGTAATATGTGCCTCAATGATGAAGAGTCCTGACATTATGCTTGTTGACATCACATTATTGGTTGATTTATACTAATTGATATTAATAAACTTTGTAATTAACACAAACTAATTTTAAATAATTAATTGTTTTTTATTAATTTATATTATTTACAAACTAGGTAATTAAAATATTATTTATTAATAGACTCATAATTTAATACTAATAAATTCATT